>NC_028452.1:22182469-22228375 GCF_000263155.2 Setaria italica
GCGCTGGCCGCGCTCGCGCGCGTCAAGGGGTGGCAGCTCCTCGCCGTCGGCGACTCCCACACGCCGACCGGGTGGGAGCTCAAGGGCGCCATCTTCCTCTCACTCGAGCTGCAGGCGCAGCTCGGGTACCGCTCCGTCGACTTCCTGCCCTACGGCTCCCACGTACGCAAGACGGCGGGCTACCTCTTCGCCATCCAGCACGGGGCCAAGGTGATCTTCGACGCCGACGACCGCGCCGAGGTGCCGGGCAACGATCTGGGGAAGCATTTCGATGTGGATTTGGGATCTGGAGTCACCAACCACCCCGTGCTGCTCCAGTACAGCCACGCGGATCCCAATCGCACGGTGGTGAACCCCTACGTGCACTTTGGCCAGCGATCGGTCTGGCCGCGGGGGCTGCCACTCGATAAGGTTGGAGAGGTGGCACATGAGGTGTTCTACACCGAAGTGTTCAGTGGCCGGCAGTTCATTCAGCAGGGGCTGTCAGATGGGTTGCCGGATGTGGATGCTGTGTTCTACTTCACTCGGAAGCCACCAACTTCGGCATTTGATCTGAGGTTCGACTCAGAGGCCCCAAAGGTCGCGCTACCACAGGGCATGATGGCACCAGTGAACTCGTTCAATACATTGTTCCAGTCACCAGCTTTCTGGGGACTCATGATGCCGGTGTCTGTGAGCTCAATGGCAGCAGATGTGATCCGTGGGTACTGGGCGCAACGGATCTTGTGGGAGATTGGTGGATATGTGGCTTTCTATCCACCAACTATTTACAGGAAGGATCATATTCAAGCGTACCCATTCGCAGAGGAGAAGGATCTGCACGTGAATGTTGGTCGGCTGATCAAGTTCCTGAATGAGTGGAGGTCGAACAAGAGGACGCTGTTTGAGAAGATTCTTGATTTGAGCTATGCCATGGCTGAGGAAGGGTTCTGGACAGAGCAGGATGTTAGATTAACAGCTGCTTGGCTTCAGGACCTGCTTGCTGTGGGCTATCGGCAGCCTCGGCTCATGTCATTGGAGATTGACAGGCAGCGGGCA
Organism: Setaria italica; assembly: GCF_000263155.2. Lineage (NCBI taxonomy): Eukaryota > Viridiplantae > Streptophyta > Magnoliopsida > Poales > Poaceae > Setaria > Setaria italica. The sequence goes on from NC_028452.1 coordinate 22,183,508, forward strand.
ACCATTGGAGAGGGTGACATGAAGGAGTTTGTGCCCAAGAAGCTGCCATCTGTGCATCTTGGGGTCGATGAGATTGGTACAGTTAACTATGAGATTGGAAATCTTATTAAGTGGAGAAAGAACTTTGGAAATGTTGTGATGATCATGCATGTTAGTGGGCCTGTGGATCGCACGGCACTTGAATGGAGGCTGCTTTATGGAAGGATTTTCAAGACGGTCATCATTCTTGCTGAGCAGAGCAATGCAGAGCTTGCTGTTGAACGCTCTACACTGTCACACGCTTATAAGTGAGTGTTTACTACGCCCAATAACTCTTTTCTTACTTCTTTATAACTCTTCTTCAAACATGATTTACACTTGATAGAAAATTCAACTGCGTAGATGTTAATAGAATATGCCAGAGCAATGCTGTTTAATTCCTTAACCAATTTGTCAGAAATAGGTTCCTATTAATCACTTAGGGTGGCACATTTTGTGAACCTTAACAAACGATTCTTGAAGCTTTGGCCTATATGGTTGCATCTCATAAACATGTGTATCCACATTCATAAGATCGAACCTGGACATACTTGATGACAGTGTGAGCCCCATTGCTAATAGTGTAGAATTTGTACTAGTGTATCTTCTCTTGATGACAAGCTCAGGCTATCTGCAAATAGAGTTATAAACTTGCTAAACTGATTTGATCTCTGATCCATTTGAACCAATAAACATAGTACTATTATTTCATTGTATTAGCATAGCAATATTTTTTTTTGGGCACATTGAAGCTTTCTGCACTGTTTATGGTCATTGTCTCTGTGATCTTATGTGTGACATTGTGATGTTTAGGCAATGAGAATCCATTTCTTTTTTCCATTTGAGTTATAGATGCCCACAATTCATTGAAAAATGCCTCCATTTCCTTGATCATCCATATGTGTCTTACATCAAGACTTTGCATTTGATTTGTGTGGTGACCTGATTAGACTAATTGTGGCATGGGTGTACCTTTCTACTGTAAGAGCTGAATATAAAGCTCAGGTTAACTTAGTGTTTGTACTTCCTAGTATGTAACCTAACAACAAAATGGTGGAGTTATTAGAAGGTAGCAATCAATTAGATCAATTTTCAATGAGGCTGGATAAACCAAGAGTTCAACCATGAATTCTCATGAAATGGCATCAATGTGTATAGTTGTCCTACCCTGACCATGGGAATTTAACAGATAGACACCACCACATGCCACACTGGAATCCAAAACATGCTTGAAGCCATGGACAGCTTCTGAACCCTTGGATTCAGCATACATGACTTCTTTTTTCTGTAACTTAAATTGCACTGGGTCCTGAAAATTAACCTGTGTTCGAATGTACATCGGCTCTTTTTTTCCCTAAAAAATACATTGTTAACTACTTTTAGTAAAAATTTCTGGGTTTAATGTGTGGGAGATAATCTATGCCAGACTAATTGTTTATAACATTGAAGTTGACTAGTGTAAATTGTGCCATCCATGAGTCCTTTTTTAGTGCTATTCGGGCAATTTTTGACTTATATGTGCTTTAGGGGTGAATCTAATGTATGTTGTTTTTCCTTAAATCGAGTGTAAATCATTTTATGTTCTTTAGAATTCTGTTCACTGGATAGTACAATACTGCCATTTTTGCTAATCGTACTTGAACTCTTATGTTTCATCAGGTATTTGCCCAAGGTCTTCGAAAGATATAGTGGTGCAGATGGATTTCTCTTCCTTCAAGACCACATGATTCTAAACTACTGGAACCTGCTGCAAGCCGACAAGGACAAACTTTGGATCACAAATAAGGTTTGTATACTGTACCTTTGCAGTTCTCGCCACCTATCTCTTATTGATGGCTCATAATACTATAGGATTCACGTTATACTTTATGATTGCAGATTGCACATTCTTGGGTTACTGTCCCACTGGAGAGCAATAAGGAGGAATGGTTTGTAAAACAGGGTGCACTGGTGAAGCAAGTCATTGGCAATTCCCCAGTTCATTTCCAGACGAACTATAAGGAAAACATGGGCGAAGAGAAGATCGCATTTTGTGGCAGTGAACTCTTCTATGTGCCCCGGCGATTTGTTGAGGACTTTGGTGATCTTGTGGGTCTTGTTGGCAGTTTGGATTTGCATCACAAGATTGCAGTCCCGATGTTCTTCTTGGCGATGGACTCGCCTCAAAATTTTGACTCTGATGCTCTGGCTGGAACAGTGTTCAAGACCCAGTTGCCAGCCAATGCAACATTCTCAACTATTTATACAGCTCAAGCACCTGCTGTTTTCCCTGTGAAAGTTATGAATGAGATTGATTTCATAAAGGTGATTCGGCTGATGTCCAAAGGAGACCCTCTTCTGATGGAGTTGGTATAAGGATACAATCTGTAGTTGAAGTGCACGTTTATCCTTGAGGCCACGAGGACAGAGTATACAAAGCATAGTTTTGTGTTTTCTGGGGGTTTCTCCATTACTGTTGTAATTTCATTTATTCTGTTCATTCTGTAGCTGTTCATTTCTCTGCTGCTGTATATTGGTGTATCATTAGTGACAAGGTTACTGAGGATCAGCTCGGTCCAGCTGTCCTGCTGAAAGAAAGGACAGCCCCAGCTACGAGTTCACGCAGAAGAGCTTCAACCTGGCCAGCTGCTATTTTGCAAGATTTTTGGGGTTGCCAATAGTAAAGATCCACACTTGAGCAATTTGCTGTACCATTCAAATTTGACAAATGAAACTGATACAAACTCTTAAAGAGGGGCATCTCGTGTTCATTACAGATAGCATGATATAATGGAAGTTGGCTATTGTTGCAAGTTGGAAGAGAAGATTTTGTGAGTAATTTTTTTTGTCAAAAGATAAAAGATACGGAATTACTAACCAACACTCGAGTGTTTTTCTTTTCCCTGTTCACTCGATTGTTTCTTCAAGCAGATGTTTGATGTGGGCTGTATTTGTTCGTTCTCAATTTTGATTTCTGTAATACGGCCCACTCCATGTTGGCTCCTCAACGAATTTTTTTTATTTTATATTTTTTTTCGATTTTGCAGAAATATATAGTTGAATAAAAAAATTGTAAATTTTTTTCGATTTTGCAGAAATATATAGTTGAATAAAAAAATTGTAAAAATGGGCTTATACCGCCGGTTGCGAGCAGTAAGGGCCTGACTCCCCCTATGCCGATCCCTGCCGCCGTTTCAGTAGGCGGGAGAGCCTTAGCGCTGCTGCCAAAGTAGTGCGCGCGCGGATCGAGGAACCTTCGCCGGTTGAAACAGCGGTAAGGATCCTTACCGCCGGATGAACCGGTGGGGGTTCTCCCTATAAAACCGACGCCGCAACAGCCCAAACAAAGAGGGGAAGGGGAACCAGAGAGAGAAAGAAAACGAGGAAAGAAGAGGGAAAGAAAGAGAGGAAAGAAGAGAAAGAAGGAGGAAAAAACGAAAAAAGAGAGGAAAGAAGGGAAAAAACTATCGTCATCATGTATATTTTTCAATCTCGTAGTAAGATTTAGAAATATCTTGTGGTTTTAGATGTACAAAAATCTAGATTAATTAGTACAGTAGATTCAGTATTTAGTTCATAGTAAATCTAGCGCAGTATAGTTTGATGTAATTTTAATATTTATATTATACAACCGTAGGATGTCAAGGCGTGGAAAAGCTAGGAAACCAAGGTAATTTCAGTGCACGTTATCACGTTAACTGTTAGTCGTATGGTTTAATGTTAGTTGCTTTCGGTTCTTACAACGAAAATGGTAAAGGTGGAGTGGTGTTCCATTGACCGAAAATGCCTTCGACCTTTTGCCTCTGCCTAGTGGTGTTCCAGTGCCCATGTGCTTTTGCGGCGATCCTTGCAAGGTAGCCAAGTCTGATGCAGATGACACGTAGAGGCAGAGGTATTGGATGTGTTCAAACTTTCAGTTTGAGCCTACGCTTCGTCAGCACCGCATTAACAAGATGGTGAGGAATTGATGTTATGTAATAATTATTTTGTGTCATATGACATCTTGCATGATTTTTTTATTTTGTAAAAAATACATTTGTTGCAAACCCCTCCACCGCTCTGTGATTTTGAGCAGTGGATTGACATTGAGATCAAGCCTGAAGACAAGGAGGAGATGCAGTACATGTTGCGGTGGGTGGCAAATAACAAGGAGATGATGGAGAAGAGACTCAGAGAGGAGGCTGCAGAGAAGGAGCATAAGGAAGAGGAGGAAAGGAGGCGTGTTGCTGCGGAGAGGGAGCAGAGGGAGAGGAAACTTGAGCATGCACGCCGAGCGAAAGCAGCGATCGAGGAGAATACCGATGCCCTAAGGAAGGGAAAGTTGCCTTGTTGTACTCAATAGTCTCTATTATTGGCTAGTTTCATGGTTTATTCATGGAGAATATTGTGTACCGTTGGACTTTTCATTGTGTTGTCCTTAGGTTATGTACTCCGTTATTTTCCGCATATTTGTCCTTCCTTTTGATCGATTATTTCAATTATATAGTTTTAATAATTATTTCGATTATTTCAATTATGTAGAATATGCCATGTAGGCGGGACGTCCATCGCAGCTACAGCGGGCCCTGCAAGTGGAAGGCCGAGTAGCATGGAGACGTCCTTGAGTGTGAGGGTCATCTCACCAACCGAGAGGTGGAAGGTGTGCGTCTCCAGCCGCTACTGGTCCAGCAGAGCTCCTAGAAGCGACATGTCAAACTGGAACCGTGTGGACCTCTCACCGCGTCGCGCAGCGCTGTCGACCACGTCACCCTTCACTAACCTAGCTACAAGGAGAAGGCCCGCCGCACGTAACCTGTATCATGCAAAAAAAATTAATTAGTTTAAACAAATTAATTATTGAACTTAACACACAAGTTCTACTAAGTACGATATACCTGCGGATCTAACGTGCGTCGATCGGCATGGTCGAGAGCGGCTTACATGCTCGAAACGTGCCGAGAGTCGAACCTCGTACGGTTGACATGTACAACCTGTGTTGTCCGTCCAAGGTAGGGTCAAGCAACTCAGGGGTCTGGTACCCCTGTAGAACTGGGTGCGCCATACCTGTAACACAAGTAATGAAAAAATAAAGACTCGAAGACGTAAGAGAAATAAAATACACAACACATGAGTTATTACAAATAAAAGTGTCCATGATAAATATTAGTTCGACCACAACAACAAATAAACATTACATTAGGGTCACAACTTAAGTTACAATAACATAACTTAAGATAAATATTACATTGCATTACAAGTTATTAGATGCAGCTTGGGTGCTCGCACTTTAATACGTCGTTGTCGGGCAGTTCTTGTAGGTGTGACCGGCTTCGTGGCACTTGGAGCAGAGTCAGACATCAGGACCTGCTTCAGATTGATCCATGTCATTACAGATACGTCTGTTCCCGCGTCGCCCGACCCCTTGGAACATTTCTGGATCAGGGTCAGGAATGTAGCGGGCGGCATTCCCAAGATTGTTGACAAAGTCTCCTAGTAAACGATATCCATAAATCTCGTTCCTCCAAGTTTTCCATATGGTTTCTTTTAGGAAATAGTGTGGCACGAAATGACGGGGTTGAAGCCCCCGGCCTCGATGCATGCAGCAATGACATGGGTGCAAGACCTGTGAAGCAACCTTAGCTTGTGGCAAGAGAAAACACAACCTTCATTGCTGATGATGCACTCATGTGTGTGTCTCTCGCGCCTCCCACCCATTCGAACTTTGTCCCTGCAAACAACTTTGAACTGGCGTTCCACGGCTGCCACTTTTTTCGCACAATGCAAATAAGCTTTCTTAATCGCACCCTCCATGTACTCTATCATCTTGTACCCATAGATTATGTGGTTGTCACGCATTGAGTTATCAGCCAACTGGTACCTTTCCTTGAAATACTTCATGGTGCGGTATAGGTAAAATTCCACAATACCAACAAGGGGTAGGCCCCGAACACCATGCAGGATCCAGTTGTAAACCTCAGCTAGGTTTGTCATCATTATACCCCACCGTGCACCTCCGTCATCAAAGAGTAATGACCACTTTTTCTTCGGTTCATTCTCAATCCACTGTGAGAAGCTCTTGATGGATCTTCCCCATCTGCGCCTGACATTTGGACCGTCGAGCCCGACGTCCTCCAGAGACACACAGGGTGGTCGGCCTCAATATTGACTGACATCTTCGCTAGTTCCTCGCATTGCTTCTTTGTGAAGTCCTCAAGTTTCTTCCATAGCAAGTTGAACTTCTTCTCCTGATTCTGGCTACACAGGCGCTTGAACAATTTCATAAGGGTATTGTTCTTGAATTGCCTATGAAAGTTCGCACCCATATGCCTCATGCACCACCTACTCTTCAATTCCGGCCATATTGACGCCCTGAAACGCTCCTGACTTCCATTCTGTAGATCTTCGATTGCTTGCATAATGCCTTTGTGCCGATCATGAATGAGACAAACCCCCTCGACGTCCATCACAATCATGTTCTTCACCCTCTCGAGGAACCAATACCAACTATCTCTAGACTCCTTCTCCACGAATACGATCCCAAGCGGCAACACATGATTGTTGCCATCGATCCCAACAACTGTCAATATTTTTCCCTTGTACCTTCCAGTCAGAAATGTGCCATCAATGCAAATGACTGGTCGACATAGCCGGAAAGCCTGAATGCAAGGACCCAACGCGAGGAATGACTGCTGCAGGACCTATTTCCCTGGAAACTGAACACATGGATAGGTTTTCAAGTCGTAGAAGCTTCCAGGATTTCTCTGACAAATGGTGTGCAACAGAACAGGGAGGTTGTCATAGGATGCTTCGAACGTACCTGTTGACGCCAGATTTCGTCACTAGTAGAATCGGCGCCAAGAAGAGAGGGAATCGGAGAAGCACAGTTGGGAATCAGCCAAATGGTGCTACAGTGTGAGATCGGCCGGTGACTCCTGTCTCGCTTCAGGTCGATGTAGACCAAAGTCCCAATCGGTAGCCTTTTGCCGATGAGAAATCGGCCGATTAGGGGGATGGGATAATTGGGCCTGTATGGGCTTGGAAAGGAGTAGAAGGGTAAGGTGGAAATCAGCCCACGAAGCGTGGAGTAACCAACCTAGCACGAATCGTGCTTGTAGATATTCGTTTTCTTTTTGAATTAGGGATAGAATTCTAGTCGGTTAAGGAAATATCTGTACGGGGCTATAAATAGCTACCTTTGTAAATCTGTAATGATGAACCAATCAATACAACAAACTACTTTTTCCTCGTACTTACTTTCAAGCAGGCGACTTCGCCATTACTTTCCTCTTTTTCACGAGTTCGTGCGGGTTGGCAGGGCTGCATCATCTTGATCTCCGGCCGATTCTGTAAGTTCCGCTTATCGAGTAATATCTAAGCTTTAACTTCGGGCGCATCGCTGTTGTTTCGTTTAGATTTATTCACTAGTTATCGATATTTGCTAGATTCATAGGTTTTACCTGTTTTTCTAGTCTTTATCACCAGTTATCCAGCTAGGAATCGGTAGTGTTGGCTCTTTTTACTTTCTGTTGTTAAATTCATTTACTGCCGATTAGATCTATTCCTAGTGTTGTTGTCATAGCTTTGTATCGATTACTCTAGTAGTTTTCTGTCTACAAGGCTATAGTGATCGGCTGCTTCATAGCCGATTCCTTTGTTAAAGCAAATCGGCCGATTCGCTGATAAGCTCTTTCGAGATCGGAAACTTAGCCGATCGTGATCTCTGAACCTGACACGTATTCTTCCTTGCCAATCAACAGGTCAGATTGGCTGGCACGCCGCGCGAACCGCACCAGGGCATTCACCCGAACAGGAGCTAAGCAGATTCTCCCGGGTCGTGTGTCGGTCGCTGGGATTCGATTGACCGATTTCTAGCGCCAACACACTTTTGGCACGCTCGGTGGGACCAATACAACCACCATTATGTCGAAAGCTGCTGAAGTCTCCGAAGATAACGTCATCGAGGTGACGGAAGCAGATCTGAAGGACGACCAGAAGGAAGAGCTGGACAAGTATACGGCTCAGTTCCGGAAAGCTTGCCTGAAGTCTTTCAGTCGCTCCAGAAGCGGGGAGACCATCAAAAAGACTCCATTCCCTGATCCCCGCCAGATCACGATTTCTGAGGATTCGGATAAAATGTCCGATATGATTCAACAGTCTATTCATCACGCCTTCATTGATCAGTCCCCGGTACTTTCCAACATGGTGCACAACGCTGTTGTCAACTCCTTCGTTGGCGGTGTACCTCAAGGGTACAGGGGACCGACATATTTTCAGCCGATTCCACCAAATCAGACTTATCCAAATTCGGCTTCACAGCCGATTCAATTTTCTGTCGGGGGATCAGGTGCTTCCTCATCATCAGCTCCTATGGGATATGGCTCCATCCAGCTATCCTCTGCACCATTCCCTCCAGTTAGCCCATCACCCTGGGGGGCACCTTCAGCCACGGCCGGTCTGAATCAATCGGCCAGTCAAGGAAACCCTCCATTTCAGGCATCCTTCCAGGTGGCCATTCGGCCGACCGTACCACCATACCAGCCTGTCGCTCCGGAGGTCAACAAGACAGCAGAGCTCATGCTATATGATGAAACGAGTGGTTCATTCAAACAGCCGACCTTTACTACACCGCCGGCTTACACTCAGATACCACCTTTCAATCAGCCTCCATTTATTCAGCCTCCGATTTACCAGCATGTGCCGATGCCTCAGCCAATAATTCACCAGCAACAGCCAGATTGGTCGGCACGTATTGCGGAGGTAATGCAAGAACAATTCGGCTTGAAGCCGAAAGTGCAAACTTATACCTACCGAACACCATACCCGTCTACATATGACTTATTGCTGTTCCCCCATCGGTATAAAGTTCCCGATTTCACTAAATTTTCGGGGATGGATGATACTTCGACCGTAGAGCATGTGAATAGATTCATCATCCAGTGCGGAGAAGCAGCTACACAAGACGCCCTACGGGTACGGTTGTTCTCGTCATCCCTGTCTGGTTCGGCCTTTCAATGGTTCACGACATTACCGCCAAACTCGATTATTACATGGGCCGATTTTGAAAGACAGTTTCACAAATACTTCTACGCCGGGGTGCATGAGATGAAGCTGTCCGATTTGACTGGCCTCAGGCAAAGGAGTGATGAGCCGATATCCTCGTATATACAGAGGTTTCGGGATATCAGAAACAAGTGCTACTCCCTGGCTCTGACCGATGCGCAGTTGGCCGATATAGCTTTTCAAGGCCTTCTTCCCCACATCAAAGAAAGATATGCTTCACAAGAGTTCGAGAGTCTGAGCCAGATCGTTCACCGATTATCTGGACAAGAGGTACGTCCTTTCGACCCGCGGAGGAATTTCCAGAAGAAAGTGGCGTTCCTGGAAGAGTTAGAGGACGAGGAAGATGTTGAAGTCGGACTTGCGGAATGGATCAAAGGAAAGAAGCCGATATCATGCCCATTCGGCAAAAAGGATCCGGAAGTGTTCAGTTTTGACACAACTAAGGCCGATAAAAGCTTCGACCTTCTCCTCCAGGAAGGGCAGATTAAACTCTCGCCGTACCATACAATACCTTCTGCCGAACAATTAAAAAAGATGAAGTATTGCAAGTGGCACAATGCCACATCCCATGATACCAACGAGTGCAAGATCTTCAGGCACCAGATATAGTCGGCCATTGAGCAAGGCAGACTTAAATTTGAGGTGCCGGCAAAATCGGCCAAGCCAATGAAGATTGACCAACACCCCTTCCCCACCAACATGGTTGATACGGGGAAGAACTCACTCCAAACAAAAGTGCTGACGTCCGAATCGGCCAAAAAGAGTGGCGCCGTCGACCCCAGAAATCAAGCTACGCCTGAAGATGTCAAGGGGAAGCGGTGGATGGAGGACGACGATGGCGAATCAAAAGGGCCACGCATCACTTCCCAGTTCCTGCTCCAGAAGTACCAACGTCAGCATGAACGGTCAAGGTCCCGGGAAGAAGCAATGCGTCGGCACGAGGAGCACTGGAGATGCCCGTTCTTCATTCACTGTTGGGAAAACAACCTCAGGCTACCTTCGGCCGATTCTTGCCCAGAATGCAACGGTCCATATCAAGGCCATCGGCCGTTCAACAGGTCTCGCTCCAGAGACGGAAGGCCAGAACCGATCAGCAGGAATTGGCGCAACCAAGATGACCAGCGCCCTCCCGTGCGTGATCGGCTGGGGGGCAGAAGTGACCGATTTCCTGAAGGTCACCGATTTTGGCCTACAGCCGATCCGAGCAGTCGGCTCCGAAGACTCAGAATAGATGGATCAGTTCGCCCGAGAAGATGGGAAGCTAGGGCACGGATTCACGTCGGCCGATTCATTGGAAATGATAGATTTAGGCGATGGTACCAAACTAAGGCCGACTTATATTAGTGCAAATTTAGATCCAGAGTACAAGTGTAAATTGACAAATTTATTAAAGGAATTTAAGGATTGTTTTGCTTGGGAGTATCACGAGATGCCCGGTTTAGACCGATCCATTGTTGAACATTGGCTACCCATAAAACCAGGGTATCGGCCGTACCAACAACCCGCACGGCGCTGCAATCCTAAAATACTACCAGACATAAAAGCTGAGATAACTCGGCTAATCGAAGAAAAATTTATTCGGCAATGTCGTTATGCCGAGTGGATTTCTAACATCGTACCGGTATACAAGAAAAATGGGAAGCTACGCGTTTGCGTTGATTTCAGGAATCTTAATCAGGCCACACCGATGGATGGTTACCCCATGCCAACGGCCGATGTACTGATCGACGCTGCCGCGGGGCATAAAATTATTAGTTTCATGGACGGAAACGCCGGGTATAATCAAATACTTATGGCCGAAGAGGATATACCCAAAACGGCCTTCAGATGTCCAGGCCACCTTGGTTTGTTCGAGTGGGTGGTGATGACGTTCGGCTTGAAGAACGCTGGTGCTACATATCAGAGAGCTACGAATTACATATTCCACAAACTCATTGGCCTTCTGGTAGAAATCTACATCGATGACGTCGTGGTCAAGTCTAAAGGTCACGAAGAACATCTGGCCGATTTGCGAAAAGTGCTAGAATGTACCAAAAAACACGGTCTTAAGATGAATCCCAACAAATGTGCTTTCGGCGTATCCGCCGGACAGTTCTTAGGATTTATGGTACACGAACGAGGCATAGAGATCAATCGGAAGACCATAGCGGCCATCAACAAAGTCGTGGCCCCACAGAACAAAACCGAATTGCAGTCTCTAATCGGCAAGGTGAATTTCATCAGAAGATTTATATCTAATCTATCGGGACGGATTTAGGCATTCACGCCACTCCTGAAGCTAAAGCCGGACCAGGAATTTATATGGGGAGAAGAGCAGCGCAAAGCATTAGAAGATATCAAGCAATACTTGGTCTCACCGCCAGTGTTGGTTCCCCCTCAAACTGGTAAGCCATTTAAACTGTACTTATCAGCCGATGAAAAAGCTATTGGGTCGGCTCTAGTCCAGGAGTTTGAAGGCAAAGAGCGGGTAATTTATTACGTCAGTAGAAGACTCCTGGATGCTGAAACAAGATATCCTCCAGTAGAGCGTTTGTGCATGTGTCTTTACTTCTCATGCACCAAACTCAGGCACTATCTACTGTCGGCAGAATGTGTAGTCGTATGCAAAGATGACGTAGTAAAATACATGCTATCGCTGCCGATATTGAAAGGACGAATCGGCAAATGGATCTTAGCTTTATCAGAATTTGACCTGCGGTATGAATCGGCAAAAGCCGTCAAGGGTCAAGTCATGGCCGATTTCGTCGCCCAGCACTGTGGACCGGAGATTGCTCTCGTAGAGCTGGCGCCTTGGAAATTATTTTTCGACGGGTCATCATGCGGGGTCGGATCAGGAATCGGCATCGTTCTCATATTGCCTCGGGGGGCAAGCTACGATTTTTCTCTGCCGATAGAAACCGCCGCTACTAATAATCAGGCGGAGTACCGAGCTGTATTAAAAGGCCTACAACTACTAAGGGAAGTTAAGGCCGATTCCATTGAAATCTTCGGAGATTCCATGCTTATTGTGGATCAACTGACCGGAAGGTCTGAGTGCAAAGATGACGTATTAAGAATTTATTACGAAGATTGTTTACAGCTCTTAAAAGAATTCAGATCGGCAATAATCGAGCACATTCCAAGGGACCGCAACGAAGATGCAAACAAACTCGCCCAGCACGCATCTGGGTATCGGCCGATTCTGGGCGCTATGGCTTTAGAACTCGCGGCCGACGACTGGCGTAAAGAAATTGCCGACTACCTGAAGGATCCGTCTAAAAAGGTGGAGCGACGAGTTCGTTTTCATGCCACCAAATACGTACTGCTCGAAGATGACCTATTCTACCAAACAATTGACGGAGTCCTCCTCAAATGCCTTGGGACAGAAGAAGCCAAGACTCTAATGGGGGAAATCCATGAAGGGGTATGTGGAGCGCACCAATCGGCACATAAGATGAAGTGGATGATCAGGAACAACGGGTACTATTGGCCGACGATCCTTGAAGACTGTTTCAAATATTATAAGGGTTGTCAGGAGTGTCAAAAGTTTGGAAATGTCCAGCGTGCGCCCGCATCGGCCATGAATCCCATCATTAAACCATGGCCGTTCAGAGGATGGGAATAGACCTTATCGGCCAAATTTACCCACCGTCTAGCAAGGGGCACAAATTTATTCTGGTGGCTACTGATTACTTCACCAAATGGGTAGAGGCCATCCCGTTAAGAGCCGTGACATCGGCTATCATGGCCGACTTCGTAAGGGACCACATCGTCTACCGATTCGGTATCCCTCAGACTATAACAACCGATCAAGGAACAATGTTCACATCGGGGGAATTTGAGGAATTTACGACCGATATAGGAATCAAATTGTTAAATTCTTCTCCGTATTACGCCCAAGCCAATGGTCAGGCAGAATCCTCCAATAAAGGGATAATCAAATTGATCCAAAGAAAAATCGAAGAACAGCCGAAGAAGTGGCATTTATGTTTAACTGAGGCACTGTGGGCATACAGGATGGCTTGTCATGGGGCTACCAAGTTGTCTCCCTACCAGTTGGTGTACGGTCATGATGCAGTACTACCGTGGGAATCAAGGGTAGGATCGAGGCGTATTTCGCTCCAGGACCAGTTATCGGCCGACGACTACTCATCACTTATGAAAAGGGAACTTGACGATTTGGCTGGCCAACGATTGAGGGCTCTGATAAGCATTGAAGAAAACAAAAAAAAGTAGCCAGGTGGTATGATAAGAAAGTCAAAGTTAAACAATTCTCCCCTGGGGACTTGGTATGGAAGTTAGTATTGCCGATTGGGTCGAAAGATCCTAAATTCGGAAAATGGTCCCCTACCTGGGAAGGGCCGTACAAAATCGGCAGATGCGCTCCAGGGAATGCTTACATTTTGGAAACGATAGAAGGAGAGGAATTTACTAGAGCTCTGAACGGAAGGTACTTAAAAAGATACTACCCCAGCATATGGGTCGGGGCGTAGGAAGTTAATCATGACACGACCACACATAGCCGATACAAATCGGTTCGAACACTTAGCCGATACAAATCGGTTCAAACGCATAACCGATGCAAATCGGTTCAAACACATAGTCGACCGGATCAACCGATTGCATTCATTCGGTACGGGCGATGGGTTACATGGCCGACAAAACATTAGTCGCCCTTAGAACAAAAAATACAAAAAACTAATTATTCTTCTTCTTGGGCGCTTTCCCATTCCGCTCCAACTCGCTCATGACGCGGAGGTATTCTTCTTCTATTGCCTTCATTGAGATCTCCGCTTCAACTTGACGGGGAAGAAAATGACTCCAATCCGTGGGAGGGCGCGAAGTCCCTGCCGCCGCGTCTTTGAGAGCGACTTGCCGAGGAAGCGGATGGCTCCTGTCGGTGGGAGGTCGCCGGCTGCCGTTCCTCTCCACGAAGTCCAAGATCGTACAGGCTGCCGTGGCGACGTCGTCTTCAAGGTCGTCACAATGATGGCTCCTGACGGTTGGAGATCGACGACTACTTTCACTCACCACGAAATCCAAGACCACACGGGCCTCCGCTGTAATGTGGTCCCGGAGTTCCTCTCGGTGAGCCATGATCAGCGCCTTGTCCTCCGACGTCAACGGGTCCTCGGAGTGAATGCGCTCAATGGCGCGCACGAGCTCAGGGCTAAGACGTTGAGGCTGGAACAAAGAAGGAATAAGAAGGGACATTCTCTTCCTAAGATCTAAAAAGAAGGGAAGGTATAGGTCAAGACTTCACCTGGTTAACGGAAGAAGAAGAGGCCGATGAAGCCATGACAGAGAGTCGCACCGATGAGAGGAAGAAGAGAGTAAACCGAAAGCCAAATTGGTACTTTCGGGAGTAAGCGCCAAGGTCGGTATTTATGGAAAAAGATGCGTGGAAATTTGGTAAGGCCACGTCCCATCGGTAATAAGAAAGGCAGTAAATAGAAAGGGCGTCGCGAGAGACGGTCAAAGAAGATAGTAAATGTTCGTACAAAACGGTCAGTGTTTTACAGATTACCCAGAAGGGTATCGATAGCCGTGATAGCCCGACGCCGGATCTGATTGGCAGAGTCAAGAACCCGTTGGTCTTCATCTGCCGATCCAAGGATTTCTGATGTACTGCGATGGAGCTTTAGGGCCTCGTGAGCAAAACGCTGCCTCTCCCGTGTCAAATCGGCAATGACAGAAGGTAGCTCTTGGAGCTTTTTCTCTTCGGCACTAATCGCTTTAGTCACTTGCTCCATCTCCTTGGCAAGCTCCGCCCTCCGACGCTTGAGGCGGTCTATCTCACCGATGATCGCCGGGCAAGAATCTTCTAGAACATGGATACGCCGATGCGCCTCTTGAGCCTGACGCTTGAAAGCGTCTTCCTCTTCGCGAGTCTTGGCCAGCTTGGCGCGATCGGCCATGTGACGAAGGGCTCTGAAGACTGGGATCCTCATGGACTCGATGAAGGCCGCCGGCGCCAGGGCCTCCTCCGCCTCTTCCGGTACTCGTCCGCTGACGTCATTGAAGAGCTGCCGAATCGGTGAAGCGTCTTCTACTAGTCGGCCGATGTCCCCTTGAAGGAGGGATCGGATGCTGGAAAGTTTGGCTCGGACGTCATCAGGAACGGAACTCAAGCCGACTTGGCGAGAAGCAACCTCTTCGTCGTCGGAGAGGGTGACCGCAAAAGAAAAGAGGCTGTTGTCGGGGGTGTCCTGTTCCTGGAGATAATAAAGAAAAGAAATAAATCGGCTGGAAGTAAAAGCAAATCGGCTGATAGAAGCCGAAACAAAACTTACCATTTTGAAGCGAATTTCCTCATGCTGCACTCGTGAAGCCGTCACGCTTGGCTCAAGAGCCTGCGCCATAGGTTCATCGGATGAAGAAGATTTCACAATAATCGGCGCAGCGCTTGGACCAGCTCCCTGAGAAGAGATCGGTGGTCGAGGAGCGCTTGATGCGCCGATGGCCTGTGTCTGAGGATTGAATAAGTACATTATGCAAATACCAAAGGAAATCGGTAAAATAGTACTGTACCTCAACAGATGGAAGTGGGGGCGCGCCGATGGCTGGTTTAGTTGCTGCCGATTGTTGTATTTCCATAGGGGTGCTCTGTGCAGTCTAAGGATAAGAAGGGTTAATATCAGGATAACAATCGGAAGCGGTAAAATTCAGGTTTACCTGCATGGCCTCCAACAACAACGACGCGGCGGCTGCTCCAGCTTGCGCAACGGCTTGGGTATCGGCATCTTGGATGACCTGAGAAGGTGATGCGGCCAGGGACTCTGCCGATACGAGCACAGGGGGATCTGCCGATTCTACACGAGCTCGGACTCGGCGACTGGTTTTCTTGGTAGTCCTCTTATGGACTTGTTTTGATCGGCCAGCGATCACGTCAACGGACAGAGCATCATAGCCGATAAGAGGATAAGTGGTGTATGGATGATGATGCTCTATTAACCGACCACTCCGGCTGTGCGTTGGGGGCGTGCGATTCTCGGCCTGAAAAATGAGTAGAACCATTAGAATTCCATCATGTTAAGAGGAGTAAAAATCGGCTAAAGAAAATACCTCGGCGTTCGGGTCGATGTTGGCTGGATCCAGGAGGTTGCAGTATGCCG
This sequence comes from Setaria italica, assembly GCF_000263155.2. Taxonomy (NCBI): domain Eukaryota; kingdom Viridiplantae; phylum Streptophyta; class Magnoliopsida; order Poales; family Poaceae; genus Setaria; species Setaria italica. The sequence goes on from NC_028452.1 coordinate 22,199,638, forward strand.
ATGCCGAATTGCAGAAGAGAAATTGCTTCCAATCGGCCCACCAAAGTTTGAACGGTTGGACAGCAAAGGGAGCTACTAGCCAGTCGTTCAAGTTAATGGTACTGGAGTCCGGAATTCGATCTCGTAAACGACTGTAATCTAGACCAGATGTGAGCTCATCTCTAAACTTGATTCGGCCAACGAAATACACCTGAATCGGCAGCTGACCCATGCCAAACTGACGTGCTGCAACGGAAGGGTTGTAGAATTCATACGTAGGGGCATCCTTCCCTGAGAAGAAGTTGGCTGGCAGGAGTCCTGGCTTGATCAACTCACCATAGAGCTCTTCATCAAATCGGCCGGAAGCCGAATCGAAGCAAGTAGGCAGTTCAAAGACCGGGTCATCTCGCTGATACGGAAACCAAATGGTTGCATCTTCGCTAAAGCCATTGTAGAAACATCGAAAGTACTCGGCTACCTTTGTAGCAGAATACATGCAACCTGGAAAAGCCGATGCCGCTTCACCAAAGGACATACATCGACGACGTTCGGTAAGGTCTTCTACCGATTCGATGTTAGGAAACGTCATGCGATCCACCGGCTGCTGAGTAATTCTGCTCATATAAAGGTTCAGCCACAAGTTGATGAACCACCAGGGCCCGCCTTGATTACCGATCGGCTCTCCCTTAGATAATCTTATGCCGATTTGATGTAGCATGTGGTACGCGGCCCCTAGCAGATGTTTCCCAAGAGGGATATGGTTTCCCCTGGACAGTGCTTCAGCTAAAGCCTGGGTATTGGTTGTCGGGCCGGCGGCTCTTCCGCAAAAGAAGTGCTTTTCTAGCCACATCATCAGGAAAGCTGTGTGCTCCCTATTCTCAACAGTCCTAGTCCTCTTATTACTTCTGATGAAACCCTTCCACCCGCCGATTCCCCTTGTGTCCAGCCGATGTGACGTTACGGCTAAAAGGTGGAAGGGTGTGTCCGGGGAAGATATGTCAAGGCCGGTCAATAGGACCACATCGGCCAGGGTTGGGGTCATAGGACCGTGCCCAAATAAGAAGGCATTAAGTGCGTCAGACCAAAAATAAGAAGCCGCCATCACTAACGCCTCATTTTTCTCCATCTGGGATAAGGATAGGTTGATGCACTGGCCGATTTTGAGCTCTTCCCATAAGACGCTCTTGGATGCGGCCACCCGTTGGTACCACTCCCTCCAACCTGGGGTTTCATTCGGCCAAGACCTAAAAGTACCCAGCCACTGCTCTAAGTCCATATCAGACAATTTGAAGGGTATCCTATGGGTTTCCAAATTTATGAGATCTATTGGATCTGGGCTTCCCATAGGTCCGAGACAAACAAGGCCGGGATTTCCCGTAAGGTGAATGGTAATTCGATGCCTAACTGCCTAAAAAAGGAAAGGGGAGTGTAGAAAAGTAAGAAATAGATCTAAGGTAAATATGTTGCCGATAGAAGAAGGATTCGGTATTTACCTCTGGGATGAAGTTCTGGGTGATCGGTGTCGCCGCCAGTGCAGATGCGGACGATGGGGCCGCGATGGGGATCGCCATTGGGATCTCCGATGAAGCTCCTTCTTCTGAGGAAGGAGCAACGACTGTCGCCACCACCGCCGGAGGTACAACTTCTGGGACGTCGCGCGCGGGAGAACTGCCGGAAGGAGCCGCCATTGGAGGAAAAGAGGAAAAAGTAACAGGAGGTGGAGCTAGGAAGTTTCGGCGGCAAGTGAAAGATGCTGAAGGAGGAAGAAGGCGCGTGCACTGGAAAAAGGACGTGAGCTTGAAGATGAGGTGCGGGTGAAGCGCTATTTAAAGGATGCCTGAAGGGGGGTAAAAATGGAATTTTCACCGCGCCGGCGCTTCGAGTTTTTTGGGAGTAGTGGCTGTCGTGGGCGCCCGTTTCGAAAAAATCGCAATGATCAGCTGGGAGACCGCGAAACGGAAGGATCTTTTCACTGCGGCCGTTTCGGAGGGAAGGTTATAAAGAATTTCGAAGTAAAAGACTATGTTTTACTCCGAAACTGGGGGGCATGTGTTGACGCCAGATTTCGTCACTAGTAGAATCGGCGCCAAGAAGAGAGGGAATCGGAGAAGCACAGTTGGGAATCGGCCAAATGGTGCTACAGTGTGAGATCGGCCGGTGACTCCTGTCTCGCTTCAGGTCGATGTAGACCAAAGTCCCAATCAGTAGCCTTTTGCCGATGAGAAATCGGCCGATTAGGGGGATGGGCTAATTGGGCCTGTATGGGCTTGGAAAGGAGTAGAAGGGTAAGGTGGAAATCAGCCCACGAAGCGTGGAGTAACCAACCTAGCACGAATCGTGCTTGTAGATATTCGTTTTCTTTTTGAATTAGGGATAGAATTCTAGTCGGTTAAGGAAATATCTGTACGGGGCTATAAATAGCTACCTTTGTAAATCTGTAATGATGAACCAATCAATACAACAAACTACTTTTTCCTCGTACTTACTTTCAAGCAGGCGACTTCGCCATTACTTTCCTCTTTTTCACGAGTTCGTGCGGGTTGGCAGGGCTGCATCATCTTGATCTCCGGCCGATTCTGTAAGTTCCGCTTATCGAGTAATATCTAAGCTTTAACTTCGGGCGCATCGCTGTTGTTTCGTTTAGATTTATTCACTAGTTATCGATATTTGCTAGATTCATAGGTTTTACCTGTTTTTCTAGTCTTTATCACCAGTTATCCAGCTAGGAATCGGTAGTGTTGGCTCTTTTTACTTTCTGTTGTTAAATTCATTTACTGCCGATTAGATCTATTCCTAGTGTTGTTGTCATAGCTTTGTATCGATTACTCTAGTAGTTTTCTGTCTACAAGGCTATAGTGATCGGCTGCTTCATAGCCGATTCCTTTGTTAAAGCAAATCGGCCGATTCGCTGATAAGCTCTTTCGAGATCGGAAACTTAGCCGATCGTGATCTCTGAACCTGACACGTATTCTTCCTTGCCAATCAACAGGTCAGATTGGCTGGCACGCCGCGCGAACCGCACCAGGGCATTCACCCGAACAGGAGCTAAGCAGATTCTCCCGGGTCGTGTGTCGGTCGCTGGGATTCGGTTGACCGATTTCTAGCGCCAACAGTACCCCACTTCATCTCCAGCGCCTTCTGCTTCGTCCGGTAAACTTTGCTGTAGCTGATCTTGTACTTTAACTTCTCCTCTATGGCACAAACAATGGGCTTGGGCTCGAAGCTAGGATTCTGCACTATCTGAGGATACATGTATTGAGCAACAAAATCAGCAGTGAGGTTGTGATGTGTTCCTTCCAATTGAGTCAGCAAGCATTCGTGCTCAACCACTCTAGTCACCTCCCAGTAATCCTTCCATTTCCCCTTGTATGCATGCACCTTGAATGGGCAATCATTTCGCACACAGCAGACATCATATACTTTCGGGCTACTCTTTTCCACCCTGAACTGACGCTGCAAAGACAAAGTGGACCATCTCTTAATAGCCACCTTCACTTCATCCCCACTTTGGTACAAAGTCCCGACGCATACCTCATTCTCCCTACAATCCCAAGGAATATTTTCCCCAATATTGACCTGTAGGGTGGAATGGTCATAATTTGACCAATTTCGCGGTACAGGAAAAGCATCTTCCTCATCGGATGAGTCATCATCCACGGCACCATTGGCCTCCTCTCCTTCCATCTCCAGCTGCTCTACTAACTCAAGAATTTCTTCCCCCTCATCAGCCTCCCCATTTGGTCCGAGGGAGGCAACATCATTCTCTGTATCTTCCCCTTCTTGTTCATTGTAATCAAGTTCTTCGTTTCCACCCTCAGTACTCTGCACATCTTCTTCCGCTTCAACTTCATCACCTTCTACTTCTTCTTTAATATGACTGCTAGATTCACCCTTCATGAACAGTTCAACATACCATATGATTGGTAAACCTTTTCTCGTGCAACCATTTCTGTAAGTCTGGTAACTCGAAGTTCCTTCAAGTGGAAGCAACTACCAAAAATTTATGTCAGGCCGTCTTTTGACTACAACCCTCACAGACGCATCCACTTGATCTCTATCAACACCAAGGTCCATACAAAGCCACCTGCAAATGTCCCCCCAAGTTCTCTCTCTTGCTCTTGGAACACACTTGGTGAAACAGGGAAATCCACTCAAATATACCCCTTCTGGACCATATCTAACCTCCCCCGACCCATAGAACACTTGAAAATATAAACTATCCGACATGCCTACCAACATACATGAAACAGGCAGTCCAAATTAATCTCAGCAATATATATCAGTTAACTACAATAACGACTTCAATTCAATAAACAAACAACTATGCAACACTAAACCAAACTTACTAACTAAATTTATCATAGGCTTGTACCAGAACTAATATACATGACAAATAAATCTCAGATCCACTAGATATTTCTAAATCTCAGATCCACTAAAATTTCTTAAATTTACTATGATCTAAAATAAAGCTATTGTACTACCTAAAGGTAAATCTACTATACCACCTGAGCTAAATCTATTTTACTGTCTAAGCTAAATCTATTGTACTAACTAAGCTACATTTTACTATATCTAAATTCAGCTAAATGTTTCTAAGTCTCAGATTCACTAGCTATTTCTAAATCTCAGATCCACCAATATTTCTAAATCTAGACTACAATATACTATCTAAACTACGAGATTAAAAATATCTACCTGGGAACAACGGGAATTTCCTTCCCCCTTCTTTCCTCATCCTCCTCTCCTCTCCTTTTTTTTCTTCCCTCTTTCCTTTCCTCTCTTTCTCTAGCGCTCTCTCTCTCTGGCGCGGTCTGGTGCGGGGGAGGGGAGGGGCGCGGGCGCAGCTTATATGGTGGGCGAGCCCGCAATTTCAACCGGCGGTAAGGGCCTTATCGCCATTTCAACCGGCGGTAAGGGCCTTACCGCCAGTTCAAACAGTGGAGCTTCCTCGGATGCCGCGCGAATCTTATCCATTGGGTGACCGTTGAGGCGCCAGGCCCTTACAACCGGTAAGGCCATACCGCCGTTTCAGCCGGCGGTATAAGCCCATTTTTACAAATTTTTAATTTGACTATATATTTCTGCAAAATTGAAAAAAATATAAAAATAAAAAAATTCCTCCTTAACATATGTGGCCGTAGTTGTGCCTACCGGTGCCGCAGTGGGCCCGTGCTTGGCTCGTCCCAAGCAGCAGCTATGGGACCTGTTCGCTTCAGCTTATTCAGCCGGGTTATCAGCTATCAAATAGTGTTTTCCTCTCACAACAAATCAGCCATTTCAGCTGCGAACAGGCAAATGGACACCACTGGAATGAGGACTTCTCGAGCCGCTTCACACCAACCCTGCAAGCCTCGCCCTTTTGCGCCTCGCCCTTTTGCGCCGGCGAGCTTTTGCCGGCACCCGGCGGCTGCCGACGCCTCTTGCTGCCGGTCTAGTATTCGAGGCTCCGGCGCTCCGCGCAATGCAAGCTCAGCGTGCTCGCCGCCCTCAGGGGGAACGCCTTCCTCCTTTACGACCCGGTGGTGTAGTCCTGTAGGAGTTACGCCAGTGCCTACTGCCCACTGCAATTGCCGCGTTCGAAAAGGTTCTCGCTCCTCGGCTGCCTGTTCCTCGATCTGGTTCATATGAAATTCATGTGATATGTTCAATCTCTAGAACTTTTGAGTTTCATCTGAAGAGCAACTGATTTCAGATTCAGAACATTTGATTTTCATCTCCAGAACAATTGTTCGGGCTCTGAAACATTGATTTGTTCTCTTTTGTTGTTTTTTGTGCTGTTAGTTCTTGTCTGTAATATCTTCGATTTTCTGTATGTTTGTCTTAGTATTTTTTATTGTTGTCATCAATATTTTCAGTTCCTTTTTCGGTCATGTTTCGGTATTGTTTTCAGTTTTTTGCTGTTTTGTCAGCAATTTTTTCGGTTGTTTCAATTCCCCTTTTCAGTCGTTTGTTATGGTGCTCGAGCTTAGAATCGAGGAATTAGGCTTTCGCGTCACCCGTTTTTCTCTCCTAATTACTACTACGTGGTTTGATTGTGTTGGTTGAAAAATCGAGTGAAGCCAGAATAAAAATCACTCGATTGTTACTGGTGGGGTCTGCATTTCCTGCTAGCATATTATCAGCTCGGCCGGCCCGGTGGATTCTCTTGTTTTGCACCAGCAGCAGACCAAGAGCCCAATAAGATGTTGCAGCTGGAGGAAAGTTATGGTCATGTGTTTGGGCCAATTTGTAGTGACTTGAAATTATTCCGAATATTGTGGCCCAACATTGATGTCTTCCTTTCTGAAGGAACCCAAGGCCCAAATGTGGAGTTCCGGAATATATCCTAGTTATTTGTTCGGCAAATTTTGCTCCTGAACACCCCTCATCAACACTGATCCTCTGAAGTTTTGCTAGATGCAGAGAGGAAACAAGGGGAACGCTGCATGAAGTATCACTACTACAGCGCATTCTGTCGTAGCAAAGGCACTGCAAATGATGAAGCACGTTTCACGACGCACTAGGCTGGTGATCCTTCCGTCGTTGGTCGACAACTCCTACCAAAAGCACGGGAAAACATGATTGGGAAAAATAAACTACTCCAACCTGTGACTTGTGTGCCGTGTTGACAGCTTCCCAAGTAGTACGGAGAGTAGTAAGCAAGTACAGTACAAGTGCCAACGACAGAAAAACATGATACAAAAAGGAAGGAGCTGGCAGGAACCCCTCCTGTTTCTCAAGTTTACGAACCAATGGCTCTCCAGGAAGCTGCCTGCAGGCTTCTGCCGCTAGCTGTTACTGGCAGATAAGGGCATTTTCCCCGTCCTGATCCTGAACAAGAACAATCCAGCCGCGTACCATCACGATCTTCCAGGATACCCCGGTGCTGGATGGTGCCCCCGCAGCGATCCGGCAGCAAATTCTTGGAGCTGCATCGACGACGTTCCATTCCACTGGAGCTCGCTCGGCCGCGCCACACGCCGCGGTCTCTCCGTGCAGGTCAGCTGTCCCGTCCCTGCCGGGGAACAAGCCCGCCAGCGATGGGAGGCTCGCCGGGCGCCCACGTCACCACGTGTCGCCGCGCCGCGCGGCGCACCGACATGTGGAGTCAAAGGGAGAGGGGCGTCGTCGGCTCAGATCGATCCACACAGACCACACATCACCGTCACGTAAGTAGCATGTGTGGTAACGTGCACTGTGCAGGTTTTGGCGTTTTCCCCCGCGGGGCCTGGGACCACACGGCCGGGCCACGTCAGCGAACTGGCCGGCCGGCGGCATCCTAGGACGGGAGGCCGGAGGTGGCCACGCCGCCCGGCCAGCTCCATCATTTGATCATAATACAGAGTCAAAGAACTCAGTTCACTTCTTAAGCGGATTTATTGATATCAGATGACAAAAATTAAAATTAAGAAGCCAAGGACAACGCAGCCCCATTTCCGAAAGACGACCACGCAACAACCCTTAGGACGAATTAAATTGCAGCACCATCCATTATTTCAGGACAATTCTCTCGAGTTATTGGACCTTGCTTGAATCACTTGCCAATCATTATGCAGAATGAAATCATTGCTCTTTGATTCCAGTTTTGTTGGTACCTAGCCCTCAAAAGGAACTGGCAATACTTTAATAGCATTGGCCTCTCATGCATCTGCAGTGCACAGCACGAGCTCGATTACGACCTCCCAACACCACATCAAGGAGCACTTAATTTCAGAAAAACAAAACATAGAATTTGAGTTAGCCAATCAGACAAAGTATGAACTCACCGTACACTTTCGTCTAGCAACTCAATAAATAATTCATGCAAGCACGACAAGAGTGATACACTCACTCAATCCCATAATATAAGGGGCACATGCGAATCAAGATTCAAAGTTTAAAATTCTACACATTTAATGGAAATTTTGTCTTTACAAAAATAAAAGTATTGGATTTATGTTTAAAATTACTTTCATGTGGCTATAATTTTATTGCTACAAACGTTATAATATGAGATATTAAGAGTTAAATCTTAGTATTAGAGACCGTTTTAGATTTAACAGCATCTTATATTTAGAAAAGAGGGAGTAACACAATATTCTAGGACAAGATTTCTGTATTACTCCACTTGCTGTCTACTGCCACAACAACACTTGAAAGATTGTTTCACAAAGGCTGAGTGGAATCGCCATCGTAAACATGTTAAATTCTACATGTTTGTTTTCACATGGCCAAAATTGTGCTAGAGATTCAGAATTAGTAAAACTTATTTGGGGTGTTAGCTAGGTCCATGAACTATTAATTTTTAGTTTTATGTCCCTCAATTAGTCAAGTGGTTTCTCACAGTATAAACTTGTGGTACACCCTTCACCTGCTGCTTTTTTTTTGACCGAAGTCAGTAGGGAAACCCCAACCTATTTTTTAATATTTTTTTTTATTTCAGATCCATTTAATTCGCTCCCACGAGGAGTTAAACTTGGACTTGCTTTGATGCTACTCAAGTGCTCTAACCACTAGGCTAGAGGTCCTTTTACTTCACCTGCTACTTTGGACCTTTGGGTGAACCACTCTATCAAGTTTAAGCATATGGAAATGGAATTTTTTTTTTAGAGAATGTGCCTCGACATGTATTTCATCAAGAGGAGGAAGAGAGATTACAACATGTGCCAAGGCCCAGCCGAAGCAAAGGCCGAGGGCGATCAAAGTCAAACTGCCGAATAAAATGAAAATTAATATCTAGCCAAACCCGTGTCTAGTTACTCCACAAGTAAAGGGGCAAAAAAGGCACAATGCTTTCATGTTCATCAGCCGAAGTTCGTATTAGTTAACTAAATATAATAGAAATTGGTGCCACTTATAAACAAATGGTGAGAAAAAATAACTATTTTATAGTGGAAGCAGCTAGCGGACCTTAGAGCCCCTTTGCCAGGGCTCCGACTTCTCCATGTTGCAGCAGCTGGTGAAGTCAGAAAAATGACTTCACCGATTTTCTAGAGTTCATTTGCAGGAGCTGTTATTGTAAGAAATATTCTTTAGAATCCGGAGCTGTTTTTGGAGGAGAAACCTCCCAAATTGGACTGTAGTTTGCTAACTCTTACTCGATGCCCCGTAACAAGACACCACTGTAGTACTGATTAGAAGGGAGGGAGATCGGAGTTGGAATTGTTAAAGCAAGATAGACGTCTTTTGTCTCTCAAATATCACATGAGTATCAATACCATCTCTCAACCTTCAATTGGACCCATTTATTTCAATTAGACAAATTTATTAGTCCTTCAACTTCTACTCTACTTTCGGATTTAATCTTGTCTCTCATCCTAATTGGATGTCCACGCTGGTATGCAACGTCACCTACGTCAACTATAATACTGATCGAGACGATTACACGTCAAATGCAACGCAAATTCTTATAAAAAATACATTGCCGAGTATACAGTAGTCAGGTAGGACCGTAGGATATACCGATATACAGCAAACACGATTATTTTGCTGAAGCCACCGCATTATGAGTCGTGCATGGAAGCATGCATGCATCTGTACGCTGCTTGCGTGTCACGGACGGCACGTACGTAGCCATGCAATCCACACAACCCCTGTACCGTGCAGAGGGCGTCGTACGCCGGTACGCCCCCCGGATAGCAACATGTCACTTGCACAGGTCGGCACTCGGTCCAGCATCCTCACGAGGGGTTGGCTGACCGTCACAAACAGTACACCACGTACCACCTCACCTCACTTCACTTGGTGGTCTTGGTCGTCACGTACAGCCCAATCACTTCGGCGTACGTACACGTACCTCAAGTCTTGCCTCAAGATCTCTTGATAGGATCTCGCTGCATCATGCATTGAGCCTCTGTGAACGAAGCTCCGCCCCAAATCTACGTGTGCTGTAAAGTCAATTGCATCGTCTAATTACTCCTAAAAAAATGCATTGCCAAATTCGTGACACAGAAAGCAATGCGATTTCTGTAGAAGAAGTGTGATCGGAAGCCGAAACCTCACCAGAAAAACCAAAAAAGAAAAGAAAAGAACAGCAATGACGACCACAGAGCATGAGAGCAAGCCGTGGATGGATCCGAAGCGAGGTCGCAGCTACAGCGCGCGAGTCAAGGAGACAGGCAACATGGACGGCGACCCCTCCACATGTTGGCTGTTGCTGCCCTCCGCAGCGCAGGAGATGGAAATGGGAAACTACTATGTGTGAGCCAACAATATTCACTGCAAAAATATATGGGCACAATGTGCAAAGAGTTTATGGAGGGGCGCAGATGCACCTACCGTGACTCAAAGAAATGAAAAAGAAAACAAAAAATACTTGTCTAAAAAACAAAATGAAGAAAAATGCACAGAAATGCACAGAAAATGAAGAAAAATGCACCACATGCACTGTGAGATCCAGTCAGCCGGTCAGTTAACTGCCTGTTTATTGACCGAGAAAAACAACTGTTTCTGGAAACATTGAGCGCCCGCCAAGCCACCCGATCGTGATCCCGACGCGATCCGACGGCCGCGGAGGCCGCCCTCACATGCGATCGCGGCGTCATGGGCACCGTCCCCGCCGGCATCTCCTCGGGCGCAGCTGCGAACGCTCTGCGATGCGAGCTCGCGACCCGGCCCGGCCGGGCTCCTCCCCCCTCATAAAGGCGTCGGGCTCGTCACCCCCGAAAAGTTTTCACCTTTCCTCCCTCCCCACCCCGTCTCCATTCGCTATGCTGGCCGCCCCCACCGCGCCTCTCCATCACTCCCCCGACGCCATGAGCCTGTAGCCCAGCAGCGGTCGCCAAAGAAGCCGCCATGGGCAGGTCCAGAGGCGGCAAGGGCGCCGGCGACTCGAAGTCGTTCCCGTCGCCGGCGTCGTCCTCGGCGTCGTCGTCGGAGTTCGAGTTCACGGTCACGCTGTCGCCGGCGTCCAAGCAGCGGTCGGCGGCGCAGCTGTGCCCCGCCGACGAGCTCTTCTACAAGGGCCAGCTCCTGCCGCTGCAGCTGTCGCCGCGCATCTCCATGGTGCGCACGCTGCTGCTGTCCTCGGCGTCCACGTCCTCCGCCTCCGACTCCACATCCACGTCCAACTCGTCCCGCGACTCCAACGGCAGCACCTCCTCGTCCTTCTCCGCCGACTGCGCCGCGCTCCTGCTCCCGGACTCCGCGGCATCATCGTCCCGCCCCAGCTCCGCCACCGAGGACGACCGGCACCTGCACCCGCTCTCCGCCGCCGCCTCGTTCGCCGGCCTGCCGCCGGCCAAGCGCACCGGGAAGCAGTACCTCTCGTCCTTCGCCACCCGCTTCTCCTCCGTCTTCCACCGCGGCGGCGCTCCGGCCGCCAAGAAGCAGCCGTCCAAGTCGCTCGCCAAGGAGGTGATCAAGAAGTACGCCAAGAAGGTGAAGCCGCTGTACGAGAAGCTCTCCCAGATCCCCAAGAACCAGAACAACGTCAACGTCAACGTTAACGGCGCCAGCGCCGGCGCCAACAACCAGCCGCAGCAGGGGTTCAAGAAGCCGTTCACCTTCTCCATCCGCAAGAAGCGGGCCGACGACGACCACGCCGTCGTCGCGGCCGCGGCAGCGGTGGACGCCGACGTCGTTAGCGGCAAGTACGCGCACTCCAACTCCTTCTCCGGGAACCTCCGGTTCCCGCGACAGAAGCGGTGCGCGGCGAGCTGCCCGTCGTCGATGCGGTCGTCGCCGAGCCACTCGGGCCTGCTCACCTTCGGCGGGGCCGGCGGCGCTGGCTTCCCCGACGTGCCGGCCGCCGCGGCCGCGGCCGTGGCGGGCGGCATTGGCGTCGGACCGGTTTCACTGTCCACGGCGTCGTCGATGGAGGAGCTCCAGAGCGCCATCGAGGGCGCCATCGCGCACTGCAAGAACACGATGGGTGGCGCCGTTTCGGTGTGCCCGCGCAAGGCGGCGACCGGCGACGAGATCTGCGCGTTCTGAGCGCGGGCGCGCTAGGATTCGGGCAGGGAGCTAAGTAATGCCGTTTAATCGTTAGCAGTACTTATCTGTTAATTTTCATTTCATTCGTCTCCTTCTGGTAAGACTCTATGATAATGGTGGTAAATAAGAGTAGTTCGAAGGGTTAAAATGATAATCGGAGCCTTTGAATCTCACCTTTTCCTGGGTTCGGAATTTGCATTGGTGCCCTCCAAATTTAAGCTCTAACTGCATCTACCCCACCCAGCATGAGAAGATATTTAATTTCTATGGTCAACCTTAATTGATAATAATGCTATATAAATTCACAGAAGACCCTCAAACTTGAAGGGTTGATATGCATGAAAACTTCTGCTATGAAATGAGTGCATCTGAAAGATTGTGGATGGGGTTGTGGCCTGCAATTTCCTAGTTTCATTTGCCTCCTTAGAAACCACAAAAGCAGTTGGTGTGAGGATATTTCACTCTAAATATTTTAGGGCAAAAGTGGAGTATAAAGTTCCCAACTTGATGGAGGGTGTTGATGCAAATTTCTGTTCCTGGAGAAGGGTTGCCAAAGCTCCCTAGTTCATTAGGTTGAGATTTTTGGACTCTGATGTGGCCGTACGTCTGAGCTAGTGGTGTCAATTTTCTGTTGTGATTTTGTCCCGAGACAAGTGTTTAATATTAAGCTAATCCTAATATAGTTTGGCTTTTTAATCTGTACTTGCATGATTGCTTCAAAAAGTTCTCGTTGTCTGCTCCCGGGCCGCTCAATGTATTCGTTTTGTTTTATTGTCATTTGTCAACAGCATCTTTATTCTTACTCTCATGATGGAAGACTTGGTTTCGGCAGCTGTAGCTGATGTAGAAAATAGGATGTTAAATAATTATGTATCAGTTCTGTTTGTTTCTTGGAGCTCTTCATAACTTCAAATTTTGCAAGAAGTCGCATCTCTTTTCCATGAACTTTTATTCCATTTCAGAGCAAACAAAGTTTAGGGCATTTCTAGGAAAAAAAAGGATTTTATCGAAATGTGGCATTGTGAATTCCAATAGGAATCAGAAAGAAAGAAAAATTGTCACATTCTGAATGTGGCCTTGTGATCCCTCCTCAAAAGTGGTTCAACCCCGCTGCATGCAAACACGCACAAGGAGTTAAAAGTGGTTGCAACGGATGGCCTCTGCTAGATCTGGCTCACGCAAGCATAGATGCTCATTTGCCCCTTTGAAAAGTTGTACATTTCACCTAGTGATCTTTTTTTTTCCCTAAGATAAGATTAGACACACCGATTGAGTGGCTGTTTTACCGGAGGCAAATGCCGTCGAGTAGGTGGCATCTCTAGGGCTCATTCAACGCCCATAAGTTCCTCACCTACGTCGCCACCCGCCCATGATTTGCATACGCTATCCTATCCTATACAGGAGAAACCGAGATGTGATCCACACGACATCAAGGACAATGCAGCTACTGCCGTGCAAGGATTCACATTCATGTTCACGGATGGTTGCGCGCACACAGAGGTCATGTGCAAACTGCAGGCCGGGCAATGTGCAATCCAATCGCCCAATCGCCCAATCCCCTGTGCGTGACCCTGACGAGACGTTGCACCTGTAGATTAGCTGGACCGGTCGTCGCTCTCGGTGCCCGTTGGGAGTCATGTGGGGTGTGGTTAGGCGTCTGTTAACGGGGGATTAAACTAAGGCCTAAGGGGGATTACTGGTAAACAAGGAGCCCGAGATTCCCGCGGACGGAGACGACGGGGGCGCGCGCGGCTGCCGAGGCGAGCCCGGCCACATGCTGCCGGGTGGCCGTTTCCAGGCAGCGGCGTGGAGGAGTAAGGAAAGGCCCAAACAGTTAATGAGACTGTTCGCGTGGGTGCTGACGCTGCAATAGTTTATGGAGGCAACAGCCGGTTGAGAACGACCGCTCGGCATTGAAGAATCGCCATGGAAAGGCCGGTAGAAGATGCTGGGACTGAACCGGAAATTGCTCTCCTCACGACCTCACCCTCCCCGACCGCAAGTTGGAGTCGCCGGCGTCGACAGCTGCAATTGTGGCAGGACCATGCATGGCCATGGGCCCATGGTGGCAGTGAGCAGTGCGCAGGCTAGGCTAGTGGCCGATCGATTCACTTGGCCCTGGCAGCACCAGCATGCATGCTGCATGCAGGAACGTGTTGCTGCTCTTGGATGACTTGTCCGCCTTTCCATGGGTGGAAGTCAGGAGCTGTTCAGTGGCAGTGCATGCCAGCTTCGTAAAAAGGCGCAGCTGCTTTGCTTGCTACGCTGGCCATTAGAGGTTCTCGAAACCAGGATCCTTTCGCGAAAGGTGTGGCAGCCCCGTTTTCTACTCGATCCATCTCAACAAAAGTTTGCGAGGAAAAGACACACTTTTTTTCTTTTTGTCTTTTTAGGAGTATTTACTCCTACTCTGAAAGCGAAGCTCGTGGGTAACAACATTGCTTGATCTCGCATTTGAGTAAACAACTGATCGAATTAATAAAGTCGATGCCCATGCATGGAAGTGATCGATTGCCACTGGCTGAGGGCAAAAGCTCAGTGCTTTTTACTACAGCATTTTCAAGCGTGGCCGAGATCAAGGTGATCGAGGTCATATGCGATCTCTGTTCTTTGTCTCGTTGTTGTCAGAAGACACGGTTCTTCGGAGCCCGATGAACGTTCACGAAACACTGAGCCGGCCGGAAACAACTCCGAAAGCTGGCAAAACCTGTCCAGATCTCTGCGTCGCCACTGGCTCACTGCGCTCGCTGCAACTTGGGGTTAAAAACAGCACCACCTTGGGCCTTGTTTAGTTAGGGAATTTGGGAGGTGCCAAATTACTGTTACAGCACTGTAGCACACTGTAGCGTTTCGTTTGTATTTGTGAATTATTGTCCAAATATTGACTAATTAGGCTCAAAAGATTCGTCTCGCAAAGTACAACAAAACTGTGCAATTAGTTTTTAATTTCATCTACATTTAGTACTCCATGCATGTACCGCAAGTTTGATGTGATGGGGAATCTTCTTTTTGCATAGTGTCAAAGTTGGGAGTTGGGAGTAACTAAACATGTCCTTGCTTCTGCACGCATTTCGCACTGCCTCTGTTCTGCTCTACTACAGTATCATATACTAGTACACAACATGGCGCCTGTGACAGAACAGTGACATCGGGAGCTGCCTGCCTGCTTTCCTGGCTGGCGCCTACCGGGCCCCTAGCAATGCAACCAGTGCCTCGTAATCCTGACACGATTATTTTTATACTAGTGCTAATCACGGAATGCTCCGCTATTCTCAGGTCAGCCTCTCCTAGTGACCCTAGTCTGAGGGCATTTTGCTTTTTGTCATCTCTACCCGGCGCGTCGTTAGCAAGGAATGCTGCCTCCTCCTGGCTCCGCTAAACAAATCGGTTCTAGGCTTTGACGGTGGTGAGCGCGAGGCTTGGACCGACACCGAGTTGCGGGCGGCACGGAGATCGTTGGGGCGCCCGTCCGTCGGGCTTGTTTGTGAGAGGGAGTTGCCGTGGTTTGGAAGCTGGTTGCCTGGTTGGGAGGAGAGGATAACCTCGTAGCGCATTGTTCGTTTGCTCGATCGTGTTTCGGGACTTGTACACGGGATGTGCATGGGCACTCAATGGTGCTTAGTTTGTTGGATGGCCATTCCTATTTCCTATTGTTTTCGTACCACCGTGTACGGGGAGTTTGAGCGCGCGTATTCGTTCTACTCTGAGTACTGAATAAACTACTAGTACACTCCTACTCCTTCGGTCCCGTAAAAAATATCCATTTAGACTCTAAATTTTATCCCACAAAGAATATCCTTTTACCTCGTAATAAATCTTATCTAATTAAAGCAATACTCACAACAATAAAAAAAACATATATAGAAGCGCATAGAGCTAATTAAATGATCAATTGATGTTATTTCTTTAATCCCAATATACATGCATTTATTTAGGATAAAGAAAATTAAACAAACAGCACAAGTTTCAATCATAATAAGTATTAGTTATTGGTGGCAATATAGACATTTCTCATCACTACTTATGTTTGTGAAATTTTCTGAATGAAACACTCTTTGCGGGATGGCGGATGGAGTATGTGTTATGTTGTTTTTGCAGGTGCAAGTACGTGCATATTACTCGTCTCGCTCAACCGAGAGACATCGTAGCGCGCCGTGGCGGCATCTCTTGGAATCCTTCGGTTTTTGTTTGTGCGCATGCCGCATGGGCTTTACATGCGATCGGAGCAGCAAACGCCACGGCTGGGTGCTTTTCTATTGAAATCTCGGACGGTCGCCCATGCCTGCCTGCCTGCCGCTGCCGGAGCCGGAGCCCGGAGGTAGCGATAACAGAGAGCGGCGTGCCGGGCTGGTTTTGGCGCGAGAGATACGAGTGATAAAATTTAGCAGTGTCACATCGGATATTCGGATGCTAATTAGGAGGACTAAACATGAGCTAATTATAAAACTAATTGCAGAACCCTGTGCTAATTCGCGAGACGAATCTATTAAGCCTAATTAATCCATCATTAGCAAATGGTTACTGCAGTACCACATTGTCAAATCAAGGACTAATTAGGCTTAATAGATTCGTCTCGCGAATTAGACTCCATCTGTGCAATTAGTTTTGTAATTAGCCTATATTTAATACTCCTAATTAGCATCCAAACATCCGATGTGATAGGTGCTAAACTTTAGCGGGTGTATCCAAACACCCCCCCTAAAGCGCGTGCGTGCCGTGGGATGGAGCGAGCAACAAGGCCACTGGGGGTAGGGCCGCGAGCACGTCGCGCCGTGGGCGGCCTCGTGCGCCACGCGGTCTAGTAGTAGCAGTACACGGCCAGGTGTGATCAAGCTGCCGCGCAGGCCGTGCCGGTCGAGTGGAGGCCGAGAGCTTCCGCGTTGTGCCGCTAGCGGGCGGCTCGTCGCGGTCTCGCGGGAACGATCAAATAAACGCGCCTGGAGAGCGTCGGCGGGGGTGGAGCCGCGGAAAAGGCCCGAGCAAACGTGCCCGCCTAGGGAGCCGCCGATCCGGCCGGCAGCTCCGGTGGAGGTGGTGCGCCGTGGAGAGCGCCGCAACCGCGCGGCGACGGAACGGCTGTTCGTCCAGGCGCTTGCGTGCGTGCCGGCTGCTGGATAGTCTCAGAAGTCACTGGGACGGTCATCGGATCGCCAAACACGGCGCCGTACGTCTCGGTCTCGATTGGGTGATCCAGTACGAGCATGATGAGATGCTTCCGACGACGGAACCTATGCGACGCGTTCCATCTTTTTTTTTTGTGCGCGCGCTAATACATACTCCCTCTGTCCGGGAAAGAATGCAACTACGGGTTGCGTGCCATCAAAAGTAGCTCACGTTTGACCACATTTCTAATGAATACTATTCATATTTATGACTCCAAATTAATTTATTATAAAATACATTTCATAATTAACCTAATGGTATTTATTTGATATCATAAGTATTGATACTTTTTTATCTATAATTGATCAAATTTAAGATACAAAACTATGATACTGTGCTAGAATTGCAATCTTTTCCGGACGGAGGGAGTATATTATAAATAGGGCCTACCTGTAGGTGACGTACTCTACAAACGCAGGGGATTCGCGCGCCGCTCGCCTGCCTAGTGCGTGCGACGATTTTATCACTGGAGATGGCGCCGATAGCATGAGGACGTGAGGCCAAAAGGGCAGCCACAAACTCCCAGGATTTTCCTCCATAAAACAACACTACTCCCGCCGATACCCAATTGACAATTGCAGCAGCAAGTCCATTTTCAATCTCAAAACAAAACAGCTGAAAAACGAAACAGAGGTTCCCCGCTCCCCCATGAACGCCAAGGTCGCTTGACCTGCCCTGTCCCAACTCACCCGGCATGTGCAGCCATGCCGTGCATTCTACGCCCGCGCGGCGGCTCCCCCGACCTCCATCTGTCAACGCGCAGCATGGTCCAAGGATCCAAGGCAACGCCGCCGACCACCATCGTGGACGTACGGACCTAGCATCTCCCCGGATAACTCATCAACTCCGCCGCGGCATGGTCACATCCCAGCTCCGAAGAGAACAAAAAGGAGGACCCGGGTAACGTGGACATCAACCGAAATCCGCCTCGGATCCCCTGCGCCAGCGCCATCCGATCGAGCCGACTAGGTTCGCCGTCCTCCCGCCGAACGGCCCGCAAGGCTCTACCTCTACGCCAACCCGCACGCGGCAGCCACGTGAGCCCTCTCTGGCCGTCCGTCAAGCACCCCCAACGAACGCGGGCGCGGCCGCCAAGATGCGCGGCAGAGGCAGCCGCATGTGCCGGCCGGGCACATGACATCTGCATGTGTGTGTGGTGTGCGGGTGCGGCGGGAGGGGGGCGTCGTCCGGAGCCCGGGGGGAGCGGACGCAGCAGCTGCGCCTGGATGCCGATGCCGATGGATGGATATGGCCACAAGGACTGGAGATCCATGTGCAATCATTTTGACCTTTCCTGTCCAAGAAAGGCCATTGCGGAGGACGACTCGGGTTTGGACGGACTGCCGTTGTGCATGTGGACGACTCTTCTTTGCTTCCCTGCACGGACCGAGGGCAACCGCCGTCTGTCCATCAGGTACCAGGGTAGTTTCGTTGTCTTGTCGTGGCCTTGTACACACGGGACTTGATATCAAGTGGCCTGACCCGTGGCCTGATTGCGGAGGACGTATCGATCCGAAACGTTCAAAGGCGATATATCATGATAATGAGCAATGGCTTGTGCTTTAAGATCTCTGTTTCGTATGCAAGTGAAAGTCACCATTCAAGTGCTCAGACGCTTTCTAGCCCCTGCTTGGCACGACAATTGTACGTGAAAGTTCCATAACTTTGGCATTGCTCTTTATCCTTTAATGAGAACAGAATTATATTAACAGGAGCAAATTCGTAGGTTACCTTGAGGCTTTAATGATGGGACGTCAGGTCTAGAAAAGGCTTCAGGATAAGATAGTGCATGTGTGACGTCAGCATCACACAAAAATCACGGGAAAGCAGAAGAGAGATTCTTTCTCTCGCACCTTTGACGACAAGACGAAGTGCCTGAATTTCTCATCATCGCTATAAAGCCTATAACTAAAGGACCTACTGGTCTATCGGATAGCGTTTCACATCATATGCTTTTTTTTTTAGCATCGTTTCACATCATATCCAGTGTATGACCATATAATAGCAATCTGCACCTGTATCCTTTCCAGTTCAGAAATCAGAATAATCATTCATCTGGAGCATTTCAACCTTGAAATCACGGAGTCCATTTGCCATTACTAAAAGTAAATGAAGTTCAATTCCGATTCCGGAGCAAATACCTGCAGAAGCAGGTAAAGCTACAATAGTTTGCATACACAATCGCATAACTTAATCCTAGAATTGTGCCATAACCACATCAATTTGCTTAAACTTCTGAAATGTTATCGTACCCTAATTTAGATGGTCGGAGGCCCAATCAGCATCTCAGGTCAGCAGCAAAATTTCACGTGGACCAGATCCAACATCCTGGCCCTGCACGAACGGGTAACAAAAGCTAAATTTCCGTCCCCCCAATCCTGCACGCCTACACTACATGTCAGACACCTTTCGAGCCCTACATAGCTTATGAGTCAGCAGGGCCTGTAGCAGTAGTGGCCACAGCGTTTTCTTTGGCGCCATCCTTCTCCTTCTGGCCGGCTACATCATTGTCCTCTTGATCGTTGCTCGTTTCCTTCTGACCAGCTACAGCATTTTCTTCTTTTTTATCGTTGCTCGTTTCCTTCTGGCCTGCTACAGCATTTTCTTCTTTATCTTTGCTCGGTTCCTTATCTGTGCTCTTTTCCTTCGGTGGAATGACAGGAAAATCTTCCTCCGGTTGCCGGTGCCACCGGAAATTGGCGGCTTCGATCCAGCGTGGGTGGACCAAAAACTTCTTGTTCTTTACAGCCCAGCGGGCCTTTTCTGTTCCCAGATCCACAGCCACAACGTGGGTCACTGTGGAATCTACATCTGTGGAGCAAACAGCGCCCAGATGCTCGGCCATCTTCCACATCATCTGCTCCTGTGGGCGAGAGGTATTTGGGAACACCCGACTGAAGACAAGTTTGCAGCCTTCCAGGACTTCCTTTCGTACTGTCTTGATCACCTGCATAGGGGACACACAAACACGAGAAGCAGCCCACGGCAAATGAAATCTGTAGGCCATACCATGGTAAACAAGTCGTAGTTGAGTCATTTTAAAACTGACAAACGCAACTGTATTTGCTACTAAGAATAGTTCTAATTATTTTCATTACGCATAAACACTATCCGTCACGATTAGTTTTGCATGTGATAGTGATATGTCCACATTCCACAAAATGATGACAATTAGTGCAAGCTAAAAAACAATGCTTTGTTTGTAAATATCATAATAACTCTTAAAGTATAACAGACAGCATGAAGGGTAACTGTAGGTCTAGTGGCCTACCTGTCTTACATCCCGTGAAGAAAGAGCAGTTTCAACAGCCTACAGACGAGAAGTACAAGAACAGATGGTTACATATGAAAAACTTTTGTGCTCACAAGATTCAGGTCTACTGTGAGGAATAGACTGTAGAAATAAAGAGCCATAAGATGTAATAAAACTATATACTGAAGCAACAAACCGTGTCAAAGAAAATTGTGTGTATGCGCTTCAATACATCTAAAACGGTGGCCAAAGCACCATCACTCTCCCTTTCATCCTGCATCGACTCTGACAAAGATTTAACACCAAAACCAAATTGGCGGCAGCTTGAAGCAAAGTAATGATATCTCTCCATCAGAATCAGGTTCTCTTTATGCTTCTGCCAGACCTGGAAAAAAAATCATTTCAGGCTGGCCAAACATGAATGATAAATTACAATAAAAGAAGAAATTATCACTCTGATCGAGAAATAAAAAGCTCCAACCAGCTTCTATGCTTTGATAAATGTGTGTGGTTGTTTCTACTGTTAAGTTTATATGTTGGAAGAAAACAGGAAAATACAGCAGAGCGACCTAAGAAAACTAAACAGCAACCAGAGTATTCTACAACAAGACATTGGGACCTAGCTTGACCAATGTACTCATGGCAAATAATGTGACTTCTGTTTACATGAATTAAAATTGTTTCAGATTGGGCTGTCCTGTTGGGTAAAAAATGACACAGTTGCTGAAAACAATCAAGCACTTACATATTCAGTGTCATCAAGAATCACTGCAACACTTTCAGCCCCAAGAATCACATCAAGACCTTTCTGGTGGCGCTGGGTGCAATCTGAGTTCGAAATCACTTTTGAAGGAAAATAGACATTACTAGGGTCAAGAAGCTTCGCTATTTCAATTGCATAAGCTTTGTCACCCATGGTGTATATATACATCTCAAACATATTGCTTGCTTCTTTCAAAAAATTACGAACAAATGGTCTCAACTTCGTGAGCATCTGCATTGAATCTAGTGAGAAGATGCTTCTGTCCGGATCATCTGCAATTAGTACATGAGGGGTTCACTAGCTATATTATATATGCATGGATAAGCAACAGCAGTTTCAGCAAGGATCAAAGGACATGAAACAAGGACAACAGGGAAGATGATAATGTCTACCATAAAAAAATCTAGCATTCACTAGAATTTAGTGATCATATAAAAGCTGTTGATCATGCTGCTAAATGGGATCAAACTTAGAAAAGACTTGTAAAGTTCATTTGTGCGTAATAAAAATTGATGCTAACTGCACCAAGCCATAAAAAAGGTATGTCTAAGAACAAATTATTGAGGTACTAGAGGGTAAAGTCCTTATAGTATCAATCTCTAACTAAACAACATTATGCAGGAAATAGCAAAAGCATACAGACAGGCCATGAGTAGTGGCATTTTAACCTCTATTTTCTATATTGATATGCTAGCCGCATTGGCTCTGCCCTTGGAAAACTGTATGCATTCCAGTCAAAATTCAGACATACATGGCATCTTTTCCTTTTCATTGTCTGTTAGAGCAATGACCCGACATTGACCAGTATTTTCAAATAATTTTGTAAATAATACAGATTTAAAATTATTAGACAGATTTCAAAATTATAATGTATATTTAACTCATGCCATTTCCCTGTGGTTTCTAATACTTTCAAATAAATTAGTGTAAAAATGAAGTTGATTAAGTAAATCATAACAGCATACCAGCATCTCTATAATTGGGATCAGAGGTGGTACCTTATGGTAATAGAATATAATTTATAAAAAAAAACATGTTCTCAAAGCTTAAAAATACAACTAGATACTATTACCTTTTAAAGCAGCAGTCCGAATACCCAACTCATTCTCAGCAGAAGAAATATCTTGGAGTTTGGTCGAGTTGATCAGTGTATGATCCAGGTCTAAAATAAGCACTAGTTTTCTTTCACGCAGCAGATTCTTCAAATCAGCGCCACGTAATCTGTCAATTTCTGAAGTACCTAGCCTCAAGCCCTGCATTTTAATAATTCTCCTAAATTTGTAAAACTGTTTGGAGAGAAGTCACTATGCAAGTACAACTGGAAATGGAAAAAAAATGAAAATACAGTGCCAACAATGGTCCAAAAATCAGCATTATATAAGCCAGGTGCGATAAGGAAACACCGCACTCCTGAAATCTATGTTAAGATACTCCTAAATTATTTTTTGCATTCGGTTTGACAATACCTTGTGGATGTAACCAAAAGCAACTCCTGAAGCATCTTCTTCATCTTGTGGCTTGCCACATCTAAAGCAAAGCCCCCCAAAATATCCAGGATGTGGACATACCTCAACTTGAACATTTTTAGATGGGCCTGATAAAATACACATTCAAGAATTCAACATGCCACTCTATCACACATGGACAATTGGACATTCAGTGCTCAATATATGACAAACTAAGCCAAAGGCAATTGTAACAGAAAAAAGAAAGGAAGATACCCAAAATTTTGGGGATATCATGAAAAACATAATAGCCCCCGCAGCCGGACAATTTGTTGTATGAAAAAACAAAAATATAAATGACTGACAGTGGGTTCTACTTTACAACTCTGAACAAAAAAAATGTGACAGGGCAGCCATTTGTTCAATTAGTGCATTGAATAAAAAAGGAAACACAATGCAGCCTAAAGTGAAAATTCTACCCAGAAACACCACATTTTTTAGTATGTGAATATGTCCCCTTTAGCTGCTAAACTTACAAACAGATTTGCAAAGCGAGGCTAACAAGCATACCAGTGGCAATTTTGTCAGGCCTAATTGATGTTCCTTGATCTTGGCTCTGTTCCTCCACTCTACGCCTTTTAGCACTGGATTTTGCATGCAGTTGACAGCAGTCAGATTTACATTACAAAATCTACAAAACTAGTCATGATTAGTTCATTCTTAACACAACTTCATCCCATGAATTTTTCTCATCCTTTTCCTCAGATACTACTATACTAGGATGCTCTCGTCATCACTATCCTCAATGATAACACTCTTACTACCCAGCATGGAAGGCCACCACGCTTGATACAAGTTGTACTAAGGTTAATCATCTGATGCAGCATTTTTACAGAAACATGATATTTTATACCATCAATACCTCCATGATATTGTAACTGCTCATACAGTTCTGTTCATATCAGATTTGTCTTTAACATCAGAAATTTGAATTTCATGTGAATCAGTGATCTAACAAGCATTTGGATGGATACTGAACACCAGAAAATCAAGCACAAAACAGGAAAGGGCAGCCACCTAGCCTGCCTAGTCACTAAGCACCACCAGCAACCGGTGCCTAACTCAAAAACTGGAATTCAATGATCTACCTGGACCTCTTTGGATTAGAAGGGGTGGATTAGGATTTTAATTATTAAACAAAATCCTAATTCATAATTAGGTGTCATCCTGCCCTGGCACATGCCAAATTTACAACTAATAGGCCCCAAACCAAACATGAGGGAAGTGATCTCTGAAGTAACACAAGTTTTGAGCAAACACACACAACTCTCTTTGAAATAGAAGAGTTAATATGGCTTGCAGCAACAAAGCACATGTGAATTCTATCATTTACCTCATAGATAGGATGACCTTGTTGTCAGTAAACAGAAAGCTCAGTAACCATTTACCTAACAAACCCTCCCGAAAAAAAATCCCCAGGTTACATTTATTTGGAAGATTTCTGGTGGAAGGACTGCAGCACATGCTAGTATGCCTTGTTCTAGTTTCAGCTTGGAATAGCATAAGCTGGAGACTGAATCAGGACAAACGTAATAAATCAATCTTGCATACCACAAGAGGAGATTGTAAGATAGAGCAATGCCATCAAATCAACTGGTTACATGAATTTCAGATTCCATACTTCACATAATATAAAGTTCTGACTGAATAGTCAATATGATTAAGTGCGCTCAGTACAGGAGCAATACAAATTCGAGTAAACCCTAGAAGGAGATAAAAAAAAACTTTCAGAATCACTAGCTGATCCACCCAGTTTAAGACGCCGCGATGCAAGTAACAGGAAGCAAAAACCCTCGAGCATATGATCTACCCAATCAAGCACGGAACCCTAATAAACTCAAACCGACGCAAATCTGTTCCTCCCTACTCCAATGGCGAAGCCGATCATCTAGCTCTAAATGCGCGTGGAATCAAAGGTTATAATCGCGTACCGGAGCTGCCAAACCCATGGGGCCGTCTAGTGGCGAAGTGAGAGGAGGGAGGAGCGTGGAGGCGGCGCGTACCTGTTCTGTTCTAGGAGTTCAACTTCCACCTCCTCCGAATCCTCATCCTCGCCCTCGTCGTCGGTATCGGGCGAGGCGGAGGAGGGGTCGCCAGGGAAGGCGGAGTCGGCGCCGGAGGCGAGCTCGAGCTCGGAGTCGAGGAGGGCGGCGAAGTCGTCGCTTCCGCTCGACGACGACGGGGACGGCGACGGCGCCTCGGCGAGGCTCATGGGCGCGGCGCCGAGGGCACAGCCGCACAAGGGCAAGGAGCTCGTCGGGTGGGTGGGGAACGAAACGACGGAGCCGAAAAAAGAGGGGAAAAAACAGGAAAGAGGGGAAGCGAAAATGGAAACGAACGTGTAAATAAGAAGCGAGCTGGGCTTTTCTTGTTCTGTCCAGAGAGTAGCCCCGGGCAAATTTTACCGAGAACTGAGAACCGAACTAACTGAAATCAAACCGAACTAATCAGGAACTGAAATTTCGATTCTCTGTTCGGTTCTCAGTTCCTAGAAACCGAACTTTGTTCGGTTAAACGGTTCCTCTCCTTGGTTAACCGAAGAACCGGAGGCCCAGCTTGCGTCTATTGCTTCTGCTCGACCCCGGAGGCCCAATAAGGCCCAGCGAGCGAGTAGCCCTAGCCACTGCCCACTCGAGTCTCCACACGCCGCGTCCCGTGTCCCAACCTCCTCACCCACGCCGCCCGCCGCATCCCCACCCGCGCTGCCGCTGCACGCGCCTGCCCCGGCGGCCGGCGCGCCCTCCTGGAGTCCCAGTGCCCCCTTGCGTCCTCCCGTGGCGCTGCATCCCTACCCGACGGCCAGCACGTCCTCCCAGGACGGCGTCCCAGGTGAGCTCGAGCGCGCCCGCCAGCACGGACCCCGACGACAAGTGATCCTGGAGCAGCGACGCCTTCCCGCCGCCAGCCTGGCCGTCCTGGCCCTCGCCCTTCTGCCCCTGTCCCTGCCACTGCGCGCGCTTCATGTGGCTGAGGTTGAGCTCCAGCTTCTGCAGGTACCCATGCTTGAATGAGTCCCGAATCCGGAGCGATGGCCACAAGTGCATCTTCTTCAACGGCGCGAGAGGGGGTCGGTCAGACTTGGGGCATTGACGGCACCGGGGCGAGGACGACGGCGAGGAGAAGCGTGAACCATTTGGTCAGTTAGTTCGGTTCGGAACCAGAACTGAACCGAACTACCCGAAATTGAACTTTGTCGGTACCGATTTTTTGAAGAACCGATCGGTACCGAGTTTCCTTAGAACCGAACTTCATCAAAAACCGAAAAACCGATCGGTTCGGTTCGGTAGTATCGAATGCCCAGGCCTACCAGAGAGAGACAGAGGAGGAGATGAATTTATTTTATTTTATTTTAGTATTTTGCAAAATATATATGTTCAAATAAAAAAATTGCAAATTGCAAATCTATATGCATATCTTCAACTTCCCTTCTATGGACATCATATCTTCAAAAAATTATAACTAATTTATCTGAACTCAGATGGAGATACAATTTGTATTAAAATTGTAGTTCTTGATGAAATCTACAACGTTGTAGTTCAAACTTTTTTTTATTTGGAATCATCTTGGTGTTCAAATAATCGACACAATTGAATTTTAGATCTTAACATTGTGTCGATTATTTGAGCACCAAGATGTTTTCAAATGAAAACAGTTTGAACTAAAACATTATAGATCTCGTAAAGATATACAATTTTCATGCAAAGCTTATCTCCATCCGAGTTCATATGAATTAGTTATGATTTTTTAAAGATGTGTTGTCCAAAGAAGGGAAATTCTGCTGGATTTTAGATCTGAACATTGTATCGATTATTTGAGTACCAATATGATTCCAAATGATAAAAGTTTGGACTACAAAGTTGTATATCGCATCGAGATCTACAATTTTCATATAAAATTTATCTCCATCTGAGTTCATATGAATTAGTTATGATTTTTTTAAAATATGATGTCCAGAGGAAGGAAATTGCGCCGGTTCAAGGTTGGTACAGTGCACTTCCACGGGTTGAATTGGTTGCAGCTGTTTCAAACGGCGCATCGGCGGTATGCGTATAGATTTACAATTTTTTTATTTGGATATATATTTTTACAAAATGCTAAAATAAAGAAATGAAGAAATAAAAAAAATCGGCGAAGTGTGGCAGGCAGGCAAATTAGTTGGGCTTTCCCCCAAAAGAGGCCCAAATGGCCGCTGAGCCAAGGAGAGATCTCTCCATTTTAGAGCTGGTGCATTCCCAGCTCATTGCGGATATCCACTCCTTCTGATAAGCCGTTAACCATAGCTCGCGACATAGGCCGTCCGATGTGGGTAGGTTCGGGTCCCTCACCCAGCAACCCGTAAACCCAATTGCTCGCGAATCCTCTCGAACTGCTCGGCCGACAACCCCGTCCTCTCCGCGGCTCTGCCTTGCAACTTGCAAGCGCCGAGGAGGCCAATCCTCTCAAACTGCTCGACCGACAACCCCGTCCTCTCCGCGGCTCTGCCTTGCAACTTGCAAGCGCCGAGGAGGCCAAGCAGCGCACGGGTTCCGCCGCCTCCGCTGCCGTCTTCGTCTCCACTCTCCTGCACACGCGCCGTCGCCGTCGCCCCTCTCCATCAGCTTCTTTCTTCCCGCAGCAGCTCCCCTTCCTCGCGAGCTCCGACCATCACGGCACCATGGACGGGGAGTGCGAGATGCGACCACTTTTCCCCGTATCTCCGCATATCACGACAGCGTGGCGCTATTCGCTCCACTCTCTCCGCCTCTCTTGCCGGGTTCAAGCCTTCAAGGCGGAGTTTGTTTGTTATTTCCCATTTGTGGGCCTGTTCGCTTCAGCTTATTCAACCGACTTATCAGCCACCAAACAATATTTTTCTCTCACAACAAATCAGCCGTTTCAGCTTTTCAACCGGCTTATAAACTAAAGCGAACAGGCCCTGGTAGGCACGAAGGGCCGTACGTAGTTGAATCTTTTATTAGCTTTCTTTCCATCTGCTGCAGGGCAGCATTGTAACATGTCATTTCTCAGTCGCTCTGCATGCTGTAGAAGCACCAGGAATCCAAAATTACAGCACTCCAACGAATATACGAAAGGGAACCAGCAGAACAATACAAAAAACTCATATATTGTTGTTGCAACTTCGTTAAACAATAACCAGAAGCCCCCTATTAGCAAGATTTGAGGAGTTGGTCTGAACTCTGAAACTCTTGGTAGTTGATATTGAACAAATTGGCCGTACCTAATTTATTTGCACACTCAATTAAGCATTTCACCTGCACTTCTTTCAAAACATATGCTGTGTACTGTGTACACCTTCATCTCTGATGATTCAACTCCTTTTTACAGCAGTAACTCTGTTTTTTATCATATTGTTTGTTTAGACTAAACACAATCATGTTGTGTTTACACTAAGTAGCCTTTTACTATCTATATATCCATCCAGCATGCTTCATGGATACGGCCACATGGATACTGCCATTTATATGGAGATGATTCACTGTTTCAGATAGAACTGGATAAAATGATACAGGGCTCCTTGGCACGGCTTGGGACAAAGGGGCTTCAGCTTCGCGCTATAGTAACGCGCATTATTTAGCACCGTGCATTACTATTTAGCACTGTGCGTTACTGTAGTATGAAGCCGGAACGGATACCGAGACCTCAAAATGAACTAAGAAGGAGGTGAAGCCAGTGAAACAAAAAAATGGCTCCTCGCGGCTTCGGCTCTGCCTGCTACAGTACTATTACAGTCGCGAAGTCGAAGCCCCCTAAGCCATACCAAACGAGCCCATAGTATGCTGAAACTTCTCTGAAGCTGCTATTTCTAGAGCTGGCACTACGGGAAAGCTAAAAATTGCCGAGTGTATTTTTTTTGCCGAGTCTTTTTTTGCGAGCACTCGGCAAACAAGCTCTTTGCCGAGTGCCAAGCCAAAAACACACGGGCAAAAAGCTACACCCGGCAAACCGGGGCTTTGCCGAGTGCTAAATAAAAAACACACTTCAAGAACCCTTGTTTGCCGAGCACTTAAAAGCACTAGGGAAAAAGGGGGGTTTGCCCACTATCAACAATACCAGTGGGCAGAAAGGGAGGATTTACCCACTGTCAAGGTAAACACGAAGAGCTGACAGCATTCCGGCGCTGGGGGGGAGGGGGGGAGTGAGTACTCCTCCCCCAACTCGCGAGTGGGGGACACGAACATT
>NC_028452.1:22228475-22240141 GCF_000263155.2 Setaria italica
AGGTGTTTTTATAATTTAAAATACCACTGCCACACGTTCGTGTGTGTTTCCTAACAAGATGTTCGAAATTTCTTATCATTTCATGCGTCAGGTCTCAAATTGGGCCGAATAACATGAACATCATTTTTCTACTCATTTTGTTCCATAATTTGAATCACTTGCAGTTCAAATTTGACTTATACCAAAAATTTCCTTGAAATGCAATTAATTAAATAAATATAGCAAATAAATCCAAAAATATACCAAATTTTAACATGGAGTACCCCATGTTGTATGTGGGGAGTAGAAAAAATTTCATGGTGAAAAGAGGAAAAAAAATTATTTTTTTGCCGAGTGTTAAAAAAAACACTAGGCAAACCCCCCCTATTTGCCGAGTGTTTTTTTTGACACTTGGCAAACCCCCCTCTTTGCCGAGTGTCAAAAAAAACACTCGGCAAAGAGGGGGGTTTGCCAAGTGTCAAAAAAAACACTCGGCAAATAGGGGGGGTTTGCCTAGTGTTTTTTTTAACACTCGGCAAAAAAATAATTTTTTTTCCTCTTTTCACCATGAAATTTTTTCTACTCCCCACATACAACATGGGGTACTCCATGTTAAAATTTGGTATATTTTTGGATTTATTTGCTATATTTATTTAATTAATTGCATTTCAAGGAAATTTTTGGTATAAGTCAAATTTGAACTGCAAGTGATTCAAATTATGGAACAAAATGAGTAGAAAAATGATGTTCATGTTATTCGGCCCAATTTGAGACCTGACCCATGAAATGATAAGAAATTTCGAACATCTTGTTTAGGAAACACAACCACGAACGTGTGGCAGTGGTATTTTTAAATTATAAAAAAACAAGCAAAGCCTGAAAATCATGAGATTTGTCATGATGTGATGATATCATAGGTGGAGGCTGTGGAAAAAAATTGAGAATGTTTTGCACATTTCATCACGTACGATGTTTACAAACCGAAGCATTTCAGAAGAAGAATAGTAACGTTGAGAAGGATTGCATAAGATTTGGAGTCAAAATGACGGTCGAGTTTTGATTTGACTACAAAACTTTTTGTATAGTCAATAGAGAATATATATTATTTCATGTAACTTTTTGACAATTTTTTAAAACTGTTAGATATTTTTAATTTTTTTTAAAATATCTTTGCCGAGTGTCCTAGGTTAGACACTCGGCAAACAACTGTTCACCGAGTGTCACCCTAGGACACTCGGCGACCGTTTTTTTTTCCAACCGCAAGCCTTATCCCGGCCCGCACCGCACCCGGCCCCCTCAGATCTCCTCCACCACTATCCCCGCACCCGGCCTTATCCTCCTCAGATCTTCCTCTCTCCACCGCCCCCGGCCCCGCCGCCGCCCGGCCCCCGGCCCCGCCGCCGCCCGGCGCCCGCCCCCGGCCCCCCCGCCGCCCGGTGCCCGCCGCCGCCCGCCGCCGCCCCCTTCTTCCCCTCCGGATCCGGCCTCTCCTTCCCCGGCTCCCTCCCTTCCGGCCGGATCCGCGCCCCCTTCTTCCCCTCCGGCGTAGATCCGGCGGCCCCCACCTCTCTCCCCTCCGGATCTGGCGCGTGGCGGCGGGCGGCGGCGGGCGGCAGCGGCGGGCGGCAGCGGCGAGCGGCAGCGGCGGGCGGCAGCGGTGTGGCGGCCGGTGGCGGCGTGGTGGCCGTGGCCGGGGCCAGCGGCCGACGGCCGGCGGTCTGTTTTTTTTTCCGAAAATGTTTGCCGAGTGCTCGATGTTCGACACTCGGCAACTCCACGTTTGCCGTAGGAAAGTTCGCCGAGTGCCGTTCGCCGAGTGTCCCTGCTGTTTCCGGTAGTGTGGGGTGTTTGTTGCAGTAACTCTGCTTCCTTCCTAAGCAGACGACGCCTAATTGGATCTCTTATTGTGGTTGGTGTAAGAGATGGAGTCCTTAGGCTTGTTGACATGTAATATATACCCTCCCCTCCTAAGCATCTCATTTTCTTTATTAAAAGAGCAGTAGTACTTCCTTACTTCCTTAATGCACGATGAATGCTGTAGAATTGAATTTTGTTCAAATAAGTTACATTGCTACCTTTTCTTCCTCTTTGGCATGCTTACCTCGATATAACTCTTATGCATATGCTTTATCACTCACCAATCCGTGTAGCAGCATATGGAGAAGAAGAAGAACAATATAAATCCAGCTATGCAGGGCAGCTAAGTAACTCTTATGCATATGCTTTATCACTCACCAATCCGTGTAGCAGCATATGGAGAAGCAGAAGAACAATATATATCCAGCTATGCAGGGCAACTAGACTTAGCCGAGAGCATCACAATGACCTGCCTCAGTTTATGCTGGGGTACGGGTTGCAGTGAAGCTTTTCATGTAGCGTTTGAGAATTATTATAATTTCCATTTATAATAGCAACTGTATTTCTAAACATCAAATTCGGTTACCAATATTCTCTGCTTGTTTTCGTTTCCAAAGATGCCTGTACTATATTTGATTACCACAGCCTCCAACATCCTTGTTATATTTTGTAGAATGAAAATCTTATGTTCAAGAAAAAAAAACAAAGAAGTATAGCGAACAAATTTAAAAAATTGATATGATCATGAGGACCATCGCTCGCACTGATTATTGTAGTGAAATTTTTTGAAAGTCAGCCAATGCCATGATCAAATAAAATTCCTAGAGGCTGTTTTCTCAGCCAGTCGATGCGCACGAACCAAACAATAGAACTGGTTCACCATTTTCTGCTCCAAAACATCAATTTCCAAATCAGACATGATATGTACTATCATATTTTGCGGAAGAAAATTACTTTGTGCACTGAAAAGCGTTATTATTCTTCTAATCTCGGTCACGAGCCACACTGAGCGTGTCAACGACGCGCAATTGTTCTAGTATTTTCTTTAAGTTGGATTCCCCGCGACTCAACAAAAATTCAATAGAAACGTTATGATTGAGGTTAGGACATTTAGGTCTTGGTATTTGAAATTAAGAGTTAGGGAGTAGAGAATTATCTTGAATATGGCGGGTTTAGAGAGATTACCATGGAAGCCGTCGAGGGGCTAACAGTGGGGTGGATGGTCGATGAACAATAAAGGATGGAGAAAGGATGTCTAGTAGTATCCAGTAGTGGTTATTAGTGTTGGTGGCGATCGAGGGTTTGTCCTTTGGTGGTGGTAGCACGGCTAGAGCCTCAGATGAGGTGATGGTGTAGGTGGAGGCGGGGCGGCTGAAAATAAGGAAGAAATAGGTGTGCGTCCTCAAGAGAGGAGTAGAGAGGAGCTTCCAAGGAGGATCAGCCTCAGTGGCTGGAAAGAGGGAGCGAGGTGGTGCACGCGGGGAGCTCATGTTAAAGGAATATGGAGTAAGAATTGGGCGAGAAGGTGAGAATTAGCATTAAAAAAGGATGGCTCGATCTACCGTTGAAGATTTTGAGTATGTTGCCAGGATAGCCAGAGGGCATGGCCAGTTGATTATCCTGCTAGTTGACGTGAGATGGTTGTTGACTGTGAACGACTTGGTGACGGCGATTATATGCTGAGTTGAAGCAGGCAAACAGAGAGAGTATGGAAACTGGTCATGGGCCAGACAACTTAGCAAATTTTGGCTCGACAATAATACAAGTGAAACACGGGTATATGATGTTGGGCCCACGTCCATTTTTAATCAATTTATACACATACTTCTTTTTGCATGAAGGTGATTGAAATGCACTTGTGAATGGTGATGGAACATCGGTGTGTTGTTGGGCCACTTGTAAATATTGATTTGGATTAATCACTTATGTAAAGCCTTTTTCCAAAAGAAAAGAATTTGGTCTAAAAGAGAACTTAAGTGAAGCATTTCAAGTTTCCCGCTCAGCTCCACTCTCTGGATTATGATTTTCCTCTGATGGTCGTTTCAAAAGAAAAGATTGATAGTCTGATGTTGTCATATTCTCGTTGCTACCGATCGGTTTTCAACAATTTCAGTGCCGTATAAGTTTTTGGCACTAGTTATTTTGATAGAAAATATACTTGGATCCTTTTAGGCCGTTTTCACTTGTAAGGTCGAGCTTTCTTCAAAAGAAACCCCTACCATTCTGCCGCTGCTATGTCCCAAATTAAGGACTCCCCCCCCCCCCTCCGAAGCGTCTTTCTCACCGGTTCGCCAACAACTCCCCCATGCACGCCGTCTGACTTACTTCCTTGTAATTTTGGATGGCTAATATATGGATCCGGACCCACACACTAGCCATTAGGCACATTGAGGGAGCCTCGTCCTGGTGTAGTCCGTTGGGATGGGGGACCGTGGACATGGGAGAACGAGGATCACAAGGCCTGGAGAAGAATACAGAAGACGCGAACGTGTAACTGGATATCAAGTGCATGGGCCGGTTTGGATTGCGTGGGCACGGAAGCTCGGTCACCATTTGCCTGCTGGCCTGTTTCTCTTTCGTTGCCGATCGGTGTCGCCAGATGCCAGGGCTGTGCAAAGTTGATGAGGACACTAGACACGGGGTAGTCTCGGCTGCAAGATTGCATGTCTTTTCTGCTACGAGGACGACCTATGGAGAAAGTCAGGATGATGCATGATGGCCGGACAGACGTACATTTGACGTCAATCGATCATTAGACCGGAGGTATGACTGTACAAACACCACTGTCTGCAGACACGGAGACGCAAGATATCGTGCTGCCTTACACTTCCAAACCTGCTCTGAGCACTCGCGCGAAAAAGAGATAAAGGAAACGCGTGTGGTGGGACACAGTACAAACCTCGAGAAGCAATAGGCTAGGGCCAGCGACAAAACGCATAACGATCGATTCGCTTGGATTTTCGCATGGTGATCTCAAAGTTACTTCTCTTGGCCTCATTTGGGCTGCAGACTGTTCAATCTTTTCACGGGTCACGTTCGTTAGGCCACGCTCTGGCACTTCATATTTTGTCCACATATTACAGCTCCTTGAAGGATAGCACCGAGATCACGTTCGTGGCCACCATGAAATATTCTCATTCCGGGCTCGCGACTTCTCTAATACTGCATCTGTCTTGTCCCACACATTAACTGCAGCTGTTCAAATGAAAAAAAAAGGTACAAATTCTAACGCAAGTTGAGACGCCGGGTTCTGGTTTTGTTCAGGATAGCAGCATATGAAAGAACCCTTCTCCGAATTGATTCTAGGAAAAAGAATACAGATAGGACAGCTGCTTGAAAAAACTAACTAGTTCGGGCAAATAAGGCTACTCCTGCTGGTAGCTAAACCGCCACATTATAAAAAATATGATTAAATTGATGTGTACGCACAACACCTCTAAAGCATTTACTAAAGTGTGCCTAGAATATTAACTATATTTTGTGCCCATGCATAAGATATAATTGTACCGCATCAAAAAAAAAAAGCATCCAACACATAAAAAATATTATTTATTAGGCTAGCATAAAATGAGGTAGCTCATGAACTAGCCCGACATACAAGACGTCTCTTCCGATCGGTTGGTTTAATTTGGGCAACCCAGCACTTGGTACTTCAGGTTAGCACTACTTTTTACTCTCAATCGATCAATGAAATCTCATGTTTAATTTCCACGGCAAGGAGCAGTTAGTGCTAGAGAGACGTAGCCTCTGGTCAGGGGCGGAGCTTGGTGCAGTAAATCAGCTGCTGTTTCTTGATTTTTAGAGCAAATTAGTATGGCTGCCCCTCTCCCATCAGTTTCTCGAGCTCCGCCACGCTAAAGAGGTCGGTTCCCGAGTTGATGATCACTTGAACCTGCTAAATGGTTTAGTCGTCGCAGCCGTGCAATGCCGGTGCTTTTATTTGCGACCAAATGAATCACCATCTATAATTGTCTAATATGATGTCGCGACTAATTAAAGCCTGACCAGCTAAACTTTTAGCCCGTACGTCCAAAAATCGTGGCCGCGGATGGTTAGAAGATCTAAAAAAAAGGGCAGGAGCACTCCCCCCTTTTCCACCATCGTGGTGCCGCCGCTCCGATCCGTTGCCCGCGCGCGCCCAAAGCGTGCCGCAAGCTAGCGCCCCCGACCACGAGTCAACCCAGCGAAACACGAGCGCCGAATGGAAAGAAAATCCACCAAGGTCTGACGCGATCCAGCCGTGCGGATCGGAGCGGAGCGCACCCGCCCCTCGAGGCCCCGGCACACGAGATCGCCGCGGGATCCCGCCCCACCCGAGCAGAAACAGGCCGGGGAGTGGAGTGGAGTGGAGTTGGTTGGCACGGGGGGACAGGTGAAGGGGAGAACCGACCCATCGCGAAAAGGCTCGGGAAGAATTCCAACGACGTGACGCACAGCCCGCACGTGCTTTGCCTTTGTGCACGAGATTGTGACCGTGCCTTCTCTCTCGTTGCCTGCCTCCTGCAGTTCTGCGCAACGTCAGTCAGGTTGTCCGTGCACGGAGTAGTACAACAGCATGTATAATGGTGCCGCATTAATCCTTGTGTCTCTAAAAAGAAAGTCATTCTGTAATTTAAAATTCGTCCTACAGTTCTTGCCATTGTTTTTATCGTGCT
Source organism: Setaria italica (assembly GCF_000263155.2). NCBI lineage: Eukaryota > Viridiplantae > Streptophyta > Magnoliopsida > Poales > Poaceae > Setaria > Setaria italica. The sequence goes on from NC_028452.1 coordinate 22,234,967, forward strand.
GCATGAGTAGTACAAATTATCATTAATAAATAGTGACAAATAATAAGGTCATTTCATACTTTTAGTAATTTATCTAAAATTTGTCAAGAGTGATTTTATTTTGGAGACAAATGGAGTACTTACGTATTCGGTTTATTTCTGAAGTTGCTCTAAGCTAAGCACGATAGAACCGACCGACCTTCCTCGACAAAACACAAAAGCAATGGTCTCCAGCAGGCGCGCAATGATTTTTACTACTACTCGTATCACTCGTAGCTTTTGTGACCCTGGCCTAAAGTCACATCTCTTGGCTCCCTTTGGTTCCTACGTTGTCCAAGCTTATCGACATGCATAGGATACACATCAGCTAGTTGGGCCACCTCATACTGGGCACTGGACCATGGTTTCCATGGGTCGCGCTCCGTTAGGCCAGGATCTGGCACCTCACGTTTTGTCCACACACACACACCGGCCCTCAAGGCCCCATGCACATGCCCGCTGCGAGATCCATCACATTCGTGGCCACCATGGGAGATTCTCATTCGGCCCTGCAACACGTCCCTATCACATACAGACATACTGCATCTCTGATCTCTCTCGTCCCACAGATTTTACTGCAGCTGCTTTCAGATGTTATGGGTGCAGTGCAAATTTTAAAGCAAGCTAGAGCGCCAGGTTTTGCTTTTGATCAGAATAGCATCGAAGAACAAAAGAACAACCCTTTGTTAATTATTGGAACAAAAAACAAAAGTCCAAATAGGAACCCAAGCTGTTCGAAAGAGATACGTCCCATTTGATACCAGGGCTAAACTTTAGTCCCTATCACATCGGATGTTTGATACTAATTAAGAGAATTAAGCCTAATTACAAAACTAATTGCATAGATGAAGGTTAATTCACGAGACAAATCTATTAAGCTTAATTAGTCCATGATTTGACAATGTGGTGCTCCAGTAACCATTTGCTAATGATGGATTAATTAGGCTTAATAGATTCGTCTCGCGAATTAGCCCAGAGCTTCTTTAGTTAGTTTTATAATTAGCTCATGTTTAGTACTTCTAATTAGCATCCGAACATTCGATGTGACAAGTGCTAAACTTTAACCCGAGACCCTTAGTACCTAGCTAGAGTTTGAACACGATTACAAAGTAGGGTAGCCAAATTGAAGATTGCAGTACTGCACTTGTGTGATCAATGAAATCTCTCGTTTCGATGGCGAAAATGAAGTATTTTGAACGCGTCTAATGTGTAACGGCAGATCATCACATTGTGCGCATGGAGAAGGCACATATTATATGCATGGCAAAGCAAGATCAATTACTCATTTACTTCTACTACAGCATATGCCACCTCAGTTGCCAGCAAACCATCAGTCCATCACAGCGTTTTCTTGGTTGATAAAGATGGCGAGAACCAAAGGATCAAATTAAGGATCCTGTGGTAGAGGTGGATGGTGATCGGGTGATCCCTTAATTTGCTCGCTAATTTTAAGAAATTAATCATCTGCTGAGTGCTGATTGATTGCCCCGTCGGTTCAGGACGTGGCGACCCAGAACGCGGCGGCCTGCTCCGGCTCCCACTGCTTGCTGCCGCGCCGCGCCGCCGCCGCGGCGTCTTCCGGCTCCACGCACCGGCCGCCGCGCACGTACTTGGCGACGCCGTACTCCTCCTCGGCGGCTTCTTTTACCTCCTCCTCCTTCTTGGCCTCTGCTTCTGGCGATTCTTGTCCGTGGCACGCGGCGGCGGCGGCGGCATTGCCTGCGCCGCAGGGGAGGAGTGGGAGCGGGAGGAGGCGCATGCGGAGGCGGCCGCCGCTGCGCTCGGCCTCCACCCCGGGCGTGCGCACCGCGTACACGGCCAGCCGGCCGTCGCGCCGCTCGTGGACCATCCGCACGCGGCTGGCGCCGTGCGCCAGCGTCGTCAGCGGCGGGGGCAGGGGCCGGCGCCTCCTCTCCTCCATCTCCTCCGCCTCCTCCTCCCGGGCGCGCCGCTTCCTCTCCGCGCACTCCGCCGCCTCAGCCTCCGCGTAGCCCTTGTCGGCGGCGTTGCCGACCGGCGCGGCGTCGACGGCGCCGGTCTCGCACCCGAGCGCCTCGGTGCACATCTCCAGGTTCTTCTTCCTGATGCCGCAGTACGCCGGCTTCTTGGCGACAACCGCCGCGTGGGCGACCGTCACGTGGCGAGGCTTCACGGGTTCCTGGACGGCGTACAGCGAGCCCCAGGCGCCGGCGGCTGGGATCTGCGGCGGTGAGTCGAGCAGCGAAGGCATGGTGGATGCAAACACACAGCCCACACACGAGAGACAGAGACACACAAGGGTGGAGGAGACGGCTGGTGTATATAAAGGTTTGGAAGGGACGCTGATCGAGGGGGCAAGAAGATGTGATCGGGAGGGCAGAGGATGTGGCGGCGACGGCGACGGGAAGGAGGCGCTCCGGCCACGAGAAGAGGGCTGCACCGGCGTCGCAGACTCGCAGTACGCGGCGCTGGCTGTCAGCTCAGCTGTGTATTGTGGGGAAGATCAGAGCCGGGTGGCACTCGTTTATATAGGGCCACGAGGCCGGGGAGGGCAGGGGCAGGATTGTAAATTAAATTCCAGCTGGTTATTTAGTCACAAAAAACGATTGTTTATTGCCATAATGGCTCTCTGACTGCGATTCCATTCCATCCTGGTAGAAGAAGAAGAAAAAGGGCTAAATGCACTCACGGCTGCTGTGGCCCATAAAGGTAGACCGGATGTATTTCGACTTGTTGATGCAGTAATAAAGCTTTCGGCGCTGCTTTGCAACATCGAAACAAAACATCAGCAACATTAAAAATCTATAATTGCAACAATAAAAAAATATGTGAAAAAATGACTACGTTGTTCGACTCCGGCATAGAAAACTCCCGCCGCAACATGTAACATTATGTTTCATGCAACATTAAATAAAAATGATGAAACAATAGTTGCAACATCAATGTTGAACTATTGAAACATACGTCGAAGCGTCCGATTTTTTTAAGATTCCGGATGTCCGTACTGCAGCATTACCGTAAAGATTTTTTTTCTTAATGCTATGAGTTAGTGTAGAATTACATAATGTTAAGCCTTTTCAATTTGGAGCAACAAGAGTATCTAGTTAGTGGTGGAGCTATAAATTGATAGGATGCCTACAAAGTTTCCAACCGATGCGTGCGTAGACATTGAATCTACGTAGAAATTGGATAGTCACCAAACATCCCATTTGCGTCATGAGCCATCACTCGAGTTAGCACTTTCTCTCTTTATTTTTGTGTTGATTAGCAACTTTCTCTTTTACTAGGCATGTTATTAAAACCTAATATGGAGATAAATTAAGTAGAGAGAATGTGTGTCATATATGAGGTAAGAGATCGTCATCCCTATCATTTCAGGATCATGGTTACTTATGAGGTACTATAAGAACAAAACTTAAGGCCACTTGAAGTGTGAAATATGTTAGAATATATTGGGAAATCTCCATATATGGCAGATTAGGATTGATTGTAGTTCTAGGATACATGCCTTATCTATAAGATAGCCTCCTACTCTCCCAAGCAATGTACTCTGTATAATCCGCTCATAAAACTCAAGCAATACAATAATAATATATCAACCACATTAAACCACTTCTCTAGTCTCCTTGAATAACTTTTTGTCACCCTGAAATTAAATTGTTTCATGTGACATCCATGCATTCCAGACAAGCCCTTCAAGGTTGGCCGTACAAAACATGGTATAACTGTTGACAAACAACGAGAAGAACAGAGAACGAAATGCTGAGAAAAAGGTCAGGAGATGTAGCTGTCTCGGCCTCCCGGGTTCCCTCGGTGGTGGTCACTCCGATGACTTAACGCCACCTTATAATCCTCAATATTTTGATCCGCTCTCACCGTCATCCATGTCACCCCCAACTCATCTCACGAAACTGGGAGCAATGGCGTCCGCATCACCTGCATTCGGCCCCTTGCGTTGCAAAGATGGGTGCCTCCAATCGGATGCTTTTTGGAGGGCACGCTGTTCACACGTCCGGAGATTTTTGTTGGACGAGGGACGACGATGCTATGCAAAACGTGGACAGAGTTGCTGCAAAGCTAGCTCATGCATGCACTTGTAATGTTGTGGTGGGTTGTTAATTAAGATCACCTTGACTATCTGATTAAGCATTCTATCTAATACTTCAATTCAAATACATAATCACTCTTCCAAAACAACACAATGACTTCAGCAACCTGATTATTGATCGATCATGAATAATGATGAAATCACGTAACGCTACAACATCTCAAGGATTGCTGTCGTGACCCCTCGATTAGAAAATCCATCGTGGATGCTCTTGGCCTTTACCCAGCAAGCACTGGTCACACTCGAGAATTGATGGTTCAGAATTTACTAACTAAAAATCAAAATCTTAGTTAGAATTGACATTTCTTCTAGCAAATTCTCTAAGAAAAGGAGAATGTCGAGCAATTTCTCATCTTTGTTGACGGTGACATGAGGAGAACCATGCACCGATTGGCCCTCGGTGGCCTCTTTCTGAAAGCAGAATTTCGCAAGCGGGTTGCTTTCCGCTGATTTGGTGCTTCTGTTGTGGTGTGGATAAGAGTAAATCATGGGTGAAATGTGCGTGCCTCTCACATCTGTTACTAAAGTTTGCCTATCACCTATTGGCGTAGTTGGATTTTCAGTTTCATTCTCAGACTATCCGTATTCCTATCCGTAAGGAAGATAAAGAAAGCAACGCTTGAAAGTTGCAGATCATAGAGTTGATGTTGAGTAGTATCTACTACATGCCAATTTTATTCCCGAACTGGATTGTATGGCAAAATATCTAAATTTGGCATATGGGGAAATGATTAGTAAATCTAGTAATTCTTATTAATGCATCTGGAGGAATTTGTTGAGAAGCAAAGTCCGGGATTACAGCTGAAGTAACGAAGAAAACTCCAACAATCAACTTTCACTGCTGGAAAACTGAGCATTGGTTCTACCCTTTTAGTACCGTATGGTTTTTGACCTGGTACTAATGTGAGCATTAGTACCGGATCTAACAGCTAGTTTCTCAGGAGCCCCCCGTGAACCCCTTTAGTACTGGTTGGGAGCTTCAACCGGTACTAAAGATCACCCATTACCAGATAGAGTCTCCACCCGGTACTAACCCCAGTCCCCGCACCCACCCCCGTGCGCCTCCTTAT
>NC_028452.1:22240376-22274507 GCF_000263155.2 Setaria italica
TCGATTCTACTCTTAGCTCCCCCGATGACGGCGATCGGCCCCTCTCGCCCCGGCGACGGCCGCCGCCTCTCTCACTCCCTCCCTCCCTCCACTTCTCACTCTCAAGGCCGGCTAGCACCTCTGCCTCCCCTCCCCTCCCCTCCCCCCTCCGCTCGCCCCTCACTGGCAGTGAGGAGCAGCGGCGGGGCAAGGTGAGGTGGCGACGCGCAAGGTGAGGTCCGATGGCGTGGACGGGGCGATGGTGGGTGCGGGTTACAGGCCACAACGACGGGCGCGGATCTGGATCTAGGTGTGTCCCTCTCCCCCTCTCCCTCCATTCCTCTCACTCGGCTTGACCGCTGGCAAGGGGCCAAGCACCCGGTAGGGCGCATCTCCGGCGAGGGGCCAAGCGGCCGGCAGGGGTGTGTTGGCCCAAGGGCGGTGGCAGGAGGCAAGGGTGGCGACGGGGGCAACGGCGGTGGCAGGAGGCCCGACGCCGACCCGCTAGCTCAGGTGCGGTGGCGGGGTGACCGGGTGCGGCCGGTGGGATGAAGCTCGCCCCACGGCGGCAGGGTGCGGCTCGGGCATGGGCCGGTGGGATTTTTTTTTTAATTTTTTAATACCCTTTAGTACCGGTTATTTGACCCGGTACTAAAGACCCCCCTTTAGTACCGAAGTAGCAATACCGGTTACACAACCGGTACGGTACTAAAGGGGGTTAGGAACTGGTATCGAAGGCGCTTTCCCAGCAGTGTTTTTTCATTTATTCAAATTACTGTGGATAGGATTTTAAAAAAACAAATTAGTTTTTCTCCGAGCATAAATTTGTCACAATTCTGATGCAAAAGGTGTATTTAACTCAATTTATCATTCCATATTTCTTTGAGGTATGCGAACTCTCTCCTACATATCAACTTAAGTACTTAATTCCAATTCATCTTGACAACTTTTATTGAACTATTCTTATAATTTTGACCCAAACTTTGAAACTGTCAACTTGAATAAGTAACCTTCAATTCAAATATAACCTAAGACCTTTAAGACTCAAATAGTACACAAATATTAAACCAAGAAAATCGAAGACTTTCAATTGAGAAAAGTTAATGAATCCAACAAGGGTGTGGCTAGCTACCCGTAGGCGACAAGATATTTCTAATATAGATATAAATTAATTTTGAGTGGTCCTTAGGTCAAACACTAAGCACATAATAAATCAATAAGTATATCGGTAATTTGGACGGTTGAGGTAGTTGCATGTTTAATTTGCTTAACATAGGCCTATAACCTTGATGACCTATAGGTTCCAACTTTTGCATGTTTTAGATTGGGGTATCTAGGGTTGGTTATGTGGTACCGACCTATACGTCGGTCTTCACATTAGTACCTGTCTTTTACCTTCTTAAGAACAAAGGATGTCCGACATATAACTCTCACAATATATTATTGCTTGCCTTTTTCCTTCTTAAACGAAAGCATTCTATAACCTGGGTTTTCTTGCAGAGCTGAAGAAATGGCTGGACAATGTTGCTCCAGGAGAGATGACATCAAGACGCCTTTTGCTTTCAGTAGCCCGGCCCCTTTCGTGACCACTTCAGCACTTCTGCTCTTTCCTTGTTCCAAACGCGTACCATCAATGAATCCTAGATGTTCATATTGAGTGTGACAATTCTAGTACCTTTTTTTTTGGCGTTGTGCGGATCAAAAAAATCTGCAGTTCGATCAATGATAGATCATGCCGCGGTCTCGCTACATTTGGAAGTGGAGGATGGTAGATTTCTTATCTCTGGAGTTGTGATGCTCGTCTCCATTTCGACGCGCGTGCCCCTGGTATCTTTTCCGCTAGATATTGTGTAGGGTTTCAGAAAAATTGGTAGAGCAAAGATAAAGTTACAGATTCAATGTTGGGATTTGGTCACCGGTGAATCAAAGAAAGTGATTGAACTTCCTCAAACGGTAGCAGCTAAAAAACCTAAACAAAACATACATGTTGTGTGAATACTTTTACTGCACATAAAAGTAATGGAAACCATAGGTTCATCTCCCATGTCTCTGTTTCCTTAGTTAAGAAAAAAAAACTCATTTCTGTATCGACTCTAGAGCCGGATTAATCACTTAGAATTTGGAGACACTAAGATTTTAGGGCAATAACACTGAACAAACAACTTTACTAAACAAGTAAGCATTCATGCATGCTGAAAAGCATGCAATTGATCACTGATTCAGAGATCAAACAGACCTCTGAGACAAGCCGACAACACTAGCAGAAAATGAACGGCTACACCACGGTGATGCACGAGCAGGCCACTATCATCTCCCCTAACGGCATGTTACTCTTTACACGAATTGCGAATCGCATGCCAATTAGCTAGGGAAGCCGGCTTGTCGCTTCCTAGAACAAAGTGAAGCCTATGCACCCTCTATTCCTTGAACACACGGCAAGCGCAGTCCCCACAAAACCGATGGAAGAACCAAACGATGGTTGGGAGGTGGCACCACATACCGCATGTAATCCTCATGGACACATACGTCAGTGACTGTGCAACAACAATAATCATATCATCTTTAGTTTCTTGTTTAATTAAACAAAGCCCCAACAAGTTAAACTTTAACACATCTATGCGTGAATGATGTCGACCTAATCACTTTTTACTTTTTTGTGAGAGGACTAATCACTTTTCACTCGGGGATCAGCAAAAAAACAATCGCGCTAACCTTTCGCTCCTATGCCTCTCATGTGTCCGACGAGTGTTTAGCTGAATCCAGCACCACAAAGGCAATGATCCGATGGTGAGCTGCTCGTCAGCTCATGGTTTGTACCCTAAAAAAAGGAAAAAGTTTATGCTCTGCTGATGAAGGCAGTGCAGGCAAAAGGGGCCTGGAGACAAACTTTTGCAACATATTGGTAAACAAGGACAGACAGTGGAATAGAAGTAGGCAGCTAGGCACCCACTAGGTACTAGTTTTGGTACCTTGAAAAATCAAATGCTTGTTAATTATTAGATCGTGATAGAAAATAAATTTTGGTCACCAGTACATTGCTAACTGGAATGCATATATGGACTTTACGGGAACCTTTTTTCCAATCCTAGATAGGGAATAAGTTCAGTTTGGCATCTGTTTCTGTAGGTTCATGAGAAAATTTTTATATATTACTGGAAAAGTCCCGGATTCCTTGCATAGTTGTTTACTGTATTGTTGGCTATGGATACAGGTTTTAATTTCTCATGATCATAGGGTGACCAAAACTTATCCAATTGAATTAATTTGGATTTCAAAGCGTGGAAAACGGAACGGAAATGAACTAAGGTGCCAAGATAACTCATAACTATCCATTGGGTGCCTACTCGTATCCCTAAATGTGACTAAAGCTCTTCTGTGACTTATGTTAATTACTTTCAATATACTTTGATCTAAAGAGAAGTCGCTGAAATGTCACTGCAAAATAGATGTCCTCACTGCCTGCGCAAATGGTCCTATTCATTTATTTATTGACCCAACTTGAAAATCTAGCATTGGCGAGTACGGAAATCATTTTTGCTGTGACATTTCATGGTTCAGGGAATTTTTCAATGGCACATATAAAAACTCAAGTTCATCCACCACCGTACGTTCTAGTCTCAATACCTTGAAAAATCAACTGCTTGTTAATTAGGTGCTAGAAAAAATTTAGAATGCAAAAGTTATTTGGAGGATTATTTATATTGCTCCTGGGTTGACTCCACCTAGGTCTATAAATCATATGCTACGGAATTGGTTAACGGGCATATATAATAAGATAAGACGTTTGATCTTTGTAGGGGTTGCTGCTTTTATGTGGGCGATTTGGTGTACTCAAAATGATATAATTTTTGAGAAAAAAAAGTTCACCTCTTTTATGTAGGCGGTATTCAGGGGTGAAAGGATCTTGATGTTGCCTAGGGGGGTGAATAGGCGTAACCTGAAATCGTCGCCACTTAAAACAAGTTTATCAGCGACTTGCGGATTATTTCGAAAATACTTCCGGAGATTCCGCAAATTACAGAATCTCCAAAGAAATTTCTGGAATCTCCGAAAATAGGAAACACACGCCTTGAGAAGTGGAAAGAAAAACAATTGTTTGCCTGAAAATCGAAACTTCTGGTTTCAAAACCGGAACCTCCGGTTTTGGCTCGAGTAGAGAGAAACCCCAAACCTTATGCGTTGCAAGTGAGATAAAGATCAAATCATGTTTAGAAAGATGCTAAGATAGTGCTTCTTAGTAGGATTATAAAGTTCCTGCACTTCACAAACACTAGCACCCGAGTAGATCAACCAATATTATGAGATCACAATGAAATGGAAGTGCAATGCAAATCTAAGCAAACCAGTGAGGAGACAGTACTTTGTTTCACCGAAGTTCAGATTCACCCCCGGGCGAATCCTACATCTCCGTTGGGTGCTTCCAAAGAAGCCGGGTTGCACTCAATCCTTTCCCTACTTCACTAGCTTCTTCCCTTTCGAAGGCGAAGCTTGAACTGCACAAACTGTCTCATGGCTTACTACACCTTGGGAGCTCTTGGGCGACGCCTAGTCGTTTAGGAGGAACACCTCCAAGAGTAATAAATGCTTCACTTGAAACTTGACAAGGCAAACCAGTGCTCAAGCGTATGAGTGCTCTTCTAGTACTCTCAAATAACTCCTCTCTACTACCCAACTCACAATATCTAGCAAAGATCACATTACCTTACAAAGAGGGGTTGGGGAGAGCTATGTGGCTTTAGTTCAGCTTAGAACAGATAAGAAGCACACCAATAACTGTAAAAACAGCAACCAGCCACTGAGGGGGTCGTAGGGTATAAATACTCCACTTCCCAAAAACTAGCTGTTAGAGTTGTCAGACCAAAATCGGAACTTCCGATTTTCCAAAACCGAAACCTCCGGTTTTTCAAACCAACTGGCCGTTAGGGGTTGAGTTCCGGAATTTTCCAGAACTTTGTCTAGAAACTCTGGAACTTCCAGAATCTTCCGGAAAGTTCTCCAGAAACTCTTGTTTTGCCACTTCCTGAATCGTTAGTGTGTACGTGTGGTTTTTTATGTCTCTCATCCCTCACAAAAGGATACTTGAGCACTGAGACTTTATCAAATGACCATGTGATGCATCTCTCTTGATAGTACGGCACACCTATACTGAAGATCAAAACATAAATACCATATTCATCCTTTTGAGTTTCTTTACCATGAACCATGCCATATTTCGATAATCATATCTTCTTGAGAGCCGCATCCATCTTTGTCTCTTTGATCTGAGCACATCAATCTTGAGCTAGTGACTTGGATCAATATTCAATCGTATATGAATAAAATCCTATTTTTAGATCACAAGTCACTTCTTCATATGACTCAATAAACATTTGATGCATCCCATTGCTATACTCGGTAAGGCTTGACTTGATACCTCAAAATCCTCCAAGCACTAGCCGCTTCACCCTAGCAAAGCTTATGGCCCAAGTCACTACTTACCAAACTTTGCCTAGTACCTCGTTGCTAATCACTTGCTTGATTTTTCATCCAATCGCTGCCGCATTGAGTCTAGCTTTGTTTTGTCATCAAGAATGAAATCCTCTTGAGATCATATCTTCTTTTGATTTCTATATCCCATTTATTTATAACAAGCTTCTCATTTTATTTAAAGATCAACTGATAATCCAATGCCATCATGCCTCTATCTTTACTTCAATTTGCTTGTCACATATCACATATAACTATCATGGGATTTGCATAATATTTCTTATTATGACATTCATCTTTAACTCAAGCAATCTTGCGATATGAGGCTATCCAAGCCTCAACTTTCTTTTACACCATTGCTTGCTTAGATGAACAATGTCATATACCATATTTGTTCTTTTCACTATATGAGCCATTTAATACAATCTTTCCTACAAAGATTATTCATCAATAGTATTATACCTGCTCATAGACTTAACAAGCTCATTAGACCTTTAATCACGTTATCATTCAACTCACCAAAACCTACTAGGGGCCTAGATGCTCTTTCAAGGGGAGCTTATTGGCTACGATTGTGGTCCCTGTTGTAGCGTGAAGATACAAAGGAATTAGTTCAGGTGGCGAGTAAAGCGTTAGAAGTCGTCGCTTTGGATATCTTCGCAAGAACGGATGGAGAAGTAATAATAGACTCTGCTTATGATTTTTTCCCTTAAGATAAGTGAACTTCATTTCAGTGATTAGCTGTTAAGCTAATTTTGCCGTAAGAACTTGGCTATGTGCGGTCGCAGAGGTCGGAGACAATTCTCTTTCTAAAAAAAGAAAAAAATTAGATAAAGAAAGTCCAGTCTACTTTTTATAAATAATTTTATTCATCATCCACCATTCCTACGATGGTATCTATCTATAAATCTACCTGAGGCTTGGTAGTGAAAGGAAGCATAAACAGATTGTCAAAAAGCACTGTACTATTGTAATCAGCCCTCCAATGAGAGAGGAGTTGCAAGAATTTGAAAGGATTTGATTATGCTATTGAAGTTTATGGGATATTTTTTTATGCTACTAAAATAGTCTCAGATACGTGCAAAACAAGTTCACCTTCAATATGTTGGTATATTCCCTTTGGTTGGGCTTCCAAAGTGCTTTTGCTACTAAGAAAAGCCAAAAGCCCAACCAAAGGGGTAGAACCACCAACAGCTTTCACAAAAGCAAGTGTTTTCTCGCAGTATAGTTTTCATAGCAGCTCCCAGGGTGCTTTTAGCAGCTGCGGCTTCCAAACTTTCGGGAAAATTACCCGCCTGCCACTCGTAAGTGGTGTACCGCTTTGTTTCTTTTCTTCTCTGCCATCTCTCTCGCGCGCTTGTTTCTTTTCTTCTCCGCCATCTCTCTCTCGCGCTTGTTCCCTCCGGCGGCGCCCACTCCCTCTCCGGTGGCGGCGCCCGCTCCCTCTCCAACGGCGCCCGCTCCCCACTCTGGCAGCGCACGGGGGTTCAAGACGCAGCGGCCCTCTCCGCCCCCTCTCTCCTCCTCTGGTCCTCGGGAGGCGGTTGTCGGGAGCTTGGCCAGGCCTCCAATGGCATTGAGGAGCTTGGCTGGGCCTCCAATGGCATCGAGGAGCTTGGCCGGGCCTCCAGTGGTGTCGAGGAGGTGGTATGTGGGGTGAATGATGTGGGGGTGCGGGCTATTGGGCGGTCGTGGCGCACGGCCGAAGGATTTGGCCGGCGGGTGCTCAGGGCGGCAGTGGTCATGGCGGGTCGTAGGATCTCCAATCCCCGGCAGAGGAAGGCACGAAAGTGGCAAAGGATTAGTAGAGGGGTAGGTGGGGATGTGACGGAGGTGGGGGCGCCAGCTATTGGATGGAGGTGGCCGGAGGTGGGCGAAGTTGGCTAGCGGCGGGAGGAGCTCTGCTCGGCTCGGTTCTTCTTGAGCTGGTGGAAGAAGAAGGAATGAGGGAAAGAGCAAGGATCCCTCCGCGCCGTCTAGCCGCTGCCCCTCCGCATCGTCCAGCCACGCTGCTGGCCCTCCTCACCGGCCGGCCGTGCCGCTGCCCCTCCTTGCTAGCTGGCCGGCCGTGCCGCTGCCCCTCCACACTGGCCGGCCGCGCCGCTAGCCCTCCTCGTCGCCCCTCCTTGGCAGCCGGTCGTGCTGCTGCCCCTCCACCCTGGCCGGCTGTGCTGATGGCCCTCCTCACGAGATGGAAGACAGAGAAAAAGAAAAAAAAACCGTGTCAATGACTGTAGGGTCCGTATGTCAAGGAAGTATGAATGACACGTGGGGTTTGCTTATAAGTGTTCCCAAAAAGCCATAGCTGTTTCACCAAACGGCATTTAGCTTTCTCACAGCCCACAACCTACAACAGTTTTTTTCACAGCTCACAACAGCTTTTTCAAAAATCATAGCCCAACCAAACACACCCTAAGGTCCTACTAGCTATTTGGTGACTTCTGTTTATTGCCTTCATTCAAAGCTGAGTGATTGTTTGCTTATAAAAGAAAGATTCCAGTTCCTGAAGTGCCACAGCAAAATTGACGTCCTTTTATTGCCATTACTTCCGCAAATGGTAGCATTCATTATTTTATCCAAATACTTATTTGCAAGCAATGGCATTGTACATGAACATATATTTTGCAGGAAACGTTTCTATGATTTATAAATAAAATCATTTATTCGTTCATCCACCATACCGTAGGTACTAATTTAATTTGCTAGCTTGAAAAATCAACTGCTTGTTATTTACATTGTGCTAGAAAAAACTGGATAGAGAATAACTTCAGTTTGACATCTATTTCCCATGAGGTCATGCATCATCAACATTCCAACCTACATGCCCAGTATCTATTTGTACATGTATAAGACTTGGTAGTGAAAGGAAGAATAAACATAATGTCAAAAGGCAGGGCATTAGTGTAATGTGGCCTCCAATGAGAGGGGAGAATTCCGAGAATTTGCATGGATTTGACTAATTGTACTCAGCACTTCAGCAGCGACGCACTAACCGAAAGGCAGATGCTCAGGGGCAGGAAACTGGTTAACTTAGAGCAGAAGCAGCTATGAACAAATACCCCTAAGAAATTTGCGAAAAGCGCGATTCAGAATACCAACTGGACCTGGGTGAATACATTTGGGGATATGCAACTGGAAGAGAACCTTCCTCCAATGCCCTCTTGTACGGTGATGCGGAATACCAACTGGACCTGAATGAATGCATTTGGGGATATACAGCTGGAAGAGAAGAAAACCTTCCTCCAGTGCCCTCTTGGACGAAAACTATGATTATTAGCGAGAGTACGAAAGCAATCGCATAAAGTTCAGCCCCCAAAAAATTATGAAAAGCATTCATCAAATTGCATTTTAGTATAATTGTTTAAGTACTATAATGTATTGTTTAATAGGAAGAAATCAACCTGAAATCAGCGTATCATGGTACTTAAAAGTCCAAAGAAAGAATAGTTTAAATGGCACAAGCAAACTTTGGACTTCCCTGGTTCAGGGACGAAAGAGAATTACTTTTACGTGGACGCACGTGGTGAATGAATTACTTTTACAGTGGTGGGGAGAAACACTTCTCAAATAAGTAGGTCAGCGGGTCTAGTTCAGCTTCTGCGTTTTAGTATAAATGGGAGCGGTGGGGAGAAGCGCGGCCAAGAGAAGCTGAAAAAAAGCATCCCGTTTGGCTAGTAGTTTCAACTTATTTTAACCATAAGCAGGATTTAAGCTGTTCCAAACGGGACTCAGTTCTGTCCAGGGACGGCGTCCCTGCAAAAAGACATTTGTGTTCAACCTCTTATATGTGCACCTGAAACTTTCAGTGACAGCCGCACATCTCCCTTGAGGAGCTCGAAGTTGAACATGATGAAAATGTGAAACCGTGTGTTTAGTAATTAGCAGCATGGAACGATACAATCAAGGTGGTTTGGGTGAAATAATTTGAATATGTTTTATTAGTCGAGTATATTTGCTTTGGGTCAGCTTGTCTGAAAGTGATAAACATCATCCAGAAGATGAAGAATGTTCGTACTCTAGTGACGGCGGGGGACAATCGCAGTTGGTCCTTTTGATTTCAGAAGCTTTTGAAGACCACTACAGGTACAGATTACAGCAAAGACTTGCATGGAAACAATTATTCGCGTTCGTTGGACTCCCTAGATTATTCAAAATCACAAGTTGTTCGAGAATAACATTCCAACAATGAACAGGAAAAGCTTTAAGATGGAATTTGTGATGGTTATCATAGAGCAACGGAAATGGTTAGATATTCTCCCCTCTTGCACATTTGTTGTCTTTGTTTTCCTGTAAATCTATAATTATAAACTCCTTTCACATTTATATTATGAATATATAACAGCAGGATCATTTCTACTGTTCCTACTCCCAACTGTTTGAAATTGAGTGCTTGAATATAAATGAGACACGAGAGACGAGTGGATGAATGTTGTATTGATCTCATAAAGTCTGTACATATATACATATATATACGTGATAGAATCTGTATACACACACATGGTGAAGAGGCACCACACCTCACATCTATTTGGTATGAAGGGATAAAATTAAAATTAGATCACATGATAAATGTTAAATAACATCAACTAAAACTTTGAAAGCAAATCTTTTTCTTTTGGCTTGCGCCAGAAAAGGGAAAGATTTAAGCTTAAAAAAATGTAGGGTCGCTGCAGATCCTTTACGATAGCATCATCAGTTATCAGGGCGACTGCCCATCACTTTAGATTATCACTTGTTCTGAATTTACAACATATATTACAGATTATCATATACCGTAAAGGTAAAGGCACTAGTCAGTAGTCACTACGTCAACATCATCTCAATAAAGTATTAATCAACAAAAATTGATTAGTATATCCATCCAAAGAATTAATGCAAATAAACAAGGTATAAACAAAAGTGAAACCTCATGATCCATGAAGATTTTGGATTTCAACTTTCAAAGTTTGGAGCTTACGCTCAACAGCAGACAGTTCACCCTGAACACCCTGCAACCAATCTATTTTTTGCTGACATGCTTCCTGGTACGGTTTGCTGATAACCTCAACAAAACGGACTAGGTTATTAGCACTCTGTGAGATATCCTTTTGGATAGCTTCATCAACTTTCCGAGACAATTCATCGGCAGCCTTGTTAACCTTCTCTATTGCAAGCTTCCGTCGACCAGGGAAACTTGATAAAACAATAAACCTGAAAAGGACAATCAGTCCTTGTATCAATATGGATATGGTTTATGGTTACACACCACTCTTCCCATTTCATTGTCAACGGACTCGCTAAAGAATAAATTCCAATTATCAATTAAGAATTACCCGCCAGCTGAGCAAAGTGCAAGAGCAAGCAGATCTTCAAGTGTAGTTGACAAAACAGATGTCAAAAGAGAAGCTGACAATCCAGCAACGCCTAGTCCTCCAAATGTTCCAAAAGCCTTCAAGTGCAATAGCTAAGCTCAGAAATAAACATAACAATGACGAACAACAAATGGATAATGAAGTGAACTGCGGCTTGGAGTCTTGCCATGCACTCAGATAAAGACAAAGCTTATGAGTTGGTGAATATTCAGTAAAACTTAAAATGCTTTTAAACCCTTAATGCTGGTCGTATTCTTACATTCCAATTCATGATGTATGTATATTATTTTTGAGAATCATTGCAGAAAATAAGCATGACTGCTGATGTTTTTAGAGTTCTTCACAGATCGCTCAGAAAACTTTCTTATTCAGTGGGAAAATAAAGTACAAAAGGAAATTTAGTCATCTCTTCTTGATGATTCCTACATTTATAAGCTTCTTATACATGCACATGTTCAAAATACGGCATAGTTTATAATGGTGTGAATAATGAAGTACTCCCTCCGTCCCAAATTACTATTCGTTTTAGCTTTTCTAGATACATAGCTTTTGCTACGTATCTGGACATACATATATCTAGGTTCATAGCAAAAGCTATGTATCTAGAAAAGTCAAAACGAATAGTAATTTGGGACGGAGGGAGTAGCTTTTTGTCAAAGCAGATATAAATCAAATAGTTTAGATTAATAAGAGCAAAGTACATTATGCCCTCAAACTATTACTTCAGAGGTTTAAATATTCTGGTAAGTGGTGGTAACACAACTTATGATTGTTTTCTCTTGCAGATAATCTTCATTGTTACAAAAGTTCCTAACATAATTACCTTCATTGTCCAAAATGTACCGGCATGAAGCTTGTACTCGTGAAAATCATGTTGCTATCATTCTTTTATTTATATATGCATGTTACAATAAACTGCAGTTTTCAGTATTTCCCTAGGGCTTTCCAGTGGTTTGGCCTATTATCCTAGTTAGCTTGTCCTAAACATCATATATTTGAGAATGGAGGTAGTATAATTTAATATCTGTGCTGAAACTTCAGCGTTTGCCCCCCATAAATCTAAGTGTGTTGTACTTCTTGTAATTAGAGCCACAACAATAGGGCAGCAAGCATTTTTTTTTCAAACATATCAATTGGCATAAGGAGAATCAGGTCCATAATAAGCATACCACTTCTCGGATTTCTTCTTCAAAAACCTTAGCAGTAGAACTGGCGTCAAAGCCATCCAGTGCCTTTACAGTGAGTTTCTCTCCTTCATTAACAAGTCCATTTGGATCTGACAGGACCCTTTCTTCCTGAGCAACCAGTGCAGCCCATCTTTTGTGGAAACATTCCAAATACAAATTTGCTTCACGTGTATTGCTTGAACTTAGCCATGTTGAATATTCACCCAGTATATTCTAACAAAAGAAAGGACTTTTAATGATAACATGAATACGTAAGCATGCAACACAAATAATTAAAATATGAAGTAAATGTCAGATAACAGTTATGCGGTATAAATGCAAAATTACCCCCTTTTGAAGCAATTTTGGAGAACTCACATATTTTGCACATATTATCACAAAATTACACTTTTAGCTAAAGCTGTTAATTTGGACATTGATTGACATCCTAGGCCTGCATGCAAGACACCAGTTAGCTTTAATGATAAATGAGCTCTACCAGCCTTACATGTAGGTCCATGATGTCAGTTGACACCCACACAAACACTGTTATTGAAAAAGTGTACCTTGTGATAATATAAACCAAAAAAGCATAGTTCCATGAAATTTATTCTTAGAAAAAATATACGAGAACAACGATAGCAGTTAACAAAAAGAGGGTACCATCATTTTGAGAAATAGTAAAATTAACAATGCTATAAAATGTTTAAATTAAATTAAATTAATTGGCTGCTCAAGAAACATTAAACGAACCGGCACAACTTAGCTCTGTTTGCTTACACAGTTCAGGTTTGATGTGTGGCTATGTGAATGCTTATTCCATAAACATGCAAAACCCAGTTCATTTAAAAGATGGAGGTGGGTACTCCCTCCGTTCCAAAATGTAGGCTGTTTTAAGTCAAAACTTCTCTAACTTTGATATAGCGAACAGTTTGTCAGCAACGGTCATGCTGCATTAGTTGCCAGTTTATTTATGCATTCACACCTGAATCATATGTATACAAGTATATGTTGATCAGAATATGACAAGGTTAAGAGTCAGTATAATATCAAACATACCACAGCATCATCAAAAGCTGGAGTCAGAATGTCATTCTGAACAAATGACGTGGCTCTGGTCGAACTGCCTGTTTTTCCTTTAACTGTGTACGTAAAAATAAGGTCAATGTTTGACAACTGAAGGATAGATTTCATGAGTGTTACTGCTCGACCTTTTGCTCTCTCAATCTGCATGAAAAAAAAATATAACCATGCTATCAATGTCCAGGAACAAATAAGTATCACTCAAAAGGTCTCACCAAATCACTCAAAAGGTCTCACCAAATGCCATTGCCAACACTAGGCAAGCAGTAGATACATTTATGACAAGTTAAAGATTGTATATTTGACCACATGTGAACTGGAGGACGAAACTTGATGGGAACTAACATGGATCAAATGACTAAATTATCCTCATAAATGCACCTGAAATGATACATGTGCTCATTATAAAAAGAAAAACGCAACTGCAGCCCTTAAAATTGTCCTGCCATTTCATCTACATCCGTACACATTTAAGATTAAGGTCTGGGTCCCTAAACTTAAACTTGTTAAGCATGTCACTTGAGGTTCACATCTTCCTAATTAGCATCAATTTACCCTTGCGGGTCAAGAACCACCAAATCAGCATGAACGGACAGGTACATGATTAGAAAATGGCTGTGTCAGTGTGTGTATTTCTGTTCAGGTTGCCCTCGTGGCACTGTGTACAGGCCAGCCAGCCTTTTCTTTGGTTATCTTAATACAATGACACAACTCTCCTGTGTGTTTGAGGAAAAAAGGATCTATGTTTGCATTATAAGAGTTCAAGGAACTGAATGATATCGTGGTACCAGTCAAGGAACCTAGTGTATTTAACTCTATTTAGAAATGATGTTGAGGGAGGGAAATATAAGTACAAACTACATAGCAGGAAAATCATCATTTGGTTTCATTTGGCCAAAATTCTGCAGCAAAGGCAGGAGAAACACATGCCTTATATTTCTGTAAATGAGGGAGTATATCAAAGTGTAACTTAACTAAGACACAAACAACCAGTAATCTTTGAAACACTTACAAGAGATGAAATCTGCTTCTGCCAAGAATTGCTATCAGCCTCAAGCTTGGAAGCATAATTGTTTGCACCAGAAACTAGATCCTTGATGGATGTTAAGTCATCAACAGCCTTTTCATATTCTAGTTTCACAAGTCTTTGACATGATGTTAGCAAACGATCTGCAATGCCTATTGGCGTTTCAAGTTTCAGCCGGACCCTTTCCTTTCCATTTTCTGTTGAACTATCCAAGAAGCTCAGTAAGTAATCCTCAAGTTCACAGAACTTGCTGCTTCTCCATCTAGGATCATTAAACATAGCTTCCATCAAATGCTTTCCACCACCGTTTTTGGAATATGAAAGCTTGGCTTCCAGCGCGGAGCGTGAAGATACAGGAAACAGTGTTACATCCTCTGTGTTAAGCAATTTCTTTGCATTTTCCTTGACAAATGCAGTAGCTTCTTCAAGCTGCAGACATCATTTTGAGAAGCAAAACAGTGAATTAGAAACAATCAAACAACCAATAGGAACAAAACTATCTTGCTGGGATTTTGAATGGTACAGAAATGATGACATATCATACCTCATAGCTGTTCCGATAGAGGTCCAATTTGTTTAGAACAAATACAACTTTCTTTTTCCACTGCTGGACATACTGAAGAAATCCAACCTAGAAGTTACAAAAAACAACGTTTAGCCCTATTAGAAAATAGGAAAAAAAAAATACATCCTCCAAATATAAATCAGAACTGTACACTCTAGAGGCTTGACATAAATATGCGTATCAGCAAGAAATCCATGGAAAGAGCCCTTTCAATCATTAAATTTTATATTTAGACCAAAATGCCTTTAGACTGGCACTGACTGGAAGTCCAAAACTTTGAAATGTTCCTGCTTATCAATTAAAAGTTCAATCCAACAACGCCATGCATATCACAATCTTAACAGTCTACTCTTTAGATGGGATCAATACTGTTTCATTTGTCTTTTATGTGCTGATAAAAACCATAATATTAAATGTGTCAGCATTTGGCATAATCAGATTAAAAAAAAGTTTACCTCACTTTCAGTCAATGGTCTATCCGATGATAGGACAAAGAGTATTAAATCAGCTCGCGGCACGTATTCTTCAGTAAGTCGTTGCTGCCTCTGAAGAATAACATTGGTTCCAGGTGTATCGACTAGATTCATCTGTTAATTAGTAAATAACTAAATATGGAGCACCTTATGAGAAGCAAAATGAAGTAAAGCAAGAAAATGCACTGCTGAGTTGTCCATGTTACTGGGGCACTAACGCAACTACAGAAAGTAAAAAAAAAAAGGTGGAACCAAAACTGGAAATAATTTCATGGCACCATCATTTACATATAATAAGTGCTGATTAATAGCCAAGCAGTCAGGCAGCTACAACTAACAGACAGGTACATGTTATCAGCTACAGCAGATTGAAGGAGAAAGAAGTCTGTCGTAATAATTTATCATATTCCTTTTGATTATTTGATCATAAAATGCTTTCATGGAACCAATACATCTTTGAGTTCTATTCAGAAAGCAGCCTTCAAATGGGTGAAAACGGAAAATAGACCCAGCTAGCTAAGCTTATTTAATCTCAGAGATGCATGCATTCAGTATCATTTATCCTTAGCTCTTTTAACTTAACGTATTGAATAATGAACTGAATGCATACATCCCTGAGGTAAGGATGGAACATCAACATGGCAGTCACCAACAATTCAATACTTACTATTAGATATGTATACCTTATTGCCTTGTATACTTGATTGCATTCCTTGTATACCAAGCCATATTGGCTATATATATAAAGTCCCCCCCCCCCCCACTCCACACACATACACAATTGGGTGTGTGGTGTTTCCCCCCTTCTACCACTCTACACTTATGTATTGAATAAATGATACTGAACGCATCCATCTCTGAGATTAGGAAAGAATATCAACATGACAGTCACCAGAAATTCAATACTTACTTCCTTCAAAATAGGAACAGATAAATAGCACATGAATTGACCATCTGGGTGCCTCTCACATCGTTCAAAGCTTTCAGATTCAATCTCGGAATATGATAGTAGCGTGATCTCATTAGTCGTAGGCACAACTCCTTCCTGAAGATACTGCCTTCCAAGGAGAGCATTTATAAAAGTTGATTTTCCTGAGTTAAATTCACCCTGCGACAAATTGAAGGAGGATCCACTCAGAACGAGTGTTAAAAGGATTATTGAACGAACAAAATGAGTTGTTGAATGCGAAAAATGTATAAAGTGGAGAACAAGCAGTCAAATTATTTCATAGTGACTAAGGAAATACTCCAGCTTTCAGGTTCATACCAAATAATCATGTGAGGAAAATGAATATGACCAACACATATGTTTGTACAACTGTAGAACCGGACCTGTGCTCCTACTACTAGTTAGCTTACAGTTTTTGAGGGACCAAAGCCATAGTTTAACTTGAAAAATTAACTTGCATTATGTTTGTTTATGCACATACAGAACCATTCAACATGTGGACACATATGCGACAATATATAGACCAAATGAGGACGAGCAGAAGCATCTTTTCTTAGTAAAAGGTATGGATTGCAGCACAACAAAAAAGTGCATATGGAAAGAAATAAGAACTAATTCAAACCATGTTTCATGACAAAATAAACCAGAATAAAGCACTAAATGCTACAAATTAATTGGTAGTTCATGACATGTACAATACTGGAAACACATATTTCAAACTATTGACTTAGCAGGTACAATATTGGAGTCCTTATTAGAGAGAAAAATATACATTAAGATTGCTGATTGCTTTCAAGAGAGATGCATAATATATTGATATGGCTGTCCTATAGCACCGTACCATGATTTATGTAAATAACACAAGAATCATGTTTCATACATCAATTGGTCAGTGGCAGTATACATGAAGGTTATCGAATATAAAGTACGTAATGGATGCTGTAAAAATCAATACTTGATTAAACCCAAAATTACCACAATAACCAACAAAAATGGCTCACTCAGGCGAGAAGCAGCATCAACTAGAAGCTCAACTTCCTCCATCTGTGACCAAATATCAGCAATTACATTCAAGTCAAAGATATGCTAGAGAAGTTGATATGAAGTACAGTTGAATTCATTACAAGGAATATTCAACTACCAAATGTGTAACATTAGATGATCACCATTGGTGCTGCCTTGCGGATAACAGCAACAGCTTCACTTAGAATAGGCTTTTCCCTCTCTATCAACTGCACCACTTTTTCATCCAATTTTGTAAATCCAGCAACTTTGGTTTTCTCGCGAGTTAGGACCGCTACATTATTTGCATCTTCCAATGTGCTAGCAGAAGAATAACTCGCTTGTGGGACTTCCTCAGTCCCATCCACTTTTGAGAAATCCCTTTCTATAAGATCATCAGTGAGGTGTTGGATACCAGCCAAGGATGTAACAACTCCAGATGCACCAGATTGGAGCAACCTGGATGTGATGTCAGAATAAGTTGCTCCACTGTGCGATTCATTTAAGGTGAAGAAAATTGGAATCTTCACCTGTTGACCAACACCACCACTCATAACATCCGCAATATTGTCACTGCCAGTATTTGCAATAAGAAAATCAGCCCCTTCAGAACTTGAAGCACTTATTGCAGAGTTTGCTGACCGTATCGTTCTAGCAACAATTGGAAGATATATGGAGTCAGCATTTGATTTCATCATCATACTCCTTGCAACAATAGCAGGAATACCTGCATCATAAATGAAGGAGCACCTTAAAATACATAAATCTTGCAGTGCAGTTACTAGTCTATAATCCAAAATGCAATACGTTT
Source organism: Setaria italica (assembly GCF_000263155.2). Classification (NCBI taxonomy): domain Eukaryota; kingdom Viridiplantae; phylum Streptophyta; class Magnoliopsida; order Poales; family Poaceae; genus Setaria; species Setaria italica. The sequence continues at coordinate 22,258,249 of NC_028452.1, forward strand.
TAATCTTATCCCAAGTCGAACTCCTACAAGTCTAACCAAGTTTATAGAAAAATATATTTACAACTACAATACCAAATAAATACAGTATCAAGATATATTTCATAGTGGATTTAATTAAACTAATTTGATGTTGTAGATGTTGGTACATCTTTCTATAAACATAGTCAAAGTTAGAAAACTTTGACTTAGGATTAAAACCAAAACGTCTTACATTTTGGAACGGATGGAGGACTTAGCAAGTTAGCATGATTTCCTAGTAAACTAGAAAATGAAGTATAAGTACGTTACAAGTTTACCATGATGATCCATTCAAAATTATTGGCGTTACAGTTGGAACGAGGTATACGGTTGGCAGGTAGTACATCACAATACATGACTGATAGGTGCCCATGACCGATCAGCAATGAAGCATAAACCCGGTTGTTGGAAAATGTAAGCTCGAGGACAGTATACCCCGCAACCCCGCATTCTCAGTAACTGCTACCTACCTAAGCAAGACAATACAAACTGGAAGCTTAGGAGAAGTTCAGTCACCAACCGTCGTCCGCGAGCACGACGCCGCTCGCCCCAACCGCGGAGGCGACGTCGACGCGCTCCGTGATCAGCAGGTACGCGCGGTCCCCGACCGCGGCCCTGAGCTTGACCGCTGCCTCGTACGCGCGCCCGCCACCCTCCTCCCCGGCCTCGAGCACGACGATCCCCACGCCGCGCGCCACGGCGGCGGCCACCTCATCCCCGGACCGCAGCGCCTCCTCGGCGCCGACACGGAGGACTAGCGCGGGCACCTGGATCTCCGGCCGCTTGAAGCCGCCGGGGAACAGCGTCCGCGGCGGCTCCTTCGCGGCGCCCCCACCGCCGCCGCTGCCGCCGGTGATGCCTCCTCCGCCTCCAGCGGCGACGGCGCTGGCGTGGACCGCGCGGCGGAGGCGGCCGCGGCGGCGGGAGAGGAGGAGGGAGCGGAAGGGGGCGGCCGGGCGCGGGAGGAGGAGGCGGGTGGCGGTGGAAGCGGCGGACATGGAGAGCGGGAGGGGGAGGGGAGGGAGCCCGCTCGCGTGTGGACAGTGGAGTGGGGAGAGCGAGGCGAGCTGGTGGTGGTGGTGGGGTGGGAAGCGGGAGGCGGTGGAGCCGTGGAGGGTAAGGAGTTTGTCGTGGATTTGGTTGGATAGGGCGGGGACCCGGTGCGGTGCACGGCCGCGATGGGATTTGCCGTTTGATCTGGAACCAGCGTTTCTGCTCCTCCTCCTCTAGTGCTGCTGCTGCTTTATATATATATATATATATATATATATATATATATATATATATATATATAATGCATCACGACACAGTTATTACAAAAGGTAGCCATCGCTACAACACCAGCACATGTAAGAGACATGTAGCTAAAAAAATCCCTCCAAATTGCAATTCGAGTAGTCATCCTTCGTGCCTTGCTTCGTAAAGTCGATTCCTGATGATCCATCTTCACATCAAGTAGGGCAAGAGTACCGTCAGAGTTTGGCTAATTCCGAATCATGAGTGGTACTTCTTCATCATACTTCTTCATCGGTTCGCTAATTAAGGCCATGATCACCAACCACTAGATAGACAACCAATTTTCACAGCTCAATTTTCGCAGCTAACACTGAGCAGAGAAGACCTAAGCACTTTGAAAATGATGCCTCCAAGGAGGGCACGACGCCACCGGCATCGACACTGCTCGTCCTGCACATACAAGAGTTTCAGAAGAAGAACCCAAGACACTGAGGGAGCAGCCATGATAGACGCCTCACAAAAGGAGTACAACGCCCAAAGGCATCGCCGTCGTCGGTCCATTGGCTCAACGAATAATGGCTTTCGCCGAGGTGCTGCCCCAAAGTTCCCCAAGCGTGTCCCATACCACACCATCGCCGATCAACACAAACGGCCATGCCTCCATCGCAGCACGACAACCATTGCAACCCTCATCGATGAAGTGCATCTCATACCACACTAACACCACTGGGACCAACGCAAGCCACTATACCGCCATAGCAGCACACCATCCTTGTCACAACGTAACCTTCTATCTATGAGGAGCGTCTCATACCACGCCCCGTGCTACTATCTCTGCACACACACATCACAACACAGCCTAAGATGAACATTCACATCCCATACCATGCGCCGCAGCCATCGTAAGGCTCGTCAAGGTACCACTTATGCAACCAAAATTACCAAACTGCCGCGAAGATGAAAGGATCTGCTACCTCAGGCCTTCGACACTGCAGGAGCCGCAACACACGACCAAGAGCCAGTGCACATAGCCACCGTTGCCAAAATCGTAGGCCTCCATTGCCATGGGTCATTGTCGCCCGCTGGCACTGGGGACATCTGCGAAGAGACCCCTATACCAGAGGAGCACAACAGCCACAGCCAGGCGAGCACTGCCGCCGGCAGCAGCTGCCGCTGCTCCCCCATGGGGCACCTAGCGCCGGTGCTGCGCATCATCACGGTTGTCGTCACCGAGCCCCAGCGGCTGTTACTTCGCATGCCGCAGCCACCAAATCCCGAACGCATGCCGTCCATCAGGCTGCGCATCATCACTGCAGCCCAGGGAGACACTGGATTCGATGAAGGAGACACCGAATCGAACGAGCACCGAGCCATCCGGCTGCCAACAAACCGCCGCAAGACGCCACGGGCCGTCGCCGTGGGGTCGCGCGGGGGAGGACTTGCCGCCGCCCTCGTTGCGCCCGCGGGGGGAGGGGCGCGGTGGCCCGGGCCGCACCTGGGGATAACGTGAGAGGGATCTGAGGAGGCTCACGATTCGCACATGACTGCGGGGAGGTCTCGCCGCCACCATCTTCGCGCCCACGCGGGCTTCCGGCAACGCGCTCCGGTGGCGGCGAGGCGAGCGGAGGAGGGAGGGAGGTGCGTTGGGTGGGGGCGCGGGGTCGCATGCTGCTGATGATTGATAATAATACGGAGTATTAGGAGAATAGAGAAGTAGATGGGAAAACACCACACACCCTAATGGGGGTGACCTCTATATATATGGCTAATATAGCTTGGAGGACAAGGAATACATCAAGTGTACAAGAAAAAGGATAAATACATCCTAAAATACACATATACTTCCTAATACCCACCCGCAGTCGAAGCGGGAGGATCTCGAACACACAGACTGAACCTAAACTCAGTCAACAAAGGAGTTGGCATGCCCTTCATCATGATGTCCACGAATTGATGAGAGGATGACACATGGAGGACCTGGACCTCACCCAAGGCCACCTTCTCGCGGATGAAGTGAATATCAATCTCGATGTGCTTCGCGCGCTGATGATGCACCGGGTTGGCTATCATGTAGACAGCACTGTTGTCGCAGTAGACAACAGTGGCCGAAGCAAGCGGGACATGAAGCTCCTAAAGAAGTTGGCGCACCCAGCAACACTCTGCCACAGCATGAGCCACGGCCTGGTACTCCGCCTCAGCACTGGAATGAGACATCGTGGTCTAGTGCTTGGAGGACCAAGATACCAGATTGTCGCCGAGGTAGACGCAGAAGCCGGAGGTGGAGCGTCTAGAGTCCGGGCAGCCAGCCCAGTCAGCGTCGGAGTAGGCTGTCAGAGACTAAACAGGACCAGTGCTGATGTGAACTCCGGAGGAGAGTGTGCCCTTCACATAGCGCAAGATGCGCTTGATCAGGGCCATGTGGGGCTCGCGCGAGTCATGCATGAAGAGGCACACCTGCTGAACCGCATACGCCAGGTCAAGTCGAGTCAGAGTGAGGTACTGAAGGGCCCCAGCAAGACTCTGATACTCAGAGCCGTCCTGGAGCTTGGCACCGTCATGTGCCGAAAGATTGGCATGAGTGTCAACAGGAGTCGCTGTAGAGTGACACTCAGCCATGCCAGCACGCTGAAGAAGATCCAGGGCGTACTGTCATTGAGACAGAAATATGCCTTGTGAGGAACGCGTGACGGAGATGCCGAGGAAGTGGTGTAGGTTACCAAGATCCGTCATGGCAAACTCGGAGTGAAGACGGCCCATGATGTGCCAAGAAGAGTTGAGGACGAGGCGGTGAGGATGATGTCATCGATGTAGAGCAGCAGGTAGGCGATACTCGGCCCCTCCTTGTATACAAAAAGGGAGGTGTTGGAGGTGGAGGCGACGAAGCCGAGCTGTCGAAGGAAGGAGGCAAATCGCTGGTACCATACCCTCTGGGCCTCCTTCAGTCCATACAAAGATTTCTGCAGGAGATAGACGTAATCGGGCGTAGCGGGGTCGACAAAGCCGGGAGGTTGTTGGTAGTAGACGGTCTTCGCTAGATCTCCGTGAAAAAAGGCATTCTTCACGTCCAGCTAGTGGATCGGCTAGGCGCGAGAGGTGGCAATGCTAAGGACGGTATGTATCATCACTGGTTTGACGATTGGACTGAAGGTCTTGTTGTAGTCGATGCCATGACGCTGGGAGAAGCCACGAACCACTCAGCATGGAACTTATGCCGGAAGATCCACTTGCCCGACACAACATTGGCACTGGGTGGCCATGGGACTAGTCGCTAGGTGTCGTTGTTGATGAGGGCCTAGAACTTGTCAACCATGGCGGCACGCCAGTTAGCATCATCTAGGACACTGCGATAGTTCGCTGGAATTGAGAGGGCAGAGAAGAAGTCGAGGTTGTCATGCCGTAGTAATGGCGCCACTATATTGCCCCAGTCACAGACCGAGTGACATGACACGGAGGGGCAGGTGGCAATGAGGAGAGCGTGGGCACCGCGGGCGCGAAGGGAGGACTATGGGCGCTCGCCCGACCGGTCGGAGCACTCACCGGTGCAGTCGGGGTGTTCGTCGAAGCGATCGGGGCAGGTGCCCGACCGAGCAGGGCGCTCACTAGTGCGGTCGGGACGCTCGCCCGACCGAGCGGGGCGTTCGTCGGAGCGGTCGTGGCATGCACCTGACCGAGGGGAGCGTTCGCCGGAGCGGTTGGGGCGTTCGCCCGACCAATCGGAGCGCTGGCTGGTGCGGTCAAGGCCGCACCCGTGTGGGGCGCGTTCGCGGTCGGAAGCGCTGCAATCGCGGTCGGAGCAGGTCGGAGCGCAATGGAGAGCGACGACCCACCTGCAGATGGAGCAGGGGACACGGTCGGCCCGTGGAACAGGATGGCAGGGTCATCGTTGGTGAGTTCTTGCAAAACAACTGGTGAGGGCCGCGGCTGCTGTACTTGACGATGGAGGAGTCGCCCTGCGTCATGGAGTGGAAGTCGTGGCTAAGGAAGATCACCCGGGATTAATTGTTGGCGCGAAAGAGACCCTCAATGGCGAGCAAAAGATCCCGGACGGTCTGATCGTCGTCGGTCATGGTGAGGTCGAGAACAGAGTTGTCGATAGAGCCGAAGAACCAGGAGCGGACGCAGTCCGCTGCAATCCGCTTGATCCCAGTTGGGGTCCTGGGGTCGGGGCGCCACTGTGCCATCGATGTGCGATTAGAGGCTGAACTTGCCGCACATGGACTTGAAGAAGGACGCCCATCGAGCGTAGGCGTTGGACTTCATCGTCAGCGTCACGGGGATGTGAGACTTGACGGAGACGGTGGCGTAGGGGTGGATGGCAGGCAGTGGCGTTGGGTATACAATAAAGCCACCGCCGCTGTTGCTTGGCGCGTCGCCGGTAGGAGGAGCTTGGGGCGCACTGCCTAAGGAGTCGCCAGTAGCAGGTGGCGGCACAGATGCACCGCCGTTGACAGCAGGGGGCGGTCCAGGAGGCGGCACAGGATTAGCAGTCGGAGCGGTGGTGTCGCCGGACTCAAAGGAGTCGGCAGAGGACATGGCGCACGACCGGGGTGGGGAGCCGGTCGGGGAGGGGGGGGCGGTCGGGGAGTCGGTCGGGGAGGTGCAACGAAGGGTGGGTGGCGGCGGCGTAGCGAGGGGACGCTGCCTAGGGTTGCGTGGAGCAGGGGGAAGGCGCAAGGAGAGGAGGCCCACGATCTTAATCTCGTGATACCAAGTAGAGAAGTAGATGGAAAATACCACACACGCTAATGAGGGGGGTGACCTCTATATATATGGTCAATATGGCTTGGAGTACAAGAAATACATCAAGTGTACAAGGAAATGATAAATACATCCCAAAATACACGTATACTTTCTAATAGTGACATACTGTCATTGATTCATTGCTGTTTCTCATATCTAAACGCTGCATGTCTAGCACATAAACCACCGAGCCGATTCACCAGTCAGGCAGTCACCACCGACGAACTCCATCATCGGCCCAACGACGCGGCGAGCGCCCGCGAGCCTGCTGTGCCCCTGGACCTGGAGTCCTTCGCTCGTCGTCGCCACTCAAGGCTGGTGCCCCGTGGGTGGCCCCGGCGCCCCGCGAAGTAATCCCTCCACGGATCTCACCGAAGCAGACTAAATGAAAACTCTCTATGGACTCTCAAACCTAACTCAAATAAAAGTGTGTCTCTCCCCCTCAAAAAAAATAAATAAAAGTGTGTCTCTGTTGGAAAGAGATGTCATAGTTGTTCTTTGTGAGCTATTTAAAGAAAAAAATCAGATAAGAGCAAGGTGTCTTGTTAACTTGTACTCCCTCCAGCCAGATATACATGATGTTTCAGGCACCTAATTTCACTTGCAGTTTAATTTTGCTGTCTGAAACGTCATCTAAAGTGACTGGAGGTAGCATGTCACAGTATTACTGGAAAGAACTACAAAAACATATCTGTATTGGAAAGAGATGCCATTGCTGTTCTTTAGTAGCCACATATAGAGAGTTTGTTTTTGACCTGTAATGCCAGATCGATGAGAGCCCTGCATGCAGAAACTACATATGTACTACATTGCTGTAGTACATGAAGAAAACTAAAGCAATTTTCATTCATTAACTTCTTCGAAAAGATAATGCCTGGTGAAGTTGTTATTATAAAATCTTTTCCTTGTAGTAGTTGTTGGTTGCTGTCTACAAGTCAAAGTTCAAAGTTGTCCTCATATAAAACTATTCAGTGATGCATGCAATTAACAGCTAGCCACTAGTTAAATAATGTTGAACATTTTTCTAATTCTGTCTTTTCTTTGAGCATGCTATATATTCGGCTAAATACAAACGCTGACCTTCATTTCTCCTAAACGAATCAAGTCAAAGCCACTATGGAGGTAGCTATATCTGCCATTTCAGGAGAAATACTTAGCCGATTCATCTCCTTCCTAGTCAAGAAACACACAGACCAGGTATGCCTTGAAGATCAGCTAGAAAGGCTTCAGCATCTACTTCTCAGAGTACATACCGTTGTAGAAGAGTCTGAGGGGCGATACATCACAAATTCCCGGATGCTGGTTAAGCTCGGGATGCTTGTCGACGCCATGTACCAAGGTTACCATGTTCTTGATACCTTCAGGTACAAGCCCCATGAGGAGATCCCGCTCCAACAGCAGGTCAGAGATTCCTGTGATACCTCTTGTGCAGATCGTTCTAAGAGCATACGTGCAGTTTCTAACTCCATGAGGATTAGCACATCTGCCAATCATGAGCTGCAAGCTGCACTACGAAATTTAGAATCAGTTGTTGCAAATATGACAGAGTTTGTTATACTTTTGGGTGGATGCAAGCAGATGCCTAAAAGACCCTATGATACATATCTCTATACTGATAACTTCATGTTCAGTCGTCTTGTCGAGAAGCAGCATATTATTAATGTCCTTTTGGAAGATAATTCTCCTCATGGTTCTCTAGTTGTGCTCCCAATCATTGGGGGTTATAGAGTTGGGAAGAAAAGCCTAGTTGGGTATGCTTGCAACGATAATATGGTCCGCTCTTACTTCTCCTCAGTTTTGCACTTGAACAGTGATAATTTTTGGAAAGTAAGCCATGAAACATTCAACCCTGGAAGGATCTTAGTTCTTATTGAGTTTATTTCAGATGTGGATGACAATGAATGGTTTAGGTTTTACTCAGCTGCATCACGTACGGGCACAGGGAGTAAAGTGGTCATCATAAGTAGGTTCCAGGAGATAGCAAGGTTTGGAACGGTGAAGCCAATTTGCCTCAGAAGCCTGTCCCAAGCAGAGTTTCTTTACCTCTTCAAGGTGCTTGCATTTGGAAGTACAGATCCGGAAAACCACCCGCAACTTGCATCAATAGGGATGAAGATAGCCCTGCTGCTGAAAGGGTTACTCGTTGTAGGTAATACGCTTGCTGACTTGCTTCGGAAGAATCAAAATGTTCAGTTTTGGTTCGATATGCTCAAAAGGTTAAGGAATTCAATAGAGCGTAATTTCTCGAATTTTGGTGAGCATCCAAAACAACTTCTCGAGAGGGACCAACAGACTGACATAACAATGCTTATTTCACCTTCTTCATCTCCACTCCATGTCATGCCATCCCATGATGAAAGTAACTATGGCAGAAATGAACTATTCAAAATGAAGTTTGGGGACCTGATTGAAGGTTCAACAACTATTCCACAGAAGGAGGAGTTTCAGATGATTGTATGGGAATCAAGAATACCACCCTTTACTAAGTTCGTCACAAATTGTATTCAAGACAAGCATCCTTGCACTTCCTCGTACAACAAAAGGCGGCGAAAGTTGTATCCAATGACATCGAGCTATTTGTGTTGATGTACATGATAATCATCTGGTTGCTGTGGTATATGATTACTTACCATATGTGTAGTATGGACCGTATACAAATAGACTATTGCAAAAGCACTCGTACTGGATGTCTTGTTTGTCATGGATGGTGTAGCTGTTTTATAGGGCCCACAATTTCTCATTCTCAGCGAATACAACTAAATGTTTTTTATATGGTAGGTTGTATAAGATTTCATTTGACATGTTACAACTCAAAATGGATGAAATTAGTACACTTTTTATTTTAATTTGGATGAACACTTGCCATGATCACGGATATGTACAATTTGTCTTCTATCAACATTGTCAGCATGGGCCGTTTTGTTTAGCATCAATGAATATTTGCATGCAAAAAGTGGCAATTTTATTGGGATGTTATCTGAACACGATATCGTCAGACCACACTAGTTCACTACTGTCAATAGCGAGTGACTACTCGAAGTCTAATCATGTAAACTTCTTGAATTGTCCGCTAGCATCCTACGGCAACAAGCTTCCATGTGCTCCACCCCCACCCCCACCTCTTCACGTGTGCGCCTGGGCCTCGGCCCAATAAGAGCACGGCCTCTTTCTCCAGAAACAGTTGCAGCTGCTCATTTTTAGCGCGAAGACTTGCGTTTTTGGCGCGACGGCTCGCATTTTTTTAGCGTGAGGGCGAGCCGTGACGGCGGCGATCGCCTGGTCCTTTTGCACGTTCCCACCGATTGAGGAACAGGTGCGCACTCGTCGTCTCTTCATGTGTGCTTAGATTGTGGTGCCTTCCATTTGATCGAGCCGTGAATACCATGCAAGCACAATTTACCACAAAATCAATTTTTTTCTTATCTAATTTGCTAGCACTTGCTCCCTAATTTCAACTTTTTTTGAAAGTCAAACCATTTTATGTTTGACCAAAATTATAGAAAGAATCACAAAGGTTTATGGCACCGAATAGATATACTATGAAAATATATTTAATGAAGAAACTAATGATACTTATTTGGTATCATGAATGTTAGTATTTTATTATATCAATTTGGTCAAACATGAGACTCTCCTAGAAAATTAGAATGGCTTAGAATGGCTTATAATTTGAAACGGACAGAGCAATACTCAGGTCCCTGCCCCCGCGTCGCTCGTGTTGGGTGGCTCACGTGTCCCTCATCTCCAACCCCTGCCGGTAGGGATGAAAACCTGTTCATCTGATAAAAATGGTGTAGACACTTTAGTGGATAGTTCATATCTATACCGCATCTGAATCTGGATAAAAGTTGAATATCTAATATGTGAATAGGACGAATATCAATATTCAACTCATCTTGACACTATTCGTATACAAATTCGATTCAAGAAAAAATAACTATATATATTTGTATCCGTACATATTTGTTTATATCCGATTTGTTTTCATCCCTACCTGCCGGCCACTGTCCTTGCCTGCACCGCCGCCGGAGTTGCCTACCGAAGCTCTCAATTAAGGTGTTGGACATGTACGATGTTTAAATTTCAAATGTTATTTTTTAAAAAATAATTAAATTGTACTATACATATTGGACCTCCTTATATCTTATACTTATTTTGGAACAACCTGATGGTTCCTCTAAATCAGACTCATTGAAGTGGGGAAAATGCATTTCAAATTTAACTCATAAGATAATTAATCGCTCGTGGATCCCTCTATAATCAAATTGTGCCACATGTCATATGCGTGGCTATTTGGTTTGTTCTTCCATCTCATCTCAGTCGCCAATCTATTACAATAAACTACTAATTTTTTGAATGGTGTGTAAACTAAAGTCTCATGAAAAATGATAGGAATCAGAATCATGGCTAGGTGGCTCAACTAGCCTGCTTGGTGCCTTTATAGGCCTGCTAGCCAGGCTAATCTGGTGCCAAGGAGGCCGAGAGCAGCCACATTGTGGAGCAAAAGCCAATGCTCGAATAGGAAAGAGAAGGTTCAAGCATCGATTTTGCCACGGCAACAGCCGATGCTGAGTTAGGCCTGGTTTGGTTCCATTTGCTTATTTTTAAACAAGTGTCACTTTAGAAACTAATTAGGAGTATTAAACGTAGATTATTTACAAAATCCATTACATAAGCGGAGGCTAAACGGCGAGATGAATGTATTAAGCCTAATTAGTCCATGATTTGACAATGTGTTGCTACAGTAAACATTTGCTAATGATGGATTAATTAGGCTTAATAGGTTCGTCTCGCTGTTTAGCCTCCACTTATGTAATAGGTTTTGTAAATAGCCTACGTTTAATACTCCTAATTAGTATCTAAATATTGATGTGACATTTACTTAAAAATAAGCAAAGGGACCAAACGCCCCCTTATAAATAACATGCATCGAAGCTTGGACTTCCCCCGATGCCAGGTTACCGTGAGCAAGTAGAATATTATTTTATCATAAGATTCTCTCACGAATCAAGCTCATGTGGAAGGAATGGACGAGCAAAACTCTAATATTTTATTTGAAGAATAGGTCCATGATGCTTTTAGCGTGCTGAACACTGCGACGGAGAACAGATCGAAGCATCGCTACCATATGTCAGTAAAAAGGCATTTCAAACCTCATCTTGGCTGTGGCTGCGCAGGCCTGGCTGTTTTACCCGAGCCAGACTTGCACAGGGCTCCGGCGGGATGTCCTTGGGCCACGCGGGGGTGTTTGGGAAACACCTGTTAAAGTTTAACACCTGTCACATCGGATGTTTGGATGCTAATTAGGAGTACTAAACATAAGCTAATTACAAAACTAATTGCACAGATGGAGTATAATTCGCGAGACGAATCTATTAAGCCTAATTAGTCCATGATTTGACAATGTGGTGCTACAGTAACCATTTGCTAATGATGGATTAATTAGGCTTAATAGATTCGTCTCGCGAATTAGCACAAGGTTCTGCAATTAGTTTTATAATTAGCTCATGTTTAGTCCTCCTAATTAGCATCCAAACATCCGATGTGACACTGTTAAAGTTTAGCACCTCGTATCCAAACAGCCCCGAAATTCCCTCACCCCTTGTAAGTTGAGTAGTTGACAGACAAGAGTTTAATGCCAGCGGGCACAGATCATCACTTGACAGTTCCAAACCGTAGTACTTCATCGTAGGTCAATTCAGTTCCTTTTGGTAAAGGCCTTGTTTAGTTAGGGAATTTGGGAGGTGCCAAATTACTGTTACAGCACTGTAGCACACTGTAGCGTTTCGTTTGTATTTGTGAATTATTGTCCAAATATTGACTAATTAGGCTCAAAAGATTCGTCTCGCAAAGTACAACAAAACTGTGCAATTAGTTTTTAATTTCATCTACATTTAGTACTCCATGCATGTACCGCAAGTTTGATGTGATGGGGAATCTTCTTTTTGCATAGTGTCAAAGTTGGGAGTTGGGAGTAACTAAACATGGCCAAAGTTTACAAAGTATCTTGGTCAAAAGTAGGCGAGTAAAAGACAGCACACTCTACTCTTTGCACGAGAACTCAAGTGACGTCGCCGAAAGTTCTACAAGTAGTTCCGGCTCTAGCAAATGCGATAGCGGTCGGGTACAAATAAAATACAGCACTGAACCACCCGGCTCTGCGTTGACCTCCGGTTCCTGCCTCGCCGGTCTTCACCAATCGCCAGCACAAAACTGGGTCTTCCGCTAACCCGCGAGTTCAGGCTCAGTACTCTCTCACCAGACGCCCTCACCGGCTCACCCGCCCCGCGCCCGCCTTCCAATGGCGCCCCTCCCCTGCCGCAACCTCCCCGCTCGGCTCCCAACCCTCCCTCGCCACGCCACCGCCCACGCACGGCTCTCCTCCCTGCGCGCTCCAGCCCCTCGCCGACCACCCACCACCACCGCAAGCACAAGCGCGAGCACGCTGCGGCTCCCCTTCGCGGCCACAAGGGATGACGCGGCGCTCGCCTCCCTCGTCGGCCAGCTCGAACACGACGTTGTGCACGGCCAGTACCGCGACGACGTTCAGGACGAGGAAGAAGAGGAGGAGGACCTGCACCTCCTCGACGACGCCCGGCGCCGCGGCGGGAGGAGGCACCAGGACGAGCTGCCCGCGCGGTGGCGCGAGATCCACGGGCGCGACGACTGGGCTGGGCTCCTTGACCCGATGGACCCTCTGCTCCGGTCGGAGCTCATCCGGTACGGCGAGCTCGCGCAGGCCTGCTACGACGCCTTCGACTACGACCCGTCCTCCCGGTACTGCGGCAGCTGCAAGTACCCGCGGCGCGACTTCTTCGAGCGGCTGGGCATGCCGGAGGCGGCGCGAGGGTACGCCGTGTCCCGGTACCTGTACGCGACGTCCAACTTCCGGTTCCCCAACTTCTTCCCGCAGTCCCGCGCGGGCGCCAAGATCTGGAGCCAGAGCGCCAACTGGATCGGGTACGTGGCCGTGTCCGGCGACGAGGAGAGCGCGCGTCTGGGGCGGCGCGACATCGCCATCGCGTGGCGCGGCACGGTGACGAGGCTGGAGTGGGTGTCGGACCTCATGGACTTCCTCCGCCCCGTGGCGGACGAGGGCATCCCGTGCCCGGACCCGGAGGTGAAGGTGCTAGCCGGCTTCGCGGACCTGTACACGGACAAGGACCCCACCTGCCGCTTCTGCAAGTACTCAGCGCGCGAGCAGGTCCTGATGGAGGTCCGCCGGCTCGTGGCGCGGTACGCCGCGCGGGGCGAGGACGTGAGCATTACCGTGACCGGGCACAGCCTCGGCAGCGCCCTGGCCATGCTGAGCGCCTACGACATCGCCGAGTCCGGCGCGAACGTCGCCGGCGGCGCCGGCGACGGCGGCGGGCAGAGGGCCGTGGCGCCCGTGTGCGTGTACTCGTTCGCGGGGCCCCGGGTGGGGAACGCGGCGTTCAAGCGGCGGTTCGAGTCGGAGCTCGGGGTGAGGGCGCTGCGGGTGGTGAACGTGCACGACAACGTGACGCGGATGCCCGGGATCCTGCTGAACGAGGGGGCGCCCGAGGCGGTGCGGCGCGTGGCGGAGCGGCTGCTGCGGGTGCCCTGGTGCTACACCCACGTCGGCGTGGAGCTGGCGCTCGACCACAAGCGCTCGCCGTTCCTCAAGGACACGATGGACCCGGCCTGCTACCACGACCTCGAGGCGCACCTCCACCTCATCGACGGGTACGTACGTCCCTTAGCTTTGGTGCTTCGTCCCTTCACCAACTACCCATCGTATCACAGTGTTCAACAAACAGTAGCAGAGCGGGGGTGCACGTACATACACGCTGCATTCGAGCCAAGCGTGATCGCATGGTGTCTGATTTTTTAGAGGAAGCTGAGCGATCACCAGGCCGCGGGAAAGGGACGATGCCTTTATTTGCGTGGCTGCGGGGTTCTAGAGAGAACGTTAGATGAGAGCAACTCAATCAATGGTGTGTGTGGGGCTCGCGAAATTGAATGGTGCGATTAGACGGCGATGGCAACTGGTGTGGGCTAATCAGGCGGGCAAGGACAGGTCACCTATCTAGCAGTTGGTCTGAAGTTCTGTTTCTTCTCCTGCGAGAGAGACGCCACGCAGCTTTCTGATAGCTACAAACGTGCGCCTTCGAGCTGTGCGTTCGTTGCAAATAAAAAAAACTTGTTATTAGTAGGCTTCGTTATATTATATGTAAGGACAAATGTGTGCGATGCTTTGTCCAGCCATCCGTATCATGGGGGCCCCGAACAAACAGATACGGGAGCCTCGTCATCAGATTACGCAAGCACAAGCAGATCTGGGGTCTGTTCGCTTCAGCTTATAAGCCGGCTGAAAAGCTGAAACGGCTGATTTGTTGTGAGAGAAAAACACTGTTTGGTGGCTGATAAGCCGGCTGAATAAGTTGAAGCGAACAGTCCGCTGAATTCTGAAGAGATGATCCCTTCCACCGTCCACAGTCGTACCTCCAGCCTGATCATGGCCTTCGCTCGATGCAAGATGCTCACTACAGGTTCAACTAGCAGAACGCGACAAAGCTGGAAGCACAATTTTATAGGAGATGCCAGGCTGTGAGGCAGGCAGGTGACCAATATCAATAGGAGCATGCGTAATCTTAACACCAAAAACTATGCATCGTTGCTCGTATTCATATATATACTACTTCGTGCACTGTCAACCTCGTCGTCATGGCACCCATAAACAACGCACGTCTGCGCGGATCTCGTGGATCTTGTGCAGACAGACGTGTAAGGGTTGCATACATACCATACACGCAGGTCCGTGGTACTGTACTGTGCCAGGCTGACCGGAACCAACCCCAGACCCAGGCACACTTATTCCTGCCCTGCCCCCTGCATGTCTGCAACCATCAACGTGCATGACGTAATTAAAGCCTGTCCTTAGTTACCCATCTGCCAACGGGTTATAATATGTCGCCTGCACGTGCTTTACCGCATCGAGTCCTTGACCCGGTACGTTTTGTTTGATCAAATACACCGTCATCTCTCCTGTGAAATGAATAAACTTCTCGATGTGATTTTTTCTATAAGGTCTTGACGTGATCCTTTTGGCTGGGCGCGCTCGTTGCAGGTACCACGGGCGCGGGGAGCGGTTCGTGCTGGCGAGCGGGCGCGACCCGGCGCTGGTGAACAAGGCCTGCGACTTCCTCAAGGACCACCACGGCGTGCCACCCTGCTGGCGCCAGGACGAGAACAAGGGCATGGTCCGCGGCCGCGACGGGCGCTGGGTCCAGCCGGACCGCCACGGATGGCACCTGGACGACCACGACCACGACGACCCGCACCACCATCACCATAGTCACCACGACGACGACGGACACCACCATCGCAGCAGCAGCCATCGCCGCGAAGGCCACCACGGCGGCGCGGACGATGGAGCCCGGCGGCACCGCGATGACCAGCACGGCCACGACCTGCGGTCTCATCGGCCAAGCAAGCGCGATGTCTAAAAGCTTGGACTGTCGCGCGCGCCAATGGCCGGGGAACCGTTTGTCCGTGTGATGATGCCGTGCCACCAGCACTGTGATACAGTCATACAGAGCTACTGCACTAGAGCTAGCGTTTGGACTGTGAACGAGCATTTGTGTTGAGAGGGTGTGTAGACTATAGAGAATCCACGTGTGGACACATGAACGAAAGTGGAACAAACTATATTGTGTCAACTGCGGATAATAACTATATATATGTACGACAGTAAAAAAGATGATAGTTTTTTTTCGTACCATCACTAGTAGAGAAATGACTTTCCATCCACCCCTTTTATCCCGGTTTAAAGTTGGCCCGGGACAAAAGGTTCACCAACCGGGACTAAAACTCGGTCACTGGTGGGGGGCTCACCAACCGGGACCTTTTATCCCGGTTGCAAAGGCTAGTGGGAAAAAAAGACTCTGAGAGGCATTTTATCCCAGTTTGAAACACCAACCGGGATAAAAGGTCCCGGTTGGTGAGCCTTCCACAAGTGACCGAGT
Source organism: Setaria italica (assembly GCF_000263155.2). Lineage (NCBI taxonomy): Eukaryota > Viridiplantae > Streptophyta > Magnoliopsida > Poales > Poaceae > Setaria > Setaria italica. The sequence continues at coordinate 22,274,232 of NC_028452.1, forward strand.
TTTAGTCCCGGTTGCCTTCTTATCCCGGTTGGAAACACCTTTACACGGGGATAAGGGGGGTGGATGTGAGGTTTTTTGTCTACTACAAACCGGGATAAAAGGGCCCCCAACGAGGTCATTGGAAGGTGGTTGGAAGGGGATTTAAATCCTCGAACCCTTTTATCCCGGTTGTAAAACGAGCGTTTATGTGTGGTGAGGTGGATATACTTGGCCAGCTCACCCACACCAAGAATAGCGCGTTCATGAACGACACGCCACAGAAGAAGCTCGCCTACA
>NC_028452.1:22274607-22418438 GCF_000263155.2 Setaria italica
TACAAAGGATAGTATCCCCTACATAGTCAGATGTGGTGTGTAGGTGGGATGGCAAGGAAGCTACGCGCGAGGCTGGAGGTTGTGGGTTCGAATCCCACGAACCGCGCACGCGCATATTTCACGTGCGCGTGAGACCACCCCTTTTGTCCCGGTTGGTTTATCCCGGATGCATTTTCGAGATCTTTGCACCCTACCAACCGCGACTAAAGCTCAATTCTCTACTAGTGTCACATGCTCAAATACATGCATGCATATCCATATGAGTACCTCTAATCTTGACGCCGTCTATTACTAAAAGAATAGCACCCTTAATTCCTGTAATAAGACCGGGCTGCTACGTTTAGTTCATCCTGGTTTGATTCTTGAAAGACTTTGCGAATGCATATCAGTTTGTTGTAAGAATACATTTGTTACCAGAGCCGGATCAAAAGGAGCGGAGCAGCTACTGCGGGAGAATCAGGTACCGTCTCATTAACACGGGCAGGTGGATCAGGCAAGTCTGAGGTTCCAGATGAACAGACCAAGGAGTTGGGCTGTGTGGGCTTTAGCTAGGCTAGTAGTAGTAGTATTTAGCTCGTGAAGGAGAAGCTGGGCTGAGTAAGCCTTGGGAGCAGAAGGTATACGGCCGAATCATCCTTCCTTTGATTCCTCTTGCCAAGCCGTAGAAGCTGAAGTACGAGCAAGATCCAAGAAGCAGCGCAAGTAGTAGGCTGCAGACTGTTCAAAGCGGGTGGCTAGATAATTCGAAACCGTGACCTGCAGATTTGAAAGGCATCATCTTCAGTCTCCATCTACACACTTGCGCAGCTTCTCGGAATTGACAGAGCCGGGACAAGCTCTCACCGGTGCGCACTTGCGCGCCACCAAGACCTCCAAACAGGAAACATCCATGCAGCATGCGTAACAAAATTCTACTCATGCGTGACATGAGTAGAATTTTGCAAGCGACTTTGGCGAAACTTTGGTGCTCTCGTATCGGCATGACCATCAGGCTACCAGGGCACGGTTGCACGATCGAAATCGGCCGGGTGGCTGTGAGCCTGTGACTTGTGAGTATGTCACGCGCCGGAGATCCAGATGACCAGATCGGATTTCCTAGTGGGCCGATGGAGGCGTCTCGCCACGTGGGCCGAACCACCCGAACCGACATACCCAAACCGCCTCGGAAACTTTCCGACTCGGTCAAACGAAACGATGCCGCCTTCATCGGTCGGTCCATACTCCATCCACGAATAAAGCAGGCCCCCACGCCCCAAAATCCCCTGCGCTCCATTGCCCTCCTCGCAACCGACCCGCCTCTCGTCGCGCCGCCGCCACGAATCTCTCCGATCCTTCGTCGCGTGGGGACGAAAGGCCTGGCCATGGCCACGGCCTCGGAGGGCGGCGAGGGGCAGCTCAAGACGTGGGTCTCGGACCGGCTTATGGCGCTGCTCGGGTACTCCCAGGGCATCGTGCTCCGGCTCGTGCTCCGGCTCGCGCGGGAGTGCGCCTCCGCGGGGGACCTCGCGGCGCGGCTGGTCGACCTCGGCGGGTTCCCCTCCTCCCCCGACACAGCCGCCTTCGCCGCGGACGTCTACGGAAGGCTGCCGCGCCCCAGCAAGCAGGGCGCGGCGGGGGTCGGCGAGTACCAGAGGCAGGTGCAGGACGCGGCGGCGCTGGCGAGGAAGCAGAGCGAGTTCAAGCTGCTCAACGATGACGTCGACGACGAGGATGCTGGCGTCGCCGCGGCGTCCTGTAACAGCAGCAGCGGGAAGCGTTTCAGGAAGAAGGGCGTGACCCATGACCATGAGGACGAAGAGGAGGGGGCCGCATTGTCCGATTCTGATCGGAAGGTGCGCCGGCGGCGGTGCCCGGAGTCGGACGAGGACGCCGGCGATACTGACGAGGAGGAAGAGATGAGGCGTGATCAGGCTGACAGGGCCCAGCTCGAACGGAACATCCGGGCGCGCGATGAGGCGAGCACGAGGAAACTGATGGACCGGAAGCCGTCCAAGCGCGAGCAGGACGAGAGAGCTCGCCGGTCCGAGGCGATGGACAGGGGCGACACCTCGGAGCTCAGGCGGTCCTCCCGTCGCGCGTACCTGGAGATGCGTAAGAAGAAGAAGGTGGAGGAGTTGCGGGACGAGATCGTCGACGACGAGCTCTTGTTCGGCGGCGTCAGACAGACGGACGCCGAGGAGAGGGAGTTGAAGCGCAAGAAGGAAATCTACGGCCTTGTCCACGGCCGAGCCAGTCAAGAAGAGGAAGGCGCCGGCGACTACTACAGGATGCCTGACGCCTACGACGACGCCGCGAACGTGGACCAGGGGAGGAGGTTCTCGGTGGCGAGACGGCGGCACGACGACGACGCTGATGCGGGAGGCGGCAAGGGGAGGGCTTTCTCGGAGGAGTCCTGGGAAGAGCAGCAGATCAGGAAGTCCCATCTGCAGTTTGGAGCGAAGGATCGCGGCCACGCCAGTGATGAATACGAGCTCGTGTTCGATGACGCCATCGAGTTCGTCAAGTCCTTGGCGATGGCTGGAACCGAGCCGGAGGATGACACGGACGAACTGGCGGAGGAAATTGATGCCAAGGTCATGTTGCAGATGGAGCTCCAAGACCAGAGGAAGACTCTCCCTGTGTACAAGTTCAAGGACGAGCTCCTCAAGGCCATTGCCGACCATCAGATTATCATTGTCGTCGGAGAGACCGGCTCCGGTAAGACGACGCAGATACCACAGTATCTTCACGAGGCCGGGTACACCGCCAATGGGCGGAAGATCGCGTGCACTCAGCCACGCCGCGTGGCCGCGATGAGCGTGGCGGCGAGGGTCGCGCAGGAGATGGGCGTCAAACTCGGCCACGAGGTCGGGTACTCTATCCGCTTCGAGGACTGCACGTCGGAGAAGACGGTGGTCAAGTACATGACCGACGGGATGCTGCTACGCGAGTTCCTTGGCGAGCCTGACCTGGGCAGCTACGGCGTCGTGATCGTGGACGAGGCGCACGAGCGCTCCATCTCCACGGACATCCTCCTCGGCCTCGTCAAGGACGTCGCCCGCTTCCGGCCGGACCTGAAGCTGCTCATCTCCAGCGCTACGCTCAACGCGGACAAGTTCAGCGACTTCTTCGACATGGCGCCGGTGTTCAAGATCCCCGGGAGGCGGTACAAGGTGGACATCCACTACACGGTGGCGCCGGAGGCCGACTACGTGGACGCGGCCGTGGCCACGGTGCTGCAGCTGCACGTCACGCAGCCCTCCGGAGACATCCTGCTGTTCCTCACGGGGCAGGAAGAGATCGAGACGGTGGAGGAGATCCTCCGGCGCCGGACAAGGGGGCTGGGCACCAAGATCGCGGAGCTGGTGATCTGCCCCATCTACGCGAACCTGCCGACGGAGCTCCAGGCCAAGATCTTCGAGCCGGCGCCGCCGGGCGCGCGGAAGGTGGTGCTCGCCACCAACATCGCCGAGACGTCGCTGACCATCGACGGGATCAGCTACGTGGTCGACCCGGGGTTCTGCAAGGTGAAGTCGTACAGCCCGCGCACGGGTACCGAATCGCTGCTCGTCCAGCCTATCTCCAAGGCGTCGGCCGACCAGCGCGCCGGCCGGTCGGGGCGCACCGGCCCCGGCAAGTGTTTCCGCCTATTCACGGAGCACAGCTACAACAAGGACATGGAGGACGAGACGGTCCCCGAGATCCAGCGGAGCAACCTGGCCAGCGTGGTGCTCTCGCTCAAGGCGCTGGGGATCAACGACTTGGTGAGCTTCGACTTCATGGACCCGCCGGCGTCGGAGGGTCTCCTCAGGGCGCTGGAGGACCTCTTCGCCCTCGGCGCGCTCAACAGCCGCGGCGAACTGACCAAGACTGGGCGGCGGATGGCGGAGCTCCCGCTCGACCCCATGCTGGCCAAGGCGATCGTGGCGTCGGAGCGGTACGGGTGCTCTGAGGAGTTGCTCACCGTCGCGTCCATGCTGTCGGCCGGGAACGCCGTCTTCTACCGGCCCAAGGACAGGGCGCTGGTCGCCGACGCCGCACGGCAGCGCTTCAACGCGGGAGGCAACGCCGGGGACCACGTCGCGCTGCTCAACGTGTACACCGAGTGGGAGCAGTCCGGGCACTCGGCGCAGTGGTGCCTCGACCACTTCGTGCAGTCGCGCACCATGCGGCGCGCGCGGGACGTGCGGGAGCAGCTGGAGGCGCTGATGGAGAGGGTGGAGATCGAGCGCCGGTCCTGCGCCGGCGACCTCGACACGGTCAGGAAGGCCATCACGGCGGGGTTCTTCCGCAACACCGCGCAGCGGCGGAGGGACGGGTTCTACCGGACCCTCAAGAGCTGGCGGACGGTGTTCGTGCACCCGAGCTCCGGGATGGCGCGGGTGGTCCCGCCGCCGCGTTGGGTGGTGTACCACGAGCTGGTGGAGACGACCAAGGAGTACATGAGGCAGGTGACGGAGCTCAAGCCGGAGTGGCTGCTGGAGATCGCGCCGCACTACTACCAGGAAAGCAACCTCAACAAGCCGGAGCCGAAGAAGGCCAAAGCGCATGTGCAGGGTGCCGCAGTAGCCGCGGAGAAGCCGAGTCTGAGTCTTAAGGACTTTTTCAATGTGTAGTAATCGCTAGCATTACGATAGGGCATCAAACCTGTACAGAGTTGTAAACTTGTAAACCAGTCAATTTCGGTGAATGAACAATTGGCTAACATATTTGTTCATGTCAATTGTTCTAACTGGAGATTTACAGAGACCAGAGTGTAATTCAGTGATTGCATAAGCAATATTTTTATACAAATTTGATACATCCGAATTGTGAACTAATATAGATTCCAAAAAACGGAGCCAGAGAACTCTTAAGGCCTCGTTCATTTTCACCGGATTGACCCGGAATGAGGTCCATTCCGGGTGGTTTGAAGTGGCTCGGTTTGAAACCAGACTTGCATTGAAAATGTTGTTCGTTTTAGTCTTGCCTGAAACGAAAACCAGCCTGGATTGGAATCCTTCTACATTAGATGGCTCGGATTGAAACCATACCTCCTCACCTCTAGAATGAATCCTGACTAGATTGAGTAACACGGGTGGAATCACTCAAACCGGACCTGGAAGTCCAATCCTGATGAAACGAACGAAGCCTAAGGATGCTCGTTGGGTTACAATCAAATTTCAGAAAACTACAATACAAGCTCCAAACGAAAATGCGGCCTGGTTTCACGGAGATGGTACTGTACTATTGCCAGTTTCCGTACTGCTGCTGGTTGCGAGAACCACCTTGTTGATGATAGTTAGGCCCTCTGCCTGGACCCGATGCACCATAAGGGCCAGCCTGCTGATAATTTGGTCCAACTCCAAAGCCACTGCCACTTCCACCCCTTGAGCCACCCGTTCCGCCCATCCCGCCACCAGGGTATGGAGGTGGTCCTCTGCTTTGTTGAGGACAAGGGCCACTGCTGTAGCCACCGCCTTGCCCTCCACGATTTGGGTATCCTCCACCTTGGCTTCCACCCTGTGGGTACCTGTTTGGCCCTCCTGGCCCTCGGGGCTTTGCATAGTGATGGCTTGGCCCAGCTGCCATTGAAGGATGGGGGTTGTTCATAGGTTGGCCTGTCCTGATTTGTGAATGTGGTTGGCCTGATTGTTGAATTGGTGGCAAACGAGCATGTGGTTGAGGATGCTGTATTTTTTGCCGCTTTGCTGCTTCTTCAGCTTGCCGCTGCTGTTGACGTTTTTTCTTAGTTTGGAATTCATGTGATGATTCGTACTTTGGCAAGCTGCATAAGCGAAGATGAAATAGAAACAATTATTTCAAGAACAGTCAAACACAACAGACTTGACTTAGAACAACTTAGGCCCTGTTTGGCATGGCTCCAGCTCTGGGTGGAGCTGCTCCACTTCACAACTCCAGGTGGAACCAGCTCCACTCCAGAACTTCAAAACTAAAATGGAGTGTTTGGCTAGATGGGTGCTCTCAGCTCAAAAAAACCAATTTCAGTGTGGATTGCCATTATTGCCCCCAAATTTAGGCCCCACTTGTCATCCTCTTTATCCCCCATCTTCTTCCTCAGAAAGGCTGCCCGGCAGCCACAACACACCGTTCCCTCCTCTCTTTTTTTCCTTGCCTCGACGCTCCCGTCGCCTCACAGGAGGGGCGGCACGTTGCATGAACACCAGCTCCCCCACGGCCTTTTCTCCTCGCCAGCGCACGACCACCCCTCACCTCGGCTTATGTTCCCAAGTTGCCGTCGCCAAGTACTTTCTCGCAAGAGCAAGCAAGCAGCTCACCTGCAGCCTTGATCTCCCTGCTCTGCCATCGAATCCAACCAGGGCACCAACTGCCCTACTCCAATCAGTCTCCCCTTCCTCTCTAATCTCTATCTCTCACACGTCAACCACCAGCAGCACAAATCCATGGAGGCCAAGACATTTCCGGTCCTCTGCTCCTCCCTTGCTCGGGCAGAGCAAGCAGATCAACGCCCCTCTTTCTTAAGCTCCATCCCCTTCTCCGATTCCCTTGCGCGGTGGAGGGAAGCAGCGGACGGACGGCGGCGTGAGGGAGGCGCAGCCGCCCGATGAGGCCACGGCGCGGCTGCCTGCCGGACGTGAGGAAGGGGACGGCGTCCTGCTCCGGCGGTGGAGGGAGGCGTGGCCGCCAGCCAGCAGAGGCGCGCCCGACGGAGCCACGGCGCAGGCGCCCGGCGGGGGAGCAAGCACGCCCGACGGGCGAGAGGCAGGGCAAGGCGACGGGCGGCGCTGGCCGGGGGAGGCGCGCGTCCACGCGAGTAGCAACAGCAGCGGGAGGGAGTCACAACGTGAGGGCTCGGGAGAAAAGAAAACGAACCATTTTTCTGTAATGAGTGGTATTGGTGGGTAATTACCCACCAACTCCATGAGGAGGTTCAAAAGAGAGTTTTGGAGCAGCGAAAGACGTGCTCCAAAACTCTACCCCATTTGCACTACAGTTCCATGGAGTTTTGAAGTTGGTGTGTTTGGCTGGATTTTTTGCTGGAGTTGCTGGAGTTGTGAAGTGGAGCCATGCCAAACAGGCCCTTAATAGGAAACGGCTCTAAAAGTAAGAAAAGCAATGAACCGTACGTGTGAGGATCAGCTGGTCGGGGATCAGTCCAAAAGTACTCTGCATCAAGTGCATCTTTTGCCGATATCCTCTGAAAGGTGTAGAGGTATGCCAATTCAGGGTTCAAGTGAAAATAATGCATGAAGTGAACGTATGGATTTTAGTCATTTCACATGGCAAAAACACATCGATGCTACGTAACAGCAAAAATTAAAAATTGCACCTGTGATGGATCCAGCGTTAACATCTTCTCCAGCAGATCCAGAGCATGCCGGTCAAAACTGTTGTCACAAGCAGGTAAGGAAACACATTCATACTAGGGTAGCAAGGGAAGCTTCAACAATATGGTGAAACAGAAGTATAATACTTACTGCTTAAAAGCCTCCTTAACACGTCTCTTAATTGGGCGAGAAGGCTTGAAATTATTATACCATGGCATTTTTGTGACACCCGGCCAGTTCAACTCATCAGGCGTGCCACAAAGTTCAAATATTTTGGTCAGCTGCTCTGGCTGCATCAGAAAACAGAAAGCAACAAGGTTCATATTTATAAGCTCGAGCTTCAAATTGTAACTCATGGATGGCCTGTAATGGAAAATTTTAAGTTTGGGAGTTGAAAGAGTATACTTGTAATGGAAAATGGTAGAAGAAACTGATTGGACATGAATACTATATATGAAAGAGTTGCTAAAGTAAATAGAATAATAATATTGTATACTGATCCTAAGAAAATTAGCATGATCCTGAAAAGATTTAGGGTAAGAATTTGATAGACAATATTTCTAGTGGCAAACACACAAGCCTTCATTTTCATTACTCAGTTTTTCTAACATAACCAAATGTGATTGCAGATCAGCCCTCACTTGACTGGGCTACATTATTATGCTTTTCTCCCCTGATCAAGTTCACATGACTGTCCAGCATGAACTTCATTTTCTGTTATTAACACACCTGGAGTATAAAGTATATTTATTTCAGATAGCCTACATGCTTCTAGCTTCTCGTATATTCTCTTATCTACCATCAAAACGCATCCTTACACTCCAGTTCAGTACAAAAGAGAAAATAAGTCGAGAAGAGAGCATGACAAATAATAGCATCAAATCTCGATAGGAACTGTGATGAAAGTTTCAAAAATTCCTGTGGTCAAATACTCTTGCTCATAGGTTTCTAGGATGACTTAGCAAAATAATAACTTGAATTCTATCAGAAAGTACTGCTAAACTAACTTAAAATAGATAAAATTAAAAAAATCAAGGCACATATCAGAAGACTTCCAGGCTTACTCACTTTATGGCAGACACTCAGACTAGCAACAAAATTATGACAGTTAATAGGAATTTCTAACATAACTAAGTTGGTGGTTCGCAGCTTTCAAGAAACCATACCTCATTCTTTCCAGGCAATATAGGCTTTCCAGAAAGAAGCTCTGCAAAAATACAACCCACAGACCACATGTCAACTGCCAGCCCATATTTTGTGCTTCCTAACAACAACTCTGGAGGCCTGCAAATCACAAATCCAACAAAATGTTAAGCAAGATACAGCACCTTACTATATAGCTTGCATAACAACATTGATAGCCTGCTAACATAACCCCTACCTGTACCACAAGGTGATCACACGGTTAGTGAGGTGCGCATTGTGATCATTTGAAAATGATCTTGCCAGGCCAAAATCAGCAAGCTTTAAGATACCATGATTGTCTATCAAGAGATTAGATCCTGCAAATGATATATGTTTGAATGCAATGTCCGTGAAAAAGACAACAAGCTATAACATAAACCCTAGAAAAGAAACCAGTGTCTGTTTTTTATTTCGAAAGTAACTAGTGCCTGTCATATACCTTTAATATCTCGATGCAGAACTTGATTGATATGACAGTAGTGAAGGCCAAAAAGGAGTTGCCTCATGTAGCACTGGTACAGGACATACCAGACACCATCATTACTTCATGAACAACACCTTCTGGCAACCAAGAACCATCACACACATATATGGATGGTTTTTACCTTAATCTGTGGTATGGTGAACTGCATTCCAGGCCTGTCCGATAGCCCTGTCAAGTCATGATCCATGTACTCGAAGACCATGTAAATGCTCCCCTTGTACATGTTGCCCTCAACTACCCAACATCACCACATTATAGCATATCAAGATTAGCAATAAAGCAAAATTCTCAATAGTGTTTTTGTCCAGAATCATACTTTGATTCCCCTGCTCATCTCTCTCTGGCCCTGAAACAATTAACACAAGTTTTAATCCTCTGCACAAAGCCAGTTTGCCGGAACAATGCTCTAATTCGCGGTACAGTTGTCAAACCTGGCGAGGTGACAATCTCTTTGAGATTGATGACGTTGTCGTGGTGCAGCTTCTTGAGGATTTTAATCTCGCGGATGGCCGTGATAGGGAACTGACGACGGGTTCAAAAGAGGTGAGAACCGCGAACAGTACTACGAATTTCAAAACGCAAGCCACGGAAGGGGGAAAGGGGAATACTTACGCCCTCTCGCTCGTTGTCCATGCGGATCTTCTTGAGCGCCACGATTTCCTTCGTCTCCGTCTCCTTCGCCATGAACACTTGCCTGGCAACAATCACAACAAAAACGCGTCAGCGAGGGCGGCCGAGCTGGGCCGATGCCGCAGGCGGCGTGCTCGCGGGATTGGGGGAATCGGGGGAGTTTCGAGAATCGAGAGATGCGTACCCGTAGGTGCCCTCCCCGATCTGCTCGAGCTTCTCGAAGCAGTCGACGCTGCGGGAGCCCCACGACGGCGACTCGTCGAGGTTTAGCTGCCCCGGCGCCGCCACCGCCATGGCTTCCGGGGCTTGGCGATGCGCTAGGGTTTGGGTTGGGGGCTACGCGAGGATTGGGTTTGGGGGCGGCCGGGTGGAAAGCGGGAAGGAAGGAAGAAAGGAAGGGGGCGAAACGAAGACGCGTGCTCTGAAACCGAGTCGGAATATCTGACAATTGGGCCCGTTGGACTCGTGGCGTGTATTGAGATTCGTGTTCGAACCAGAGTATATGACACGTTTTGGGTTCGTGTTTGAATTCTACCTTCAATTCGTGCTACATTTGTTTTCGACGTACTTAGGCAGTACCCGGCTAAAGTTTAGCGTCTGTCACATTGGATGTTTAGATGCTAATTAGGAGTATTAAATATAGGCTAATTACAAAACTAATTGCACACATGGAGTCTAATTCTCGAGACAAATCTATTAAACCTAATTAGTCCATGATTTGACAACGTGGTGCTACAATAACCATTTCTAATGATGGATTAATTAGGCTTAATAGATTCGTCTCGCCAATTAGCACAGGGTTCTGCAATTAGTTTTATAATTAGCTCATGTTTAGTCCTTCTAATTAGCATCCGAACATCCGATGTGACACTGCTAAAGTTTAGCACCCAGTATCCAAACACCCCTTTAAATCATCAACCTACTAGGTTGTAATGAACATTCGTTGCCGGGGACCGTGGATACGTGGGTTGCTCATAGTAATTAATATTCCTTTCACAATCCTCACATTCCTATTTGCAAGATGGAACAACGGTTGATATGGTCTTGTAATCCTTAGGAGTATCCTTGTGAATGAATGTGCATGGGACAAATATAGATTAGCAGGGCAGGTCTGCTAAAGAAACATAGATCAAATTAGCACATTTCTTCCTTTACAAAGAACGCCCTTTTACTTTTTAGCTTGTTTAAGGTATTCATTGTTCCGGTAAAACTACAACTACTGCAGAGGGAACTTGATTATCTATCTTATTTATAAAATTCTAAGACCTGCAAATGAACATGACAAAATAAGGCCAAGATCAGCCTCAAATTTTTAGAAGAGGAAGACAGATGCATTATGTACATATGAAAAGTTATATGTTTGCTTTTTAGTGTGAAAGATTCATATCTAGTGTTTGTGAGTATAAATTCTTGATTTCATCTATCTATGATGTTCATATGTAGTTGTGTACACATCATATTATAACTTTTTAACCTTAATGCGATGCATAATAGGATGCTAGAACTAGTTCTTTAGGATTATATTAGCGTAGTAGATCTGATTTTGCTCTAGTAGATGTAACTGGATGATAAAAGTTCTAATATATCATTCATTAAACATGTACGGGCTCCATGCACGCCTGACAAGAATCCTAAGATGATTTGTGCATGGCAATTGGCATTGTTGCCTTCCAATATATTGCAGATTTGCAGGTAACACCTTAAAAAAGAAAAATTTTGCATCCATGTCTACCAGTTCTATTCCAATGCATGTGTACTTTGACCAATCGGCTGTTTTGCCACAAGTGCCAGGATAAAAAAAAATAGGAGGATTGTACAGTATCAGTGTGCTAGGAACACTGCTTCCATTGCGACAACCAACCAGCACAGTATCAGTGTCAAAGCACAATGTTCTATTTTCTGAAATCAGGTCTATAAGGATTGTACATTAGTATGTCATGATGGTCTTGTTTGGTTTATTTTCTTATTTTTCTTGTGAGACTCATGTGCCATTATTATTTGATTGAAAACTTAACAATGACTAAATGTTTGTAGCAAATGGATATTTTTCCAACATGATGATGGATGAAACTAATCTAGGGGGATTTTGATAATTATGGCAACACCTATGCTGACCAACAGTCACAAACAATGTAAATTGGTCCAGCAACACCCTCCACGAGGCCAAACCATAAGAGATCAAAGAATTTCAGTGACCGAAAATGATGTTTTGGTTTCAGGGTGGCTGAATATAAGTTTGGATCCGGTCGTAGGCAAAGATAAAAAAGGTGGCAAGTATTGATCTTGTATCTATGATTACTTCCCTGAACACAAGACGTGCCCCTCAAAGCGTACCATAAATTCTCTCATGTACCGGTGGATACTATCCAAAAATGTGTGAACAAGTTTTGTGGATGTTTAACACGGATTGAATTAAGATGTCAAAATGGTACTACAATGCAAGACAAGGTACTTACTCACTTTGTCTAACACAGATTTGTTTCAACTATTTTATTTTTATATCTCATAAATGAATATCCCTTGGATGTTGGTGTGTGCAGGTTGCAGAGGCATGTGCTTTGTACAAGTCCGAGGATGAACATAGCAAAGCATTTCAGTTCATGCATTGCTGGAATAAGTTGAGAACACAACCAGAATGGCTTGCTAAAATTGATGAATTGGCCGCTGCTAAAACATTTAACAAGAAGCAGAAGATAAGCTCAACTGCTGATCCGAGTGCAAGTTTACCACGTGAAATAGGACAAGGTGAGGTTGAAGGCCTAGAGGATAATGCATTGACAAGGCTAATTGGTAGGACGGATGAAGAGAGGATTATAACCATGGATCTTACTGCCATGCCAGATGAGCAAAAGAAATACTACATGTGCTTGCGGGCTCAGATCATGAGCAGACAATCTATGCCTAGTACTTAATTACTATCATATTTTTTCCATATAGACTTTTTTATTTTTATCACCATTTTTCCATATAGACTTTGCCAATTGTGTTTGGAAGACAATATTGTGTCACTATAGCTTTGCCAAAAGAAAATGAAATATTTATTATGTTACTTAGGAGATCAGTGTGTCATGACTAAGCTTGCTGTCGGTAAAATATTCCGTCTGTGTTACAGGTGCATTCTGCAGAAATAGGATGTGACTGCCTCCTGGTAGTGAGGCTTGGCAGGTTATCAAAATTTCAGTAGTGCAAAACCAAGGAGCTCATCTTCCCAGACATCTTTCAACATGTGTTGTTCTCTCAGCTTTGCTTTCTGTACAACTGGTTCCTTTGCTTGCTGCTATGCTTCGTTCAGATTGTGTTATGTTCATTTACGATAAATACAGATTGTGTTCTTTGGTGCAGTAGCTGCAACAGACTATATGGCTGGGGTGTATTGATTTAGTATTCTGTTACATCAATTTTTTTCATGAACATATTATTTCTTTTGCAATCTAGGGCAATAGGAGCTCTGTTCTTGTAGAGAAAACAGATGGTCATTGGTACAGACTTTTAGAAAATGATCTCTGAGATTTATCTTAGGGAAATTGCAAGGCTATGCTCCATCGAATGGCTCTATAATCAGTTTTCTTTATTCCTCAGTCCACAAACACAAGTATTGTCACTCGGTTGTTTAGGTTACTGTTCAGGTTGTTGATCTTTCAGAAAAGGGTAGAAAAAGAGACTGAAAAATTAATGATGCTGAGCAGTAACCAGAATAAGCACTCAGTCATACTACAAGCACTGAACACAAAATCTTGAGAAAAAACCTATGTGTTAGTATCAGAAATAGAAGTTATCATAAGAATAACATTGAGTCAATTACAAATAAATTTATAACATAGCTAAAATTATTCAAAGTAACAATAAATATAAACTATAGGTAATCATTTGTAGAGGTCTGGATGATGTTGCCACAGGTGCTCAATAAGGTAATCTTGAAGCTAACTGTGAATATCTTTGTCCTTTATATTCTTGTAGTTTTTAATAAACTCCTCAAGTTCATGTGTTTCATCATGAGAAATCTTCACATTTTCTCCCACCCCATCATAATTTAAATCATCTTCCTCATCGCACTGATCCTCAACTATCATATTGTGCATAATGACACAAGCCCTCATGATTTGTCCGAGGGTGTCTTCATCCCAAAATCAAGCTGGCCCCCTAACGATAGCGAAATGAGCCTGTAGAACCCCAAACGCTCGTTCCATGTCCTTCCTACAAGCTTCTTGGGCAGTTGCAAAATATTTCTTCTTATTACGTTCTAGTTCAGGTATGGTTTTCACAAATGTGGTCCATGAGGGATATATGCCATCGGCAAGATAATAACACACTGTATATTCGTTGTTGTTAATGGTATAGTTCACCTCTGGAGCTTGACCTCCAGCTAGCCGTGCGATTAAAGAAGATTGGTGCAAAACGTTGATGTCATTGTGGGAACTAGGCATCCCAAAGAAAGCATGCCAAATCCAAATATGTTCATCTGCAACAACTTCAAGTATAATTGTAGGCTCATGCATATGCTCGGTGTGCATACCTTGCCATGCCGAAGGATAATTTTTCCACCTACAATGCATACAATCAATCGACCCAAGCATACCAGGAAAACCTCTACCCTCTCCAATAGCAAGTAATCTAGCAGTATCATCTTCATTAGGTGATCTCAAGTACCCATCTCCAAAAACCTCCACAACAGCATTGACAAACCTTCTCAGACTCTCAATAGCAGTACTCTCACCAATACGGACATAATCATCTGTAGCATCAGTTGTTACTCCATAAGTTAACATCCAAAATGTTGCAGTAATCTTTTGCAGACTAGGAGGCCAAGTATACCAGCAGCGTTTCTTTTATGCACGAAATATTCATCATGTTGTTCCACGATATTCCATATGCGTACAAACAGTGTACGCCTCATTCTAAACCTGCATGTCAAGAGTAATTAGACACATATATAATATGATTTTTTTAAAAAAAGATCCAAATAAACCTATTGTTTACGTACCATCGTCTGAAATAACTATGTCCATACGTAGGATCACCTGAAAAATAATCTTGATATAACCTCTGATGCCCTACCTATCTGTCTCGCTGAAGTACTCGTTGCCCTAGGATAGAACCACAATGTTTTGTTTCATCATCGGACTCATCCGCATTCATGGCCACACGAGTAGTAGAGAGGAAGAAATCATCATCGTCATCATCTGACGACAAATCCAGTACCAGTTGCATTGAAAGGCTTCGTCGACTCATAGCGAATCCGTTGTACCTATTTCCAATTGGAGTTGGAGATCGCATGAACTGTTTTTCCTAGGCAGGGTGGTGAAAAAATCCTCATTATTGACAAGAATAAAGAGATTGCATCCATGAAATAGTGTAATACTATTTTACCTACTTGACCTTACTTTCAAACCATAAAGGTCGCAGGGACTGCTTCAAACCATAAAGATCGTAGGGACTACTTCCTAGGCAAGGGCGGCTGAAAATTCCTCCGTGTGCAGGGGCGACGTTAGCTTCTGGCGACGGCGCTGGAGATCGCAAGGGGGTGGTGCGTGCGTGAGGGGTAGGTGAGCAACCCAACTAATGGACCCAATTATGATGATGTGGCCTGTTTTGAAATATTGAGGGTTAGTTATTAGCGATCTACTGTGGGTTGATATGTTTTTTGAGGAAATTTTTTTTGGAAGAGCCCCCAATACATAGTTTTGGGGAAGAACTTGAAATTGCTCTTATGCATCTAGACATACACACTATCAAGATGCATAATAATATTTATGAATTTAGAAAAGCCAAAACAACCTACAATTTGGAACGAAGGGAGTAGTAGGCTCGCATACAGTAGATTGCAATATCATTGTAGAACCTGAGTAGTGTGTCACTAATCATCTATCTTAATAGTGTTCTCTCTCCACCACATTACTTAGAAAGATATCACGTGAACTATTTTAGACCCCCTCAAGCCCTAAGCCACAAACTGTCATCAAAATTGAATTCTTCCTCCCATTTAGGCCAGTTTGGCAGAGGGCTCCAGCTCCGGCTTCTCCTGCGACTTCAGCCGAAGCCCTACCAAACGATTTGGTAAAAAACGGCTCCACCCTTAAAGCACTAGAGGAGTTGGAGCCGTTTTATATGAAGAAGCCAGAGCTAAAAAAAAGTGGCTCTCGTAGGAGGAGCTTGGTATCTCTGATTCTCTATGATTTGTCACCGTACACGAGCTGAGGCTCCCTGGTCTCGACGTGGGCGAATGTGCGAGTGCGAAGGTTCTTCCAGCGCGTACACGCCGACCGTAGTCTCCGGCCGCGGAGCGCCGACCCGAACCATCCCGCACGGCCTCATCTTCCTCTCTTGCCGCGGCCGGTGCGCTTCCAGAGTTTGCCGCAAACTAATACTCCTCTCCCAGGGCTCGCCGGTGGTCAGGACATGCTCGCCATGGGCAACATGCGGCAGCGGGATCTGCTGGCGTCGGTACGCTCGGTGTGCCAGCACGGTGTACCTTTTGACCCACGTCCACTCCACCTCGCTCCCATCCTCTAGCACCCACACCTTGGTCTTGCTCCTCTGAACTCGTCGGTTATGTTGCCGACGACGAGGCCCAGCCTCCCGCCCACGTCCGTCAGTTGGCATGATGGCCGCCACCACTCCATCGGCCCCGGTGCCGGCAGTGGCGGCACCTCGACGGGCGCGACTTGCTCATCCTTGAGGTCAAAGGACATGATACCCTTACCGTCCTTCGTGGCCCAGTACGTGACGCCATGGATGCTGACGAGGCCCGGAGGAGGCAGCTGGAGTGCTGGACCCGACCGGGGCCGGCACCTCCCGCCACTGCCAGGACCCGTCCCCCAGCGTGAACACAAGCACGGCGTCGAGGTTGGAGTCCTGCTCGGAGCACAGGACGTGCACGATCTTGTACTGCCCCGTCGCCGGGTGGTACCCGAAGCTGTACGTGGGCTCGTTCCGGCGATACCGTGTCGGCGGCAGATCGACGGCGATGGTCTACCCGATAGCCGGGTTGGTCACGGCGATGTCCCCGCGCTCCCGCCGGAGGCAGAGCAGGCCGTTGCACGTGCCAACCATGCTCACGCTGGTGAAGTTCGCAGCGTCGCGGGAGTTCACGCCGCTGTCCTCCAGGTCCATCTCCTGCTGCGCCCTGTCGTTAAGTCGTCGAAGACAAAGGCGCGGCAGCAGCCGCTCTCTCTGATGAAGGCCAGGACCTTTGTTACGTTGGCTCGTGGCTCGGGCGCGCGCTCGTCGATGACATCGCGCCAGTGCCGACAAACGAGGCGGAGACGCCACCGGGGGCACGGCGGGATACGCCGCAGGATGTCCACGAAGACGTCGGCAGGGATGCCGTCCCAGCCGTCGCTCGTCGCCGCGGCGGCGGCGGCGGCTGTTAGTATTTTATCTTTTCTGGATGACCCGTAAACTGTAATACCCGTGACCAACAACGAACGCCGAGGCGTGAGCACGACAGATTGAGATCAAGATATGGAGGATAACTTGAGGAAGAAGAAGGTCTCCTCTCTCACGTTTCTTAATTTCAGAGTAATTTCAACATGTCTCATACGGCTGTTAGGCTATCCGCACCGCACCGCCTTTAAACTCATCTCTAAATAAGCATGGCCCACCTGTCAGAGCCGATTTATATAGAGATCAGACCAACGTAGCTCTATGCCGCCGCCCCGCCTCTATCCACATCGGCAAACCAACCGTCTCCTTCCTCCCTCCCCGACCCGCTCTCCGCCGCCCCCCTCTCCTCCCTCCCCTCCGGCGTGGCGGCCCGGCCTCCTCCTCCCTCCGGCGCGGCAGCCCGGCCTCCTCCCTCCCCATCGCCCTCCCCGCCCGCTGCTCTCCGCCGCCCCTCTCTCCCCACTCCCCTCCTCCCGGCCGGCGGCCCAGCGCGGGCAGCCTCCAGATTCGCCCGCGGTGGGAGCTCGAGGACGTCGACCCAGCGACGGGAGTACGACGGCGATGACGACGGCACGAGGTCGCGGCGGCCGGTGAAGAGGCAGACGGCGGCCCCTATTTCAATCGGTAGGGGCACGCTCTCCCCCTCCTTCTCCGGTGCGACGGCCTCTCGGCACGGGCGCGGCGGCCCGCTGCTCTCTGCCGCCGCCCCTCTCTCCTCCCTCCCCTCCGGCACTGCTCTCCCCTTCTCCCTCCCTGCCGGCCACCTCTTTCCCGCCGGCCGCGGCAGCCAATTTTTTCACAAATACGTGCTCAAATTGTGCAGCCGATCATATGTGCTGCTTAGCTGTGCAAAAGCGAAATTCAGTGTCGGTTGTAGGTTATAGTCACTAACTATGTCTAGTTACTAAGCATATCATTATAGTTAAAAAACGGTTTGACGGTGACGATGCATCAGTTCTTCATTTCGAGGCACATCACATGCTCCTGCCACAAGTGTAGAACTGATACTAGGAACAACGACTCAAACTCGTACACGGGAACAAATGTTCGTGATTCTTCTAAGGAATGTTGGCGCAAAAGGTCTTTAAGCGACTGCTGGGCGCATTTACCAAACATCTCTTACACTTGTCTGAAGTTGTCATTCATATATGTAGGGTAACCTATATACATCCTAGTCCTCTTGTACCATTTATTTAATCCTCTGGTAGTCGATAGCAGGTTAGTATCTTCCATTTTGCGAGAGGCTGGATGGCCACGAGTAAGAAAAAAACTTCCTTCCAACACCACCGATGGTATGACAACAGTGTACAAAATCAATATCATGACATTAAAGTCAATATTATTGAAGATAACATGCCATGTGCCTTGAAGAATGAAGAGTAGAGTTCCGTTCCTAATTCACACCGTGGCCACTTGGTCAGCGTACACGAGCACGGGCTCCCCTGGTCTCGAGGCTGTAGCAATCGTACATGCCAACCACCGTCTCCGGCCTCGGGGCTCCGACCCGCACCATGGCGCACGGCCGCATCTTCCTCTCGTGACGTGCGGCAGCGCGATCTCCTGGCGTGAATACACCCCGTGCGCCAGCAGGGTGTAACACTTGGCCCACGCCCGCTCCTCCTCTTGTCCACCCTCCAGCACCCACACCTGCAAGCACAACGGATGCATGCTGCTCAAACTAACATCGAACAAGAAAAGAAGGTCGGAGAAAGAACTAGACGATCTTGGAGCACGTCGATCAGTTCGTAAATCCGTGAGAGTGTGCGCACGTACCTCGGTCTTGGACCTACCAAACTCGTTGTCGGGCCGGCACATGGCAAAGCCCACGCGCCCGCGGACGTTCGTGAGGTGGCATGGGTATATCACCATCGGCAGCGGCACCGGCATTGACGGCGACTTGACGACGGCGACGCGCTCGTCCCCGAGATCGAGAGACATGATCCGCTCGGCGTCCCTCGTGACCCAGTACGAGACGCCGTCGATGGTGACGATGCCGAAGCGGAGGTGGCAGCTAGATCCGGCCGGGGCAGGCGCGTCCCGCCACCCCCACGAGCAGCCTCCGCCCCCCAGCGTGAACACGAGCACCGCGCCGATCTCATCGGACTCGACGCACGGAACGTGCACGATCTTGTACTGCCCCGTCGCCGGGTGGTACCCGAAGCTGTACGACGTGGGCTGGGCCCGGCAATACCACCACGTCGGCGGCAGATCGACGGCGATCGTCTCGCCGGTGACCGGGTTGGTCACGGCGAGGTCCTCGCGATTCCGCCGGAAGCAGCAGAGAAGGCCGTTGCACGTGCCGATCATCCGCGTGTCGGCGTCGTGCCACAGGTCCAGCTCCCTCCCGCGTCCTCCCCGCGTCAGCTCGTCCAGGACGTGAGCGCGCGAGAGGTTCCCCACCCACCCCATGGAGAAAACGAGGACCTTGGCGCCGGTTCGCGGCTCAGGCGTGCGCTCGTCGATGGTGTCGCGCCAGTGCCGGCAAACGAGACGGAGGCGCCGCCGGGGTGCTGGCGGGATCCGCAGCAGGATTGCCACGAAGGCGTCGGCAGGAACACCGCCCCAACCATCGTCCACTATTGCGGCCGTTGAGGCTTCGCCGGCGTTCGCCTATGCAACTGTTTTTTTTCCTTCAAGTCCGCAGATAATGAGGGATCTACAGCGCGCTCTCTCTCTCTGGTTTTGCGGCGGCTGGCCGGCCGGATCCAGCGGGGCCGCAGCGGTGGCGAGCAGAGGCGGCCAGCGACTGGTGGGGGTGCAGGTTTTTATTTTTTCTTGGTTTTTTGAACGGGCATCACTGCTGGTTTGACGGTGATGCCCATTTCCATCACCGCCAACCCAAAATCAGCAGTGATATAGGTTTGGGGCCGGTGGTGATAAGATATTCTGTAGTAGTGTTCTAACTTAGATGTCTTTATAGGTATTAATGGAGATAAAGTTAGAAAAGCCACTAAAATAATTAAATTCTAGCAACTAATAACTAGGTTAGCCACCTCACCTCTGAATAACAGTAAAGTTAATGGAATTGCAGGATGATGATGGCTTGGACCAATTATCTCTGATTTATTAGTAAGGAGATTTTGGACGATAACTTGGTAGTCACTTAGGTGATATTTATCAACATGAGCCTAAGAAAAATCAAAAGCCAGAATTTCAAAACCTACCATGTTATTAGCAAGTAAAATGTAGGACAAAAGAAAAATACAAAAGCAATTTCAACGTCTTTTGAGTTAGCAAAAGAAAAGAAGAGACAAAAGAAAAATATAAAATAAATAGTGTCAAATAAAAGGTATTTTCTAGAGCAGGGCTTCATGACTTGACTAAATTTTGATTTTTTGCTAGACACTGCAAAATAAGAAGTTGACTTTATCACTCTTCTAGGAACTTGTAGAGCTGATTATTACACATGCAGAGCTTAATAAATAATTCATGTGAAGTTGGACAGACTAAGGGACCCAAGAGACCAGGGAGCCCAAACGAGTAGCTAATTTCTTTGGGCTAGGCTTGTTCGTGGTCCACTTTGCATTCATCCATCTTGCTTATCCACCTCCAAAAAGATCCATAGACAAACGTAAGGATGTACCTTTAAAAAGTGTGCTAAACCAGACGATGTGTTGTTACACACCATTACAGCAAGAATGTAGTAAGACCCTTTTTTACATAAAATTGATCATTTCTCTGGTATACGTGATCATCAGGTTCCCTAGTCTGGACGTATGCGAATGTCAGGCTCCGGTTTGTGCCCCAGCAGCTTCTTAGCGTGAAAAATCAGACAAACAAATCTTTCCGTGTAGCTTCTAAAAAGGTGGAAACCTAGAAAAGCTAAGTTTATATAAAAAGCTGGAAAGCTTAGGATCCCTTTGGTTGGGCTTCCAAAGTGCTTTTGCTACTAAGAAAAGTCAAAAGGCTAACCAAAGGGGTAGAACCACCAGCAGCTTTCACGAAAGCAGGTGCTTTCTCCTAGTGTAGTTTTCACAGCAGCTCGCAGGGTGCTTCCACCGGCTGAGGCTTCCAACCCTTCAGGAAAATTACCCACCTGCCACTCGTAAGTCACGTACTCCTTTGTTTCTATTCTTCCCCGTCAACTCTCTCTCGCTCGTTCCCTCCGGCAGAGCTCGCTCCCTTTCCGGTGGCTCACGCTCCCCACTCCGGCGGCGCACGGGGCTTCAGACGCGCTGACCGGCCGGTGGCGGCCCTCTCCATCCCCCTCTCTCCTCCTCCGGTCCTCCCGTACGAGGCGCAGCAGCCCGGCTCCTCCCTCATCTCCTTCGGCCCTGCACAGCGGACAAGAGAGGCCAGTGAGGGGTGGAATGGGTGTGGGAGCTCGTTGGGAAGCCGAGGGCGCGAGGAATCAGCCGAAGGCCTACCCACGACGGTGAATCGGGGCTGGAGACAAGCTCGGGTCGACGGCAGAGGTGGGCGGAGGCGGTTGTCGGGAGCTCGGCACGGCAAGGGAGAGTGGCGGGCGAGTGGCGGCGGAGCTGCGATCGTCGAGGGGAAGCCATGGATGCGGCGAATCGACCAGAGATATGCCGTGGGTGACGAATTGCCGGTAATGGCAGGAGGAGGATGGAGAAGAGGAATGGGGCCACCTCCATTGCAAGAAGAATGGGAAGCCCGGCCGCGCCCCTCCCCTCCCACACCACCTGGCACGCGCCCCTCCGCGCCGTCCTTCCATGCCCCTCCGTGTCGTCCGGCCATGCTGCTGCCCTTCCTCGCCGGCCGGCCGCTGCCCCTCCACACGAGAGGGAAGACAGAGGAAAAGAAGAGAGAAAAGGAAAAAAAAACGTGTCAATGATTGTAGGGCCCATATGTCAGTGAAAGGGACTATGAATGATACGTGGGATCCGCTCGTAAGTGTTTCCAAAAAGCCACGACTGTTTCACCAAACGGCTTTCAGCTTTCTCACAGTCCACAACCTACAACAACAGCTTTTCCTAGCCCACAACTCACAGCTACTTTTTCAAAAGTCACAGCTCAACCAAACATACCCTTAGTTTAGTTTTATGAGCTAGCTTTTTGAGCTCAGAAACCTAAACACGTCTTCTAAGAACTAGTGTTGGCGTGTTGGCTTTTCAAGGAAAAACCAGCAGCAGAAAAGCTCCCTGACTTCGTCAGATTTAACCTATAGGAGTAATGTAGCGCGGAGCCGCTTCGTACATGAAAAAATGAGCCGCAGACGGTGAAACCACCTTTTTTTTTTCTTCGTTCTCCCCTGGCACTGACCACCATTTTTTTTTCTTCGTTCTTCCCTGGCACTGTGGCACGGAGCTGGCGATAGAGGAGCCACCTTAGAGCAAACTTTATGGTACCCTGCCCTGACCCCCCTACTCTTAACGCACGCAAACGCGGCATCTGTTTTGAACACTAGAACTCCGTTTCCTAGTTCACACAGTGGTCGGAAAATTGTCACCGTGAAGGAGCAGAGGCTCGATGGCCTCGACGTAGGCGAAGGTCCGGAGGCTCGAGGTGTCATACGCGCCGAGCCTCGTCTCCAAGCTCGGAGCGCCGACCCGCGCCGCGCCGCACCCTGTGCGCGCTCAAGGTCACCCACGGCCATCCGCTCCGCCGTTGCCAGCAGGTGGTCAGGACGTGCTTGCCGTGAGCGACGTACGGCAGCGCGATCTCCTGGAGCCTCGTCTTCCCCTGCGCCAGCACGCTGAAGCTCTTGACCCATGCCCGCTCCTCCTCTATTCCACCCTCCAGCACTCACACCTACATGCATGTGGAGACACTTGCAGCTCAATGATCGATCCAGCAACGAGAATGGCAAACGAACTGGATCCGGCAATATACCTCGGTCTTGGCCTTGTTGAGCTCGTGGTGGGGGCGGCACACGACGAGGCCCAGCCGCCCGCGCACCTCGGTCAGGCGGCACGTGTGGTCGCCGTCCATCATCCAGAGGAGCACCGGCAACGGCGGCCACTCGAGGAGCGCGAAGCTCTCGTCCCCGAGGTCGAACACCATGATCCGCTGGGCGTCCCTGGTGACCCAGTACGTGCACTACGGGAAACAGAAGCTTTGCCGAGTGCCAGAGGCACTCGGCGAAAGTCCAAAAACACTCGGCAAAAGGCTTTGCCGAGTGTAACACTCGGCAAAGAGCACACGGCAAATTTTGTGTCGGCAAAGACTAGTTTGCCGAGTGTCAAAACTCGCGCACTCGGCAAACATTTTGCCGACGGCCAAAAAACACTCGACGAAAAGATGTACTCGGCGAAATACGCGCTGACGGCGTCGGGGTAACGGCGGGTTTGCCGAGTGCCAGACGGGAGGCGCTCGGCAAACACCGGGTCTTTTTGCCGAGTGTATTATGTTTGCCGAGTGTTTTTGGTATTGCACTCGTCAAACCGGTCCTTCGCCGAGTGCCCGCAATAATACACTCGGCGAAGTAATTACACTCGACAAATTCGAGGTTTCCCGTAGTGGTGACGGCGTCGACGTTGATGAGGCCGAAGCGGAGGCGGCAGCCGGACCCGGCCGGGGCCGGCACCTCCCGCCACGCCACGCCATCCCCCAGCGTGAACACGTGAACCGCGGCGAGCTCCCCGGACCGCAGGTCGCACGCGAGGTGGACGACCTTGTACCGGCCCGTCGCCGGGTGGTACGCGAAGGTGTACGTGGACGCGTACGGGCTGGACCACGAGTGCGGCGGGAGGACGTCCAGCATCTCCCGGACGGCCGCGTTGAGCACGGCGATGCCGCCGGTCTCGCGCTGCACGCAGATCAGGCCGTTGCCCGTGCCGATCATGCGCACGCCGGCAGCGTCCGCGCCGCTGCCCTCCAGATCCAGCTCTCTGCCGCTACCGCCGTTGCTGTTCTTCCCTCCCGGCGGGACGTCAAAGACGACGGCGCGGGAGCCGCCGCGGCGCTCGCCGAAGAAGGCGAGGACCTCGGCGCGGGCTCTCGTCTCCGGCGCGCGCTCGTCGATGACGCCGCGCCAGTAGCGGCAAACGAGGCGGAGCCGCCGTCGCGGGCACGGCGGGACGCGCAGCATGATCTCCATGAGGACGTCGGCAGGGATGCCGTCCCATACATCGCCCATTGCCGCCGCCGCGGCCTCGTCGCATCCCCAATTACCGTCTTCTTATTCAAATCTACCTGTGCTTATAGACTTAGGGCCTGTTCGCTTCAGCTTATTCAGCCGGCTTATCAGCCACCAAACAGTATTTTCCTCTCACAACAAATCAGCCGTTTCAGCTTTTCAGCCGGCTTATAAGCTGAAGCGAACAGACCTTAATCTGATTCGAGATATGACTTTGTTCGAGATGTGTCTACTTAAAATAACCAAAAACTTGGTGCTCAGAACCGTAGTCCTATATGTGCGGTCGTGATCCTACAAATATTCCTGTGAGATGGTGCGGATCCTCTAACGTTACGTAGGAAAAATAACATGCTCACATCATGCAGTACGCATGGCACACGAGCATTACATGCTTGGGGATAAAATACAAGGAGAGACTGAAGGTCAAAGTTGTATAGTTTGGTACTGCAAATGTTAGACGTGTAGTCTGATTCCAGATACGACTTGTTCAAGATGTGTACTCTTGAAAATAGCCACGGACTTGATGCTTATGAACCTATAGGTCTATATATGTAGTTGTGGATCCTACAAATATTCCCGCAAGATGGCGCCGAGGAAAAATAATATGCTCATAGCATGTAGTGCGTGCGGCACACAAGTGTTACATGCTTGGGGGATAAAATACAAGCAGGGAGTGAAGGTCAAAGCTGCATGGTTTGGTACTGCAAATGTTAGACTTGTAGTCTGATTCCAGATACGACTTATTCAAGATGTGTACTACTGAAAATAGCCACGGACTTGGTGCTTATAGACCTAGTTCTATATATGTGGTTGTGGATCCTACAAATATTCCCGCATGATGGTGCTGAGGAAAAATAACATGCTCACAGCATGTAGTGCGTGCGGCACACAAGTGTTACATGCTTGGGGGATAAAATACAAGCAGAGGCTGAAGGTCAAAGCTGCACGGTTTGGTATGTTAGACTTGTATTCTGATTCCAGATACGACTTGTTCAAAATGTCTACAACTAAAAATAGCCAAGAATACGACTTGTTCAAGATGTGTACAACTAAAAATAGCCACGAACTTATTGCTTATAGACTCGTAGTCGCAAGACGGCGTGGATCCTCTAATATTACGGAGGAAAAATAACAGGCTCACAGCATGTAGTACACGCAGCACACAAGCGTTACATGCTTGGATGATAAAATACAAATAAAGACTGAAGGTAAAGTCTGCATAGTTTGGTACCGCTAATGTTAACAAGTAACAACTATTGCTACTGATTTGTGACTGACTGTGTCTTGGTGCATGAACTCGTCAGCCAGAACTTGGCACGAAGAAATTGCCCAGCACGTGCAAAACCATTCAAGCACTATTTTCTTTTAAAGGAAGATCCACAAGGTAACACGATGCTAGCAGAAGAAAACACACTACGAAACACAATTACACAATGTAGAAGGAAATCGACCAAGCAGTGAAGCAGATTCCTCGGATTATTTGATCCAGTGCCATGCGCCAGAAATAAAGCATAGCATAGCAAGCGAGGCGCTCTGCGTTGGGCTGCCTCCCTGCCAGTGCCAGGGCTGCGGACAATGCTGGCAGGCCATGGAGACCGTTCAGCATAGAGCAAGGGAGGAGCGCGGTCACTAGCTGATGAAGGCCCGAATGACCGTGATTTTACACCCGACGTCGAAGCCCCGAGCATGGCTCAGAGTCAGAGCTACTGACCGCGCTCCCTCCGTTCGAGCACTCTTTTTAAAGCAAGCCTCTAGAAAACGAAAAGGAAGCAGTCCAAAGGGAAGTGCTATTTTCCAGGCGACTGAAAAACACTTGTAAAAATCCAAAGATTTCAGTTCCCAGTTCGATAGGAAACATGTCGTGCTGATAGATTTGACAGTTGTCCGGAATGCCTGCACCTGACATGAATCGCCTCACTTTGTTCAAACATCACATCGGAAAGAAAACAGAAGCCGACAATCCAATATCAACAAACTTCCCCCACCATACAAGAATCCCAAATTCACATGGCATGTCATCTGCTTCATAATGGGATGACTGCGATGCGAATTCGCCATAGAATACAGGAGCATCCTGAGCTGTTCTGACCATAAGAGAGAGTAGAAGAAAAAAAAATGAAACCAACGCCCTGCAAGAGATGTTTTGCAGGTTTTTTTCAGGATTGGATCATAGAACCATGCCAGGAGCTCCAGTTTTTTTCTGGAAGAAGCTGACTTCTTAGGAGAGAAAGAATCAGCCGACTTTTCCAATACTGGATGCATCGGATCTACAGACATCACCACGACAAAGTGGACAAACCCTGGAAAGAGAAAACAGATTCATATCAGCAGAAAGTCTTTATGAAGCAAAGGTTTTTTACGAATTCCTGAGTAATTAAATTCTGATGAAATTTATGGCCAGCTAAGTCTTCAGTCAACAAGATGTTCCAGTGAAGATATCAATAGAGTAAAGTGCATGGCCGGTCCTCAAACTTGTTTGGCCGTGTCACTTAGGTCCCCGTACTCTCAAAATGCATATCTGGCTCACTAAACTTGGGCTCGGGTGTCATTTAGATCCCTATACTCTCAAAATCCAGATCTCACACCCTAAACTCAGCTTCGGGTGTCATATAGATCCCTAAACTCTTGAAATGCAGTGTCATCCCACTAATCGAATATGATAAGATCAAATTTTATGCTTTAAAGCAAGCCATCACTTTCATTGACACATTTCTTATTGGCCCTTCCATCTCCCAATTTTTGTCCAATAATTTATCTTATAAATCCTTGATTTCAGTTTAGTAAGTGTAACTAAGAGTTATTCAAATTTGAACAATCTTCCAAGAATAATTGAGCACACCTGTCATGTGCACCTAGCAAGTTAAGATATTGCCTCCAAAATAAAAGATTATCAATCTTTCTGGATTCATCATATCAATATTCTCCACACACGTTGAGCTGAAATTCACTTTATTTGACTATAGTTAAATTATATCT
The DNA here is from genome assembly GCF_000263155.2 of Setaria italica. NCBI lineage: Eukaryota > Viridiplantae > Streptophyta > Magnoliopsida > Poales > Poaceae > Setaria > Setaria italica. The sequence goes on from NC_028452.1 coordinate 22,301,576, forward strand.
ATATAAAAATAAGTTTTTATCAATTTAATTGAGATGACAATGCTTTTGAAAAGTATATGGACCTACATGACACCTGAAGCTAAGTTTAGGGGGCTAGATCTGCATTCTGAGAGTATAGGGACTTAAATGACACCCGAGCCAGCCAGGTATGCATTTTGACAGTATGGACACCTAAGTGATACAGCTGGACAAGTTTAAGTACCGGCCATGCACTTTACTCTATTATCTAAACACTGATATCAGCTTTTGGTCCTTCAATTTGAGGTCTGGTGTAGATCAAGATAATTTTAACAAGGAAAGGAAAGCAAAAACCTTCAATTAGTAAGCTCAAGTGAGAATTTAAACAACACAGGCACAAATGGGTAAGCATTTTTCCCTGATAAATGCATACAATCCTATTTAAGTCCATCAGTCAATTGTGGTTTAAATATTCGAGGGACCCTTAAATAACAAAATATCGAGGAGAAGACATGGTTAACATAAACCACTAGTGTTCTTGGTCATGTTTTGAGTATTCTCGTGGCGCGCCTGTTTGTTAATTTTTTGGTGTGTGTGGGGGGTGAGTTTTGTACTCAGGTTGGGCCCTAACCGGATCCGCTGTATGCTATCTTCTTTCTTAATGAAATGACATGCAGCTCTCCTGCGTTGTTCGAGAAAAAAACATAAACCACTAGGGGGAAAAAGACCATCAATGGTTTGCTGCCTTATAATGCCAATCACGATTTATATGTGTCAAACTAGTCTGGAAGCAGCACAATGATGATACTCAGTACTAATGCATCTTAGCTATATGTTGATGCTGACAGTAAATGACAGATTTTGAGGGTGTAAAATAGTGATTTAATTTTATAACAAATGTAGTCCAGATCACTAGCAAGAAACTCACAAGTTCACAATTGCAAAGCATGTCTTTTGTTAAAGATTGTCAATTGTCTCATAAAGTCATAATGTCACACAACATCAAGGATAGCTACAGACTACAGAGCTGTCATGTTAAGGAGGTAATCATAGCATGTTGATTCTGCAATTATGAGACAATTAAAGCAATTCGCAGAGCTGTCAAAGAAAAAAGTCAAAGAAAGTTCATTGCTGAAAAAGAGGAAGAAAAGCATACCTGTGAATCTCTTTTAGCCATTTATCTACACATGTTAGATGAAATTCATGATTACATGGAAGTATACGGACACAGTCTCCCTCCTCATATTCAACAAGGCAAATGTAGCATCTGCATTGAGGGGGGAAATGAGATGTGGCACAATAATACATGGTTGCAAGGTTGAAGGACAAGTACCCAGACGGATAATGTTAAGTCCCACTCTCATAAAACATACAGTTGCGAGACAGCTGGAAATGAGCTACCAACTTAAATGCAACAGTAGAGGCCATATGTGCATTGCAAAACTTTTCAAGCAAGCCTTTTTCCACACATACAAAGAGTTCTTTTTTGTTGGGGGCATGAATGATAGATTAAAATATATGATGGTATGAGCAAATTGGGACAGTTTAGCTTTAAGCTCCTGGGAGGCTGGGATCATTCATTTGATTGCAAATTAACAGCTTAGGTATGAGTGCTGCATGATCATGCTTTATATGCTACCTTATGTCTCATTTGCTGACATTAAAATTGAGCTTTATGATTAACTGTCTATCATGTGCAAGGATATCATGTTATTAAGTAGAGCCAAAAGTACAACTAATCATGCTTATGAAAAAGTGAATCACATGACTAAAGCTGTTTAAAATTCATATATTTAAGTAAAAAAATTCAAAAGTTATTCCAAACAAGCCATGATGCCTTACTGTGCAGCCTCCTCAGTTCGATGTTTCAATGGCTTCCTATAAACCTTAACAGGAAGACACTCAACAATCTCCCTTGGAGCAGGAACAGATCCAATTGAAGAAAATGATGGTCTTGATGATGATAATGCAGCAGACTGCTGGTGGATTTCATCTAGAACCTGAAAGTCATAATAGTATCCATGCAAGTTAGCATCTTTCTCTAGTCAAGAACAGAACTAACTAGAAACACTAGCAGAACATACCTCAAAAAGTGCTTCTGCTAACATAACAATTCTTGATATGCTAGCCCTTGTGCCAGTTTCTTCATCAGGATTACCTGGTCGACCGCTTGTTCTGCAGTTGCAATTTCCAGTTCTATGCTGACCAGATAGAATGCAGGATCTCTCATGACCAGATAAATTTTCAAACCTGCTGCCCAATCTTTGGAGAGCTCTGACCTGTTAAGATAGCAAAAGTTATGTAAAACGCAGAGGTTATAAGCAAGGTAAAAAATAGTTGAACTCCAGATCACCTGAGATCGTATCCTCCTCCTCCTTTCAAGAAAAGCTGATCTGCGCTCCAGTAGATCCCGATTATTTGCTTCTCTCAAGGTCTCGGAGCTCGAATTGTACACGCTGTTGGTTGAAGGATCAGAGCGCAGTTCTGAACTTCTATCTGAATTAGTCCTTTGCATCATTGCTGAATCCTGCCTAGCACTACCATTTCCTGATGGCCACACTGCTCTATCATAAAGAAGTGAATGGGTGAATAGCCCATCGGAGAACGGAGTCCTCCTGAGAACTCTGTCACGAAGCCGCCCGACGCTTAACGTTCGGCTAAATCGAACACTGCCTTCGAAAGGCTCCTGGGATCCCGTCCTTCTATAGGAGTTCCTCAAGCTAGCACCTTCAGATTCTAGTAGATTTCTCCTAGCCTGACGAGCTGCTCTAGCTTGTGCTGTGACACTATCTCTAAGCATATCCAGAGTCGAATCGATCCCAGCAGTAAGCGCACCACCTTGTTGGGCGATAACTGCATCAGAAGAATTGTTCGCCTCTCCATGGCTTTCACCTGGATTAGCTGAAGATAGGCCTGATGACAGAATAGAGCAAGCTACGGATGATCCCAAGCTGACAGCCCTACTCAATCCAAAGTTGGAACCAAAACGTGGTCTTGGCCTGTCAGAAGGATTTGGCAATTGACTGGCTGCAGCTGCTGCTGTGCTAGTGGCAGCAGCATTCTGTAGCGCATCATCATCTTGGTCTCTCTCACTATCTGATGAAGGCGCTGCTGTCTCTTCACCTGGGCGAGATTTAGGCACTGTGACAGCATCTTCATCAGATTTTGCGGAGTGAATGAGTGAAGGCAGGCTTGCAGTCTCCCCTCCCTTGTTAGACTGGAAACATACAAATCCATCATTTAACTATAACAGCAATCGAAACCAGGAACCACAAATACACGAAGTTGATAATTCAAAACAAAGCAACGTATCTAGATCCAACAAGTTGCATAGTTCATTCATAAACGATAGTGCATTGTAGCATATCACGTACAAGAAGTTTAAATTCATGTACTCCCAGGTCGCCAACTACTCCATCATATGAAATAATCGAAGAGTACCAAACAGTCTATCAAAGAGAAGACAGTAATTGACCGAGAGGAACTTTTGTGACACATCAAGCTAATCAGAATTGGCTTATTCCAACAACAAAAAAAGAGTTCAGAATCCAGTTTTTTAAATTTGAAACGAAATTATGAAGCCATTGAACAATCCCCAATCCCACAGAAATGGTCGTTCACAAACCGAGAGTCGCTTCTCGATTCACGGAGCAATAAATTCGCGACAACGAGATCTACCACACATCCGCATTCCATTTGTGGAAACGTCCTTCCCTCACCCTTTTTCACGACGCTTCTACCAGCCGCGCAGATTCGCAGCATTCTACCAGCAACGCAAACGAGACGAAGATGCCGGGACAGCGAGCGCCCTCACCTCAACCGCCGGCGGCGGGGCAGCGGAAGCGTCGCCTTCGCCCGGCGTCGTGGAACCGCGGAAGCAGGAGGAGCTCGGCAGCGGCAGCAGGCTCCTCGCCCGCCGCCCCTTGGAGCTCCCATTCCCCCTCTTAACCTCGCCGCCGACCTCCGATGCCGCCGAGGAAGACGACAACGACGAGGAGGCGGCGGCGGCCTTGCTGCCCCCAGATCCCATCACGCACCAGCCTGCAGCACCCCCACACCGCACCTTACAGATCCACGGATCGGCCCGGAGCGCACGCCATTGCCCGGCCTCCACGCCTCACTCCCCCGAGGCGGCGCCTGGGTGCGGGTGGCCGCGTGCGCGACGCCTCGGTGGGCGCGAACGGGGACCTCGGCCGATGCAGCTCCTGCCTCCCACCGCTTCAGACGCTAGCGTAGCTTGGCTACACGCTAGGCCGCTAGGGAGATGACAGATGAGAGGAGAGAGAAGGGAGGGAGGCTTCGGTAAAATTTTTGATTCGATTGCGAGTGGAGTTTGATTGGATGGTTTACTCGTTGGACAATAATGGCGTCCTCTACTCCGCCCTTGTGGAGTTGAGCCTGAGGTGAGTGTGCAATAATGCGCTCGCCTCGTTCGCTGCGACAGGGCCTTCGAACTTCTTGCATTAAAGAATTCTTCGTTCCATTTTTATTGTTTCTTCTGCTATTGAATGCGGGGTGTGGATGCAGTGGAGAGTGTTGCGAGCGGAGAATTCAAAAAGATGGCAAGCGAGGCTATTTTTTCAAAAGACAATCTAAAATATTGCTGTTGATGCAGGAGGAGAATTTTTTTTTCATTTTTGTCTCGTTATTATTTGATAAAAAGTGGGTCAGGAGGTGCCCATAGGCCTTAGCCAAGCGTGCCAAGAGTTCAACAGACACCTCATGGAAGTATTTTTTTTTGTGAAATTTGCTTTAGTATTTTGTGGTTTATTTCTCTCGCAAATCACAATGTCGTCCCGTTTCATGGAACCCCTTGCTATTTTCAGCTTTTGTCGTTGCTCACTCCGCTAGAGGCCCGTGGCGTGTTCATTTCTCAAAGACAACCCCATCAACTCTGATTATAAAAAAAAACATCAACTCTTTACATATCCATTTTTTTATCGATTATTTGTCTCCTGGTCTCATGGACACTAAAAAAGCCTTATGTGCATTTCTTCTTTCTTTTTTTTTCTAGATAAGGACACTATCCATGACGATTTCCTAGAGTTTCCTATTCATGACGAGGAATTGAAAACTTTGGTCCGTGACAGGGACCATCCAGCGACACAAATTGCAAACGGCGGACAAAAATGCTGCGACATTTTTGTTTACACTCGTAGGTGTGTTTAGATCCTTGTCACATCGAATGTTCGATACTAATTAGAAAAACTAAACATGAGTTTAATTATAAAATTACAGAAGTCCTAGGCTAATTCCCAAGATGAATCTATTAAGCATAATTAATCCATCATTAGCAAATGATTACTGTAGCATCACATCAAATCATGAACTAATTAGATTTAATAGATTCGTCTCGCGAATTAGTCTCCGCAATTAGTTTTTATTTAATACTTTTAATTAAGCCCTTTGGTATCCAACAGCGCTTTAGGCTTAGGGGGTGTTTGGGAGGCATGTGCTAAATTTTAGCACCTGTCACATCGGATGTTTGGATACTAATTAGGAGTATTAAATATAGCCTAATTGCAGCGTGTGCGCAACGTCAAGGCGTCAATAGTCATGACTGTACACGCGGCGCCGTAAAAGTAAAACGCTGCTGTAGCAGATTTTTTAGTCAAAGGGTCAAAGACTCGACACTCGAGAGCTGAAGAAGAGGATAAAAATCGATGCTGCTGTGCAGGGACAGAACCGCTGAGCGGGCCCCTCTCTGCACACAAGATCCAGCGCGGCAGCCATCAGCAGAGGCCAGCAGCGTAGCGGTCGTAGCGGGGAGCCGGCCCGGCAATGCGCGCTGTAGCGGCGTGACGGCCAAGGACTGCAGCTTGTCCGCATGTGGCGCCACGAGGCCACGAGAAAATGGCGAGGACCGAGGACGAGACCGAACCGCACAGGGAGGGGAGGGCCCCGGCCCCCCGGCCAGCCAGCCAGCCATCTGCCGAATTCCCGGCCCCTGCCGCCCACGCACCCGGCCCCTGCCGCCCACGCACCACGGCAACCGGCCGCGCCCCGCGGGGCCTTGGCTCATCCGGAGGAAGAGTGGCTCCGCGTGGCGGGGGGTCATGTCGCCTGTTCGGCGCCGCGCGGCGGATGGGTGGATCCAGTCCGCGACCGCGAGCGGGCCGCGCACCGGTTTTCGGTTTCGAAATCTTCTCGTGGCCCGTGCTTATTCCGGGCTCCCCCATATGGTACGGGCCCTGCTGGATTTGCCCTGTTTTTAAACTGCTCGTGCAGGCTGATCGCAGAACGGCTAGTTCGTTAGCCTTGACAAATGACAGTGCGCCAGCTCCCAGCCCCCGGTGAACCGGCAGGTTTCAAAATAGCTTCGCTGAGAATTGTGCTCAGCTAGCTTCACAGTTCTCTCCCAGACAACTGCGAGTCTACGAGTTTGATTCGATTTTCAACCTTACAATCATCAAGGTACTGTTGCTCAGGTTGCTTACTTGCATAGTGGTCAAGTTATCGAGTACTCGATTATTCTCAAACGTATGGGTAGTTTTAATTCTATCCTAAATCAAATTCTTTTAGTTCAGATCATTTTAAAACTCTTGTATTCTCGAATGTATAAGTAGTTTTAATTTTATCCTAAATCAAACTCTTGTACTTCTGATCAAGTTTAAAGAAAAATATAGTTTTAGTTTTATCCTAAATCAAACTCTTGTACATCAGATCGAGTTTAAAGGAAAATATATTAACATTAATAATATTAAATAATTATACTAGCACCTGCCAAAAAATATACTATCAAAATATACTTTACGATGAATTTAATTGGTACGTTTTCATAAAATTGGTTAAAGTTTTACTTAAGGGAAAACTAAAACAATCTTTTTTATGAGATTGAGGGAGTAGATGGGTAAAAAAAAGATTCGAGTACATGAACTTTAACTTCCATTCGTTACATTTGTACATGCACTCTTTTAAAGAACTTCTATAATGTGACTCGTACAATGGTGACTATACCATGATTTTTTGTCAACAAAAAGTTCATTGCTTACATATCAAGACCAACTTTTCCAAATGATGATCTATTTATAATGGAATGCAGAGAGCAGCATCAGCTACTTGCATCATAAATATGAAAAGAAATGCTAGAGGGCCTATCATGTCGGATCCAACTTTGTCATGGCATCCCTCCACGTAGAATTCCTATATTTTTGTAGCATTGAACCCTACTTATTTGTCTTTTTATGTTCGATTGAGTAAAATGGGATAAACGATATGTGCATGGAGTACACTGATTTTTTTTAAAAAAAATTATGATGTTCTAGTCACACATTCACTTTGTTTTATTTTTTATATGGACTTTTACATTGTTACTTTTTATATTCGATTTATTCTCTCTTTTTTGTCATAGAACAATTAAAACTCAAATTTGGCAAAACTTAAATCTAGAGAAAAGTCCTATATTCGCCCTCCAACTATAGCATAAAAATGATTTGCAACCCACAACTACAAAATCGGATAGGGAGGGCCATCCAACTGTCAAAACCGGGCAAATTTGGCCTTTGGGTGATTTGGATGGTGGTTTTGCATTTTCTAGAAGTTTAAAAAATTTGGTTTAATAAAAAATCATAACTAATTCATTTCAAATAAAAAATATGAATTTGGTACCAAAAGTTTACTAAAAATGTAAGCTATTTGTCGGTACTATGTTTGGAGTTGTTTACATCATATTTGTTACCATTCCTAGTGTTTTATTGCTCTTGCTAAAACAAAAAGAATATGAACATCTAAGATTCAAATAATGCCAAATAGAATACCAACAGATAGGTTACATTTTTAGAAATTTTTTTGCACCAATTTCATATTTTTTATTTGAAATTAATTAGTTATAATTTTTTAACTAAGCCTTTTTTTGAAATTTCTAGAAAATGCAAAACCACTCTTGAAACCACACAAAGGATCAAATTTGCCTGATTTTGACAGTTGGATGGTCCTCTGTGTTTGGTTGTGGGTTGAAAATCAAACTTCTATTATAGTTGAAGAGTGAAAATAGGACTTTTCCCCTTAAATCTAATGTAAAATGAGTAGTGTCCTTCCATCTATTACTGGTCTTACAAAACAAAACAAAAACCATGGTTCTGCGATTATAACTATAAATAATTCTAAAGTTTAAAGGGCTTAAAATGTGAAAAGTACTAAAATCGAGGATTGCGAGTTGAAAACCTAAAAACAACATGGGCCTTACAACAAAAACTATGATGAAATACCACTATTGTTATTGATATTAGAAGTAGAGGTAGATAGATTTGAAATTGTAGTTAATTGGAATTTGAGAAAAAAGGAGCAGGAACTACTTGCATGCATAAATATGGAAAGGAAGGCTAGAGGGTCTATCACGTCGGATCCAAACTGCCATGACATCCCTCCAAACATAATTCATATATTCTTGTAGCGTTGTAACCCTATTTCTTTCTCGTTTGGTGGGAGTAAGATGAGATAAACATTATTCACATGGATTAAGATGATTTAAAGAAATTATGATGTTTTTTTATTATGTTGATGTTTTTCGATGTTTGATGGAACCTTATTTGTTTGTGCGGTAAAACACAATTAAAATACCCATAAAAGCATCTCAAATCTTTGTAAAAACTCGAATATAATATTAAAATTACAAGAAGAAATATGGTTCTAGGGCATAATTATAGGGAATTCTAAAATTTAAAAGGCTTAAATGCGAGAGCTATTCAAACCGAGGACTATGGGATGAAAACTTAAAAACTACAAGGGTCTATCTATACAAGTTGATGACAGATGGGAGAACCGCTATTATTTTTTAGAAGTATTAGTATATAGATAGAAGTATTCAAGAATAAGAAACTCTAGTGAGACTTCAGACTTGAAATTTTTCATCTCCCAAAAACTATGTGTGAATTTTTCATCTCCCAAAAACTATGCGTGAAATCAGTAACCAAAATACTTTGCGACTTTCCTCCTACCTTTAAATGAAAGAGAGTTTGGACTATGTGCTATGGAGGTAAATTTTCTTAGTGAATTACTCAGAAAAGAACAATAACATAAACTCCAGGTAAGCTTAAATTGCTGGGTCCTGTAGAATGAGATGACACTGTACGTAACTTCTAGGTAAGTTTGAATTGCAGTTATTAAAATAGGATGATACTGTTTTTGCTGCTCTACAAATATTAGAGCATGCTAGCCTTGTTGCATGAAAAACACCATCATATTGGTGTTTTTCTCTCTCCCATTAAACCGAGTTGAAATTCATACTCAGCGTTTATATTTCAAATAACGTCCACATCTGAAAAGGGATCCATGCACATGGTTCAATCCATTTCCATCCCATCTCAAGAAAAGAGACCATTTCCAATTTTACATCCCTTCCGGTGAGTGATGACGTATGACGTGTACACAAAACCTTTGCGAGGTACTGACAGGTGGGACCACTTATCAGATCAGATTCAACACATCGTCGTCGGAGGCGGAGCCGTCTCATCGGCGGCGGCGGAAACAACCGGGAACCTACCGAACAGGGCACCACCGATGCTAAAACCCCAGACGTCGTGGACAGCTTCCCTCCCTCTCTTCCTCCTCCGCCGCTGCTCGAGATCCGCACCCAACCCCTTTCCTCCCGGCGGCCGCCGGCTTCCCTGTCTCCCGTGAGGGCACTCCCATCCCTAACCCCAGCTCCTCCCACCCTCCCTTGTTCTAACGATTTAGCGGATCTACGAATCAGGGTTTGCAAGCGGCGGATGAGCACGCAGGCGCAGCCCAGGTTCGCTCCCCTCCCCACGGAGCAATCTGAATCCCAAGCCGATGCCGGTCAGTACTCGCCAGCCTGAAATCCTAAACGAAGCTAATTACTTATGCTTGCAACAGTGGAATGGAACTCCAGCGGGATTGATGTTAACATTCGTTTCGGGTTTTGGTTCCAGGGGCTGCAGGGTATCAGTTCCGGCTGGTCTCCTACAACATCTTGGCCCAGGTACGGCCGCCGTGTTTGCTTTCTGAAGTTGCTTAGCTTTTGGGCATAGATGGATGCTGGTGCATTGCCGACCGCGACTAATAATTTGCTCCACCCTGCAGGTTTATGTTAAGAGTGCGTTTTTCCCGCATTCGCCATCAGCGTGCCTCAAGTAAGCTCTTAGTTGATTGACTGTTTGTACTGTTCTATTAGATTTTCCATACAATCATGGCACTTGTGATTCCATTATAATGCCGTACAGTCATGGTGTCTGACAAAGGAAGAAATGGCAAAATTTTCTGATCTAACTATTTCCATGTGGCTTACAAACTAGGCTTCATAAGTGGAACAAAATGATACTGAGATGTATAAATTTGGTGCCATAAATGGTGCCCCAGCAGACCTTGATCAAACTTGACAGAGTGTTTGCTAAGCAATACAGCATTTAGATTTTGCTCGTAAACATATACTCCCTTTGTTCCAAATTGTAGGTCGTTTTGGCTTTTCTAGGCTCATAGATATTATTATGCATCTAGACATACACTATATCTAAGTGCATAGCAAAAACTATGCACCTAAAAAAAGCCAAAACGACCTATCGGAACGGAGGAAGTACTATTTAATTCCCGCAAATATAGACAATATGGGACATATCTGGCTGCCCATGGGTAGCTATCTGCCCGTTTACTTGGGTGAATTACATAAATTATAGGCTTGTAGCACTTATTTGAAGAATATATTTTAGTCTGTTCTCATTCAACAGACGTTTTGTAGATGCCATCAGTGGTTTCACTAACAAGCTTTACATTATTATATTCTTACAAGTTCCTGTATTGACATAAAAATCTTCTTAAATCTATAAATATGCATCAAAATGTTAAATTTATTACTATAGTCAAGCTTGTATTTTAACATTTGTAAATGTTCTGCCTATCTTGGGGGCTTGGGTTGTGGGGAGTAGATACACTTGAGTGTCACAGCCATGTTCTTTTCCCTGGCCCCTAACTTATTTTCTCTTTCATGTTTGCAAAATAGGTGGAAATCTCGATCCAAAGCTGTTCTAACAGAGCTCAAGAGTTTCGATGCTGACCTCATGTGCATACAGGTGCTCATTTCTGTGGTGTCATTATGTGGCCATATAAAGTACTGTTCATTGTTTACCGCCACTTTGCAGAATATGTTGGCTTTTCATTTATTCTTATTAATTATTATATAGAGTTTTACAGCACCATATGTTTTTATAGCAAATGAATAGGAAGAAAACCAACAAATTGTGCTGATTTGTCATAGCTGACCAAATATCGACCGACCCCCCCCCCCCCCCCAACACACACACACACACACACACACACACACACACACACACACACACACACACACACACACACACACACATCCCGGCCCCAAAAAAAGGAGGAGAAATCCACCTCTTCTCTTCATGTCCTCCTGAGTCCTCTCTGTATTCCTGGTTTTCCTGTCTTTATCCTCTGTCCACAGCTTCTCCTTCTGTTCCTTGGCACCCAGGGACAATAACAGGCAGCACAATTTACTTCATTCACTTATTGCATGATACAATACATGTCCTTATGCTGGTAATGAGGCAAGGGGTTGCAAGATAAGAGTAGTAATGCTGGTGATTTCTTCTTCTGTTTAATCTTGGAAGCAATGCACGACATGGCCCAGTAGGGGTTTGTGATGTAATGCTGGGTGGTTGGTATGCCTTGATTTTACTTACTTCAACAAACTGGACTCTGGTTTTGTCCAATTAGATTCCAACTCTATTGCTTTTAGAGCAAACTTATTCTTTTTCTATTTGTGCACTTTTTTTTTTGGATGCTGGCATAGCTACTGTTCATGGTCGTTCTCTATTGCGTGGTACAATTCTCTTATTGTTCATGCTTGTAAGCAAAGCAATACATAATTCATGTTAGTATGTTACTATCACAGGAGTTGGATGAGTATGATACCTTCTACAAGAAAAATATGGAAGCTTCTGGATATTCAAGTATTTACATTCAGCGATCTGGAGACAAACGGGATGGTTGTGGTATATTCTATAAACCAAAAAGGTACTCATATTCCCTTAGTTATATACATGTCAAGTTACTGATCCGAGGAAGAAGTAATGTTTACCTTCACCCATCAAAATATGAGTTTTCTTGCATTCAATTTACTAATGCTGATTTCCCATGAAAACTGGCCATTGAATGAATGACCATTAGTCTAGAAAGTTGGACATGGAAAATGCTGGGTCTTCTAGTAGTTTGCGATTTTGTGTAGTTTGCAAAATTATTTTACTTCATCCCTTTTCTTTGACTCTTTGTTACCTTTGCAGTGCGGAACTGGTGCAGAAAGAAGCAATACATTACAATGACTTAGTGGAAAAATACGTTCATAGTGATCATGTAAATAGTGCCCTGCCAAATAATTCTTCACCAGAAGAAGGTAATAGAAGCTGTTTCTGAGTATAATAATCTCCTGTGAATCACAATAGGGTGCTCTGTCAGTGGGATATGAATCTTTGAAGTTGTAAAATGGGCTAAGCATGATGTTACTTACAAGCTAGAGGTTAGAAGGGGTTGTTTTTGTTTTGTTCGTGGCTCTTAATAAATCTATAGTTGGAGATGCATTACACATCAGTTTCTAGGGAGTAGACAGTTCACGGCCTCACCCAACCTCATGCTGTAGCTATTTCCTGTACTTAGGCTCTATCTCTTTCCTGGTTTGATGCTTGACTTTAATACTTCATGATGTGCTTTTTCCTCTTTTTCAGACACGAATGCAAAGCAAGATAATAGCAAGCGTGGAGATCCAAATGATCCACGCGTAAGATTGAAGCGTGACTGTGTTGGTTTACTCGCAGCTTTCAAGCTTAGTGATCCTTATGATCACATTTTAATCGTGGCAAATACACATATTTATTGGCAAGTGAAACAATCAGAATTTCTTACTATCTTTGGAAGATGCTTTCATATTTCACTGTATCTTTTTGTTCTGTTTGATCTTATCTAGCTATCTGTATTGGTTGACAGCTGTTTCCAGCAAACGTATAAATTTCTGGTTGATGAATAATTCTGTAGGGACCCAGAATGGATTGATGTGAAGTTGGCTCAGGCAAAATATCTTCTTTCGAGAGTCTCTCAATTTGAGCAACTCATCTCAAATAAATTTAATTCTAAGCCCTCAGTGATCATTGCTGGTGATTTCAATTCGACCCCAGGTGACAAGGTATGCCTAGCATTTATTTCATTGCTTTCTGAAGCTAACTGACTTAAAAAAGCATCATGCGGTGATTTTTCTATTCTTGTTATTTTGTGTAATACAAAGTGGTGGTTAGAAACTTAAAACCACCTTGTTATAGAGATGATTCTAAGATATTTTTGTTTTTAAATCCTATTATTGAGTGTATTGCATTTTTTTGAGACATGTATGGACCACATGGCATGCAAAATATCTTATTTAACGAATGGACATAATTGTAGATCCATGCTCCACTGAACGATATTAGAAACTTCATGCATAGCAGTTCATATTTAATAGTGTCATTTGTGTGGCATATTGGTTTCATGATGCGCATAATCTGTTAAACAGTCCCAGCTCATTTGATTAAGTACTACAATTTTCAGGTATACAATTACCTTGTATCAGCCAACTTAGAATCTACAGATGAAGCTCCGATCAAGTTACGCAGCCTTTATGCTGTGAATGGAGGGGAGCCAGAGTTCACAAACTACACTCCTGGTTTTACTGGAACATTGGACTACATATTCTTGTCGGATGGTAGTTCAATAAAACCTACTAGCCTACTTTGTTTGCCGCGAGGGGATTCTACGGATGTGCAAGGAGGCCTGCCCAACTTTCAGCATCCTAGTGACCATTTACCAATTGGTGCTGATTTTCTTGTAGTTAACAGCTAGTACAAAGGCTGCTTGAATATTGCGCAGTCTAGGCTCGTAGGCTTCATAGTTAAAATGTAATATCTCAAGGTGCATTTCCTTGTTTCTTTTCTTGTGGAAGTAATAGCAATTAATAATACCAATTATTATTTTTGTTATTGATATTTTAATGCGTGCTATACATAACAACTCCTTTACTACTACAACAACAACATAGCCTTTCAGTCCCAAGCAAGTTGGCTAACAAGAGCCACAATTCAGGGTTCAGGCAGGCTATTTTCCAAGTCTTAGTATATTCCGTTCCTTCAAATATCCTTTTATTGCCTCTTCCCATGTCAATTTTAGTCTTCCTCTACCTCTTCTCATATTACTATCACGTCTTATGGTTTCACTACGCACCGGTGCCTCCAGAGAGCTTCGTTGGACATGTCCAAACTATCTCAGCCGGTGTTCAATAAGCTTTTCTTCAATTGGTGCTACCCTAGCCTATCACATATATCCTCAATCCGAACTTGATCCCTTCTCGTATGACCATAAATCCAATGCAACATACGCATTTTCGTAACACTTATCTGCAGGTCTAATCGCCGTCCTATAAAACTTGCCTTTTAGCTTGATACTCTCTTATCATATAAAATTCCTGATGCTTGACGCCACTTCATCCATCCTGCTTTGATTCTATGACTAATATCTTCATCAATATCCCATCTCGTTGTAGCATTGATCCCAAATATCGAAATGTATCTTTCCTGGGCATTACTTGACTTTCCAAACTGACATCTTCCTCCTCATGTGTAGTAGGTGCCCACTTGGCTTTCCAAACTGACATCTCCCTCCTCATGTATAGTAATGCCAAAGTTACATCTCATATATTCAGTTTTAGTTCAGATGAGTCTAAAACCTTTTGACTCTAGGGTCTCCCGTCACAACTCCAGTTTCCTATTTACTCCTGCTCGACTTTCATCAACTAGCACTACATCATCCGCGAAGAGCATACGTCCTTTGAATGTCCCTTGTTACCTCATCCATCACCAAGACAAATATATAAGAGCTCAAAGCAGACCCTTGATGCAGTCTTATTCTAATCGGAAAGTCATCTGTGTTGCCATCACTTGTTTGGACTCTAGTTACAACATTGTGTTGTACAACAACTCCTTTACAACATGAATTAAAAGGTTTGAATAACCTGGCTGTAACAAAATTGTACAGATAGGTTATATGTTAAGTAAATTCCGTTAATATGATGCTGCGAATGGACATGGCTGAGCTAAGATAAGACCAGGGGTGTTACGCAGTTACGCTGGAGCCTGAAGGGAGCATCTGCATCTGCTCTTCCAACTACTGAGAGTTTTAACACAGCTCAACAAATTAGTGGCTGAATGAATTTGTATGGAAAAGCATTCCTAAAACTAGGATTTTGTATCATGCTGAATGCACGTGTTTGGGAAATCTGAATGGCACCAGTTCGCTCAAGGTTTTTAAGATGAAAGTTGATGATATTATTTTCAGAATAGGATTCTCATCTTGTTGAGTTGAATTCCATGTACCTCAGGCGTAGTTGAGCGCCGGGCATGCTAATTCGATTCTTATTACTTCAGTGAAACAGCAAGCCTCTATGTCGCATTGTGAACTCCCTACAGCCTTTGGCCATTGAATTAATTTTATCAAGAATAACTTCACGTATTTCTTGAAATCTTATGAGTTCGTGCTTACAAAAGAGCAGGGATGACTGATTCTGAATAACGAATATGCGGGTGGTGTTATGAACTGCAAGCCAGCATTTCTCATAACATTTTGCAACGGCTACAGCAGAACACTACCGGCTTTTCCCCATTTCAAGAAATAACAGCCACGATGGACAACGCATACCTCTGGGATGCTTTCTTCTTCAGGCCATTATACTAACGTAACAATGAACTGATACCAATCATCTAATAGTATGGCCGCTAGATTACATTTTGGGGGAGAGAGGTACAAGCATTGATAATGACGCAAAATATGCAAATTGAACTGTCCACATAGAACACATGTAACACACAAACCAAGGTACCTTAAACAACGTATGAAAACTAGTTACATTGAAGTAATACTTGATCTGTAGAAGAATGGCAGCACACTTGTATGTACATATCTGTTCCGGGGAAGCTTTAGAGGTATTAGCACCTGATGAGTCTAATCTTCTCCTATTTTCTTTCTGCTGGTTATGATCACTTAATAGAATTGAACTGGCACCAAAAAGGTTAGGGTAAAGCCAACAGTCACCATGACACCATCTCCCGATAATATATATGTATTCTATTCTTCTTTCTTCACCTTTTCTCTTCTCTCTTTGATCAATGACGAGCAACACAATGGCAGCATTGTGCATGCAGCCTCAATCAACAGGCAAGCAGGCAATGCTGAAAAATCATCTCCAGATACCCCCATGAAGGCAGCAAGAGCAACTCCAAAATAGCCACTGATGATAGTGGCAAGGGCAAGTGCAGACATAACAAAGGCCATTACGGATCCCTCACAGCCAGCTGGGCAAAGTTTTGCAATGTGAACACTGAAGGGCAGCACCTTGAAAAACATAAGACCCTCGAACAACCCGGAGAAGACAATTGTGTATATGGAGTCTGGTATTCCGATCTTCCTGTATATTCCCTGAACGAACAACACATCTGACAACATTACGAGCGCTAAGGCAAACTGAAGAACTGACAGGACCTTACGGGCAGACATTGTTTTGAAGTACTTGTTGTATGACATGCTCCAAGCCAAGAGAGCCACTTGCCCAAACACCTTTGATAAACCGATAACTGATGAGTCCAGTCTTAACACTTCAGTTTGATAGAAGAACATGGTCCCAAGTAGAAAAGGTATGACGGTGTATGATAATGTAAACCATATGATTGACCTAAACATTTCAGGCATACACAGGGCACATGACAGCTCTTTGACTTGCTTACGGATGCTGGTGAGTGCTGATAGATTGGTATTTGCTTTTGGGAGTTTGAGGGAGCTCTCAGGTATAGTCACAGTTGTGAAGAACTGGAGCGTGAGAAGGATTGCAAAAAACAGAAACATGATTCTGGGAGAAAAATAACTGAGAGCAATGCCACCAAGGAGGTTTCCCAAAGCACCAGCAGAAGAGCCAAACATCCAAGCAAAGGATTGAAGCTGACCTGACCCTGAGGAAGAGGTTGCTTGCTTCCCAGCCTCTGCTACTATGGCATCATTGGCAACCTCACATATGGAAGCACCAAAGTTGCTCAAGAGGAGAAAAATGTTAAGAACTGGAAGGGAAATAGCTGGCCAAAGGGCAATCGCTAACCATGAAACTGCCTGCAAGAGAGCTGCAACCAAAACAATGAAAGTCAGGTAAGCACGATAATTTTTACTCCAATCAGAAACAGTAGCAGTGCAGCACAGAGTAAACATTTCTGGAGAATGGAGTCATTGGTAGTGATTTTTATGGTTTTTGAAGTTACAGAAATGTCCTTAGATGCCTGATAGTGAGCGCCTGCTGTGCCTCATGGTTCCAATTTTTGGTCTGTCAAGACCTTCATTGGCTTCATAGCAGTTGCTTGAACTAATTATGCCCATTCATTCATTCATCAAGTGATTTAAAAAGACAAATGATAAAAATAGTCAAAAAAGAAAATCTCTCGGTATGCAGCTTCAGTCCTTTGGGTTCACTTGGCTTCTTCTGTCGGGTATCTCTCAAGTTATATTTTCTGTTACTTAAGTGCTGTGATTGACACATGAAGCTAAATAGGCTAAACTGAATTGAAATACAAAGGCTCAAGCTCAAGTGATGTTACCTAATTGTTAAGACAATGTTTGTAAATTAAAATCTAGACTAAAATTATGATCTGTGCATCTACAGCTTTATGGTTTGGGACCATTGGAACAAGATGCTTTACCATCTTTGAAGAATTTCATCATGACACTTGTCGTGCAAGAAGACATTTTGAGGTGGACAACAAGGACTGCATCAAAAGTTGACAGACAGCACACTCATGCAGTCATGTGTGATCTAGTTGGGTTGACAACTTTCTTGCTTTGTGAATGTGTAACATTAACAAGAGAGCAAATTTGGTGGAGCGCCGTGTAAAAGTTGTTGCTTTTGAAAGGCAAATCGGGAAAACGAAAATAAAGACGAATGGTAATTAGAAAAAGAAAAATAAAAAGTGAAAGAGAACAAAAGGAAACGTGCGAGAAGAATCAAGTGGACAAGCATCCTCTCTAAAAAGTGGACAGGCGGTGAGTGAGCATATTCTTTGCGGTGATGTCATTTGCCATGGGACACACATGTACGGACAACGTGAGAGAAAAAGAATGTGAAAGATCTGAAGGCGGTTACTTTGTCACTGCGAAGACAGCGCAAAAGAGGAGAGATGCTATTGCATATTCATATTCTTTACTGATCACTAGCATACTCAATTGACAAAATAGCACATGCAGCTTAAGAGCTAGATTGAAGAGATATATTCATGTTATATAAAAAATAATAAGTAAAATTCCATCTTTGTGGGATTGCCGAAGAAAAAAAAAGGGGGAAGATACACACAATTTCCGAATCCTGAAACAAGGATTCGGCAGCAATTTGTTAAATATGGGTTCGAGGATCACATAATGACGACGTGAATTAGTAACGGCAGAACTAAGTGGGTTTGGGATCTGGCAGGAAATGCAAGAGCAGATTAGTAAAGGGGAATGGAGGAGAGGGCGCGTACCGCCGATGGCGACGTAGGGCAGGCGCCGGTGCCCGCGTATGGGGACGGCGTCGGAGAGGAGGCCGACGAGCGGCTTGGCGACCATGGGCAGGTTGGCGGAGGCCTGGAGGATCTGGAGCGAGGAGGCGTCGACGCCCATGCCGTCCTTGAGGAAGAAGCTGACGCCCAGCCACGGGAACAGCCGGAACCCCTGCACCCAGAAGCCGACCCCGATCACCAGCCGCCGCCTCGCCGCCGCCGCGGCACCCTCCACTGCCACCTTCTGCTCCTTCTCCATGGCGATCTCTCGCCCCCCCTCCTCCGCCAACCGTCAGAATTCAAAAGCAAATCTCGATTGCGTCGCGTCCCTCTGCTCCTCCCGATCCAAGAGGAGGGGAGGCACTGTGAGCTGGCGGCTTCTCGCACCCACGCGTACGAGGACACGTAGAAAGGGGAAGTGATTTGATAACTTCACCGGAATTTATTATTGGCGGAGCGGATCCACGGTGCGAGGGGAAGGTGAGCACGCGGCGGGAGCTCTGGAACACGGTGGAGCTCCGCGGCCTAACCCAACGCCACGGCGGATGGGCTTGGAGTTAGCTGCATATATGGCGTTGAGCCACGTTGGGCTTTTCTGGGGCCCGCATTCCGCAACTATGTGGACCACCACTATAATCTCTTGCTTGCATTTGCCATGTTGCCTTGTTCTTCTTCTTTTTTTTTTTTGAAGAGGACTTGCCTTGTTCTTCTAGCTTGCTTGATCCGGAAAAAAAGAAAATTCCGTGTCACTCTCAGACGTGCTGTTCTTTTGAGAGGGCTGTTAAGCACCGACAACGACGGTGAATTGGGCCTGTGATTAATAAGGTTAGCTAGATCGTCGATGGCAACAGGCCAAGCCCGGCTTATGGGCAAGTGGATTGGACCGGCCCAAAAGATCTATCGGGCTCCAAATGAACTACGCCGCTGCTTCTCGGCCCAGCTCAGATCCGGCCATCCGGGTGGCCAACGCGGGATACTCACCGTCCATTGCCCGATCGAACGGCTGAGAATACAGGGACGGCTCCTCCCTGCCCGCCGCCTTCTCGTCACGAAACGACTAGGGCGTCAGGACCGGTAGGACCCACACCCATCCAACGCAGAAGCAAAACGCCCCCAATCTCCGCGCCGCCGCCGTCCCCGTCGTCCTCCGCCGTTGCAGCCGCGGCCTCCTCGTCGCCTACCGACCGCGCCCTTCCTCGCCACCACCGGTCCACCGGAGGCGCCGCCATGTCTCAGAACAACCCCTCCCAGCTCCTCCCCTCAGGTGCGCGACGGAAGAGCCTCGCTTTTACATCGAGCGGTGGCTCGCGATTCGCTTGTCTATGCATTCTACCTTTTCGCTTTTCGGGTTCGAGTTCCTGAATCGGAAGCTTCCTTTTGCATGACGTGCGCGGCTGCCTCCGTGCGCGGATTGGTGCGGTGAGCAGAGCTGATCGACCGGTGCATTGGGTCCAAGATCTGGGTCATCATGAAGGGGGACAAGGAGCTCGTCGGAACCCTCTGCGGCTTCGATGTCTACGTCAACATGGTGCTGGAGGACGTCACCGAGTAGTATGTTGAAAATCACTCCAAACCCCTAAACCCTAGTCTCTGCTCTTTTGTGTTGTTTCGTGTTCTGAGGATTACTCTTGTTTGTGGTTGCTTTTTCAGTTTAGTTCATAACCACTCTATCACCCAGTTGTGAAAAAAATTTTAGTGCAAAATGTTTTTGTGCTCATTGCATCAAAGTGGCAGAGTGTGGATAGTATCATAGATATAGATAATCTTGTGAATTGTGCTTTCAGATCTTTGTTATAGAGGGTAGTTCAGACCAATGTATCACTGGGTTTGGATATGACTTAACTTTTAATGAAAAAGAATAGCTGGTGCTTACGTCAAAGTGGCAGAGCTTGAGTAATGTCTAAGAGATAGTTAATCTTACTAGTGTTGCTAGAGAACTTTGTAAGGGAGCTCTAGAGATAGTCAATCTTACTAGTATTGCTTGAGAGCTTTGTAAGGGAGCTCTACTCTGCTGCTCAGTTAGTATCTACTTGATGAGAAAAAGAACATAACATTCAGGATTTTTTAATGTTTAATTGGGAAGGGAGAGGCCATGAGGCATCCTGTCCAAGAAAGCTCCACCAGTAGGATGCTCCAAGCTTATTAGTGAAAGCCAATGGAGATGCAGCCAGGAATAACTTGTCATTGCAGTCAGATCTACTGCCAAAAAGATCCTATGGAGGCTTGATAAACTACTAGTTAAGTGACTAAAAAACTCCAGGGTTACAGAAACCAACTCCTTTTCTGTACATAAGCTTCAACTCATTCAGAAGAGCATCCTTCTAAGGTCTTATTGGGTAATAAATTGTCCAGTTTCCCCAAGCCCATGTCTTGCAACTCCTCGTATTAAAATTCTCTGTGATTTTTTGAAAGTACTGGAGGAGTTTTTGTGATTCAAAATGTTGATATCAATTGTTCTCCATTTTCCTCTGAAACTTGAAGTTACAACACTCAGCTATAGTAGAAACAAATGTTACAAGTTTACTTAGATCTAATTTCTTCACCTACTCTATTAATGATTTGGTGTGCAATTGCTCATTTGAACCAGTTTAATCTCTTGTTCTGCAGTGAATACACGGCTGAAGGGCGTCGCATTACAAAACTTGACCAAATCCTCCTGAATGGCAACAACATAGCCATTGTAAGGATTTTGATCAAATTACACTTACGCTAAGTGCTTTTGCTATCTTCTAATGCTGACTGCCCTGTCTAACACAATTGTTGTCCTGTCACAGTTGGTTCCTGGTGGTTCACCGCCTGATGTGTAATGACCTCGCGCTCCCCTGTGTAACCATTTGAGGCGAAGGCAGATTTGTGAACTCTGCACCTTATGTTGGTCAATCACTGAATGTTTTCTCAGCTCAATGTGTTTCTCCTATTCGTGATTGTACCAAAGTTTATTAGCAACTCTGTCAACATGGAAGCTCCCTCTTCTGTATTGAACTTACTGACCTGAAGTAGCATAGCTGTGCTTAAATGATTGTCTATGCAAATTCTGATGTGTCTCTGGGCCCTGGCATTTGTTAATGCCCATCATGTTAGTCATCGTGCTGCAAGCCTGCAATGTGAAGTTTAAGTAATGGATTATAAATGCCTAGGTTGCCGAAGAAGCATGATAAATTCTGGCTGTATTGGCAATAGTTACATTTGCTTGGCAGCATTGCTGATCGAACAACGTGTTGTTACTTAGTACCAAACACCATTTTTTTCAGCCAAACTAATAACATGTACAGCCAACCAACCAAAATGAGTTATTGCATACACCTGTCCTGGCTCACCTACAGTATGAACCAAGGTAGGAGGCGTACCTACCAAACTAGGTCTGGGCAGCGTTACGAGCAGGAGAGCGACAAAACCTATATGGCCACTAGTTTGCAGCATTAGACTGACTCACTGACGAGCACGGTCAGGTTGATGGATCTACTAATACAATGTTTTTGTTATTATGTACTCGACTGGATGGAGGGCCGTTCAGCTCTGTTTAACTATAGATTGTGGCGAGAGTTGAAAAATATGTGTTGCATATATTAAAACTGATTTTTGTTTAGTCAATAAATGTACTTCCTTTTGAGAACAAAGTAACTGTACTTCTATTAGCCAAGAACTTTTCCATGACACATAAAAATACAATGCCTTGTGTCCATCACAAATTCACAATCTTTGTTTACATATCAGCAACTGCAAACAGGACTGAAAACGAGCAGTTGCATGGCAATGCATAGAAATATAAAGTTTATATTTTGAGTCCTGCTTGGGACTTACTCCGTAAACTATAAGGTAGCCGTGTCAACATTTGGGATTCTCATGAATCTGCTAATATTGGCAAAGGCAATACCTTTTCGATCACTCTTCTTGGCTAAGTGGTTAGTAGCCATTTGGACTTTCAGGAATTTCACCTGATTTAACTGGTACTAGAAAACAGCGCGCGGCTTTTGCCGCGCGATTACTTTTGCCGCGCGATTACAAGGGGATTTTGGCTTAGGGAACCAGTGGTAAGTCTAGTATCGGTCACGTTCAGTATCGCTCGTTGCTGTTGATCGCGTTGCCAGCGATAACCTGATGTGAAACTGGTTGTCTGATTACTCACAATAAACCGCTGTTTAATTTGTTTGTTTGGCCTGTTGACTCTATCTCAATATCGATTCCGAACAAGTTAAGGCATGACCACTTTATCAAAAAAAAAAAAAATGTTACAACAAGTAATCTGACGAGATAATAGCAATTAATGAAATCTGAGAATTAACACAAACATAGATACTTGGGGCAAGTATCAAACATAGATACTACAGATTGAAATTGCAGTAACGGTCAAAGTGTTAATGTTGTACACCAACAAACTGATTTAGTGACAATATTTGTAACTACTAAGTGAACAGATAGCATGGAGGGGCTAAGGAGAAGAAACACTGGGCTAGGCTAACAACTTGGTGGGGGATGAGAGCCTCATCCATAATTCGTCACCCTGCAAGACCAAGTAACCAAAGCTGAGTGGTAATTCCTTTTATGGTTGTATATGTATACAAAAGTAACACATGTAGCCTTCAGAGTTGATTGCCAATTTAGATATAAATACTATATTCAATTTCATGTAAGCAGCTAAGTTGACTGGACCTGGTGATGTTTTATGCCGCTGCCAGTGCTTCTTCCTTCTGCTACTTCCTGTTCAAGCTGGTGAAAGCTCATGTTTTTCCAAAAGCAGGTAACAGCATGACCTAGACTGTTAGTTATATGAAGTCATTGCAAAAGTTTGAATGTAATTGCACATAGCTGAAGGGATTAACTGAGAAATGCTTAGTAACCCTATATGAGTCCATGAGTGTATATTGCAGAGCAGGAGGTTTTGGCAAGACTCAATTGCGCAATGCTTATCACTAAATATAACTCTTTGATTATAGATTTAGATCCTTTCCTCTCTGATAACAGGAAAAATACATTTCTCTCTGATGAAAGGGAATACCGAATGGATTCTTGGTGCTGCTGTCGCATTGAATTCCTTTATCTTTCTGAGGAGGAAGAAAAGGCTCTGAATCATTTGTCTGTCGGGGAACCACTATCAGATGCAAAGCTAGACTCCATTGAATTGTCAGGCAAGGAGCAACGGGCCAATTTAGAATCAGGGGATGAGAGTTTAACAGATTGATATGAAGTTCTGATATTTAGATGTTTATATTAACCTTGTAGTCAATACAAAAGATGAGAGTTGTGCAGCATATGTACATGACAAGAGCTGCGTCTTTTCCAAAAGCTTTTATCTAAGCAATCTGGAGTATACACTTTTCCAAAAGGTTTTATGTAGACAGCAAAAGGGAGATCTGTAATTTTAGTCTCAGGATGAAAGATGTATTCCCAGGATTTAACTTATTAAAACAAACTTTTTGTATGTACATAAGAAATGTATATAATTGTTACCTTGCCGGTTGCTCCTTTACTGTGAGCATCGCTTTTTCATCCTTGGATAATCTTCTTCGAGTTCCTGATTTAGATATGCAAACATGACTTTTTTATTTAAAGTATATATTTAACCAATTGGTTTTTAGACATATACATGTAAAAATATTTATACCTGTTTGCTGCTACCAGATTCTTCATGAAGGTCCATGTTTTCTGTTTCTCTAGTGGGTTGCACAACCTGTAGCAATGTTGAAAATTAAAGTATATGACAATTTGAAGCAGCTAAGACGAAAATTCTTAGAAATGATATGAATGTTTTAGATATGTACCTGATGCTCAATCTTTCTGGATCCCATAGGATTAAGTAGCGGTAAATTTTTATATGTTGCAGATGCACTTGAGCTGGATCCATTTGACAGCACTTGGGTATGCCTGCTGCTGACCTGCGGTGCCGCCGGCGCGGATAGCCGGAGCCGGAGAGGTGTGGGGCCGTGGGGCTGGGGTGGCCGCCTCTCCCGACCTGGGGTTCGGGCCGCCGCTGCCTTTCCCGCCTCCGCCTGCTTGCGACGATGTCAAGACTGAATACAACATACAGGTTCAGGGGTGCCATTCAGTTAGCATTTCAGCTATTCAGCTAGTGTTCTAGCGTTCAAGTGGAAGTCGGCAAGGAAGCCAACGTTTCGTCGGGTTTCGTCTGCATCGTCAATGGTGTATCGGACGGTCGTTAGGGTCTCAGCGATAAGCTGTAGCAGGTCACTTGGTTTCAGATCGGTAATAGTAACTTCAATGCAGTTAAAGTACTTCTTTTACGTTTACTGCCGTATGGATTGTAATAGAGGGACGCTCACCCTGGGAAGGGTACATGGGAGAAAGTATCCTAATTAGAACCCTAGATTAGCAGTAGCTTCCTTTGGGCGTCGCCATGGTGTCTTGTAAGTGAATCTGTCGCCGTTAATTGCTATTGCTATGCTGAATACTCCATCCATTCTTCAGTTCTGAATTATTTTCTCCCTTCTTTTGCTCTTGCTTGTTGTCGAGTTTCTCGGTTCATGACAAATTGGTATCAGAGCCATTGTTCCTCGACGAATTCTCTTTCCATAGCCAGGTTCCACAGATCTTGTCCGATTGGCGAGGTGAGAGGTGGTTGTGACTCAATCACTTAAAATCCACCCTCCCACCCAGATTTGTTGAGCAACACTCCTTTCTTCCCAACAGATTGGCAGTCTACTTCAAGGTAGTGAGGGTTGCATTCTAGAAAGGCCTTTGCCTATCTACACAGGGAAATATTCTTGAAAAATCTGATCTGTTGCAATCGAATCCGACGACAGTCATATCCACGCGACGTGGCTTTATATTTTGGCGGAGCTTGGCTGAGGTTTCGAGTAAAGAGATGTGCCAACAATCAAGCTAAGAGCAAGTATAATAGCATGTTGTAAGTAGGCTGAATGCTAAGGTGGAGGAGAGAGGAGGGGAGAGAGAGGAGAAGCAGACTGTAAACTTACAGCCCGCTTAGACATAGGAACCAAGAAACTTTGGGAGAGAGACAAGTGGGCCTTGTATCAATATTGAAGAGCTCATTAGTATATGGGTGGGCTGAGAGGTAGGCTGCAAAGATACTTACAGCCAGCAGCCGACTGTATTATTAGTCTTGCTCTAAGCTCTAATGGATCCAAAGTCCGGTGCCTACCGCTGCGGAACAGTGCTGGAAAGGGTGCCCAGAAATTTTATGATAGCCACTAAGAATGCACTCACCTAACTAAGAATGCACTCACCTAGCAGAACTTCAAGGGCATTAGGACTGAAAGTTTATTGACATTTCAAATGCACTCACCTAGCAGAACAAAATGAAGTGTATTGGTAACAGCTTTGGAATCGGCATCCTTGATGTTCAGAAGTTATTCCCCACCAAACATCTGAGCTCTAAGTACAACAAACTGATATAAACTTTGCCCAATAAAGTTTCGCCAGATGACCCATGTAATGACACTCGGTCCTCGCCGAACATCATGCGACTCAAGGATCATCATGGATGGTTCATGCACCGCCGCTTGTCCACGATGATGCAGTAGCCGTTCTCCATAAGCACCGGCCGTGTTGAAGGTGATGCGGACGCGGCGCTCATCCCGCACTGCCACGTCTTGATACGCAGGCCGTTGACGTCGGAGTTCCGGATCACCACGCGCACCGCACCGTCACGTTCGCCGCGCATGCCTGCGAGTTGTGCACGCCCAGGCTGCCGATGCTGTGACGTTGGGAAATTAAAGGTGACGTTCAGATTGAGGTGTTGCAGCGTGCGTGTGCATTCTTCGTTCCATGGCCAACTAAATTCAAACTAAATCCATATAATCTGATCATCTAGCTTATTTTTTTCAATAAAGGAAACTTTATTAAATTCCAAGGTATTATAACATCAAGATGATAGACCTCAGGAAAAACATTTTCGATCAATGCATAACTAGGGTACATACATCCAAAAGAACCAAAGGGTATGTGCACGTTAATGACTATCAATCTCAAGACTAAACCACTAACGATGTGCCTGAGTAAAAAACTCCTTAACCACATGCACCAATTGTTAAGATGCCACTACAACCAAATCCTATGAAGATAGCTATGTAGGATATAGCCTAAATATGAAACCAATCGATGATTGAGTAGATAACTTGCAAAGGATCGGAGAAAAAGTATGTTTCATTTAAAAACGAAACCATTCATGCATAGCAATAGTGACCAACAAGTAATTATCATCCTTAGTAGGACCAGTGGTTTCGAAAGTATGTTTCATTTAAAAACGAAACCATTCATGCATAGCAATAGTGACCAACAAGTAATTATCATCCTTAGTAGGACCAGTGGTTTCGATTCTTTCATGTGACTTATGGCTAACTTTTCGTGTGAGCTTCTTCTCTTCATGTGAGCGGCCGCTTGGCAAAATATGGAATGTGTAGTATAGGATGACAAATCATAATATGCAGAAGAAAATGAGTTGGAGCTAAGAGCATCTCCAGCAGATTGCTCATAAGATCCTAGTACCAAATTTTTTTCAGCAATCGCCAAAAACTGATTTGGTAATTTTATCATACTGATTTGATTAGCATTTAGCAATCGATGATTGATGCACCTGTGCCGACTTCGACATCCGCACGAGTTGTGTCTTGTGTGTGTACGCAGGTTGCGAGATTTTGAAACATGAGATCTACTCCGAGATAACTGACTCACGAATGGTGCAGATTCTCCGTTTCGACCACACGATTAGTATATAAGATACGGTATATCTTTAGCATACTAGTCTATACAACTATCCGTCCTCTTGGATACGTGAACCCGGAACCATGGACGCTGCCGGAGAACTAGGCGACGACGCGGAACTCGCGGCGCTGCGGGACGTCCTGGCCGCGCTCGGGGCCACTGCCCCGCGCGGCTCGTCTACCTGAAGACGCTCACTACAAGCGACGTAGATGAGAAGCTGAAGCGGCTGCAGATTCCCTGCGGGCGCAGCGTTGCCGCCGCCGCCGCCGCCAACGGCGACGTGAGTGCCCTCTCGGCGTTCCTCACGGCCGGCGAGAAGTACTGCGTGGGCGAGGACATCAGGACGACCATGATCACCACTTCCGCCACGAGCGGGGGATCGTCGTGCCGGTCTTCGACCGCTTCGGCCGGCGGTTCGGCATGAGGCTGAGAAAGATCCAGGCGAACAGGAGCTACCGGTTCTTCGGCAGCGACTGGGAGCGTTTCGTGAGGGACAACCACCTCGCAGAAGGCATGGCGGCGGCGAAAGGAATGGGGCGGGAGTTGGGGGTCGAGCTGTGGGCGTTCCGCTCGCCGGAGCTCGCGGCAGTTGGCCACAACCCCGACGGGGCTCTAGGGATGGCGATCCTGACAAAAATTAAGGAGAAAGCTAGGACATAGGCAATTGTACGGTGAGTAATGCACAAATTTCCGTCTTGAATGTCAGTGTCATCTGTGGAATCAATGTTCAAATCTGTGCCAAACTCATCCGCGCGTGTTAGTTTTGTTGGCTCTAATGATAATGGTTTAAACGATGATACTCCTTCCGTATCGAAATATTTATCGTCGTTAACTTTTTCTAGCAACGTCTGACCATTCGTCTTGTTCAAAAAATTATTGCAAATGTACGAAAAGATAAGTCAAATGTAATGTTAAAGTAAGTCACGAACAAAATAGATGATACTTACATAATTTTTTTTGAATAAGACGAATAGTCAAATGTTGTGACCAAAAGTTAACAACGACAAATATTTTGATTACGGAGGTGGTATGCTTCAATGTAATATAATTATATGTTTGGAAATTTGAGTTTGGTTTATATTTGCCTCTTGAACATCAATTTTGTTGGCTAGATATTTCTTCGATCGGATCCTAGCTCTCTAGATGATTCTAGTGATCCAAGGTGCATGTTCTCATGTATATGGTCTTCCACCGCTATATAATCGCTTTCACTCATGTATAGGAATCCCTTGCACCTTAGCTGATTTCTAGGGGGGCAGCACTACTCTCGATAGATTACCAATATTTTAACCAAATTAATCACTCTTCCTCCACAGAAAACTGCAAACACAAGACCCCTCTGGTTTACACTATCCTCCGTCCCTGCCTCTAACTACAAATATATATCATTTTTTACATAAATACATTTGTGTTGTACATTGTCATTTGAATTACATGCTACCAATTTTTTTTATAGCATTGATAGAGTGTGTCTCTCTTGGGGTTGATTTCCAAGTGTTAACTCCGTTTCTCACTTGTCCTTTGGTTATAGATGGCTCAGCCCGTGCACGTTGCAGTCAGTACAGATGGCACCACCTACTCACGGTGCCTTCACTACGAGGGTTTCCCAGCCGTGCTGTGGGACACCCTGCGCTCTTTCGGGTACCAGTCGCCGCCGGTTTATGCGGGACGTGCGTACCAGGACCGAGGGATTCCGTGGAGCCGCGTGCACGTGCGGGTGCCCCCGCCTCCGGATCAGCCACAGTGGCCGCTGTTGGAGGTGGTGGCCGAGGGACACACGCTCCACGACACCTGGGAGTTTGCAGCCTTGCAGACCCTGATACAGTTCTGCCGGGCACACCCTCGTGAGATCGTGCTGGACCCGATTGGGTTGTTCCCTGCCCGGGATACGAGGGACCCGGACTGGCTGGATCGTATGGAGCATATGGACTTGCTCGGGCTTATGGATCCACAACGCACGATTTTTGTTTCAGCTCGTTGCCTGAACGTGTTCTACAGGATGGTCGAGCTGCAGAGCCGAGCGATGGCTACGGTGATCGGGATGGCAGTGGCC
Organism: Setaria italica; assembly: GCF_000263155.2. Lineage (NCBI taxonomy): Eukaryota > Viridiplantae > Streptophyta > Magnoliopsida > Poales > Poaceae > Setaria > Setaria italica. The sequence continues at coordinate 22,330,820 of NC_028452.1, forward strand.
AACCAGGTTGCCTTGTCTACCGTGCAGAGTGGCATGGTGGACCAGTCGCTCGAGCTAGTACAGAAGGATGTCCAGATTGCTGAGATGCAGGACAAGATTACTCGTTTGGAGGAGGAGATCGTGGATATGGAGCACGATATGGAGATCTTGGCTGACCAGTTCTATGATGTGAACATGGAGCTGGCGAATGCCAATGAGCACCTGCAGGAGCATCACGATGAGCTTAATGCCATTCACGCTTTAGAGGTACAGCAGGATGAGCCGATGGCCCAGGAGGAGGAACCTGAGGAGATCGAGGGCTTTTCGAGCATGGACTATGAGGAGGCCTCTCCGCAGCCTCCAGTTGGCGATGCTCACTCTCCGGTCCTTAGCTTTGCCTCCGTGGGCAACCTTGACGACTTCTAGTTGTGTTGACCTGTTGTTGAGCGGTTCTCTTTTGTTTTTACTCCTCGGCGACCTATATTTTAGCCAGTGATGTAATAGGTTAGCTTGAGTTGAGTATTTGGATGTTGAACAACTGATGCTAGGAAGGATTGTCATTGCTACCTCTAGTGTAATGTCTGAAAATTATGGCAGAATTGCAGTGACTGTTTCTCCTCAGTTTTACCCCTGTCTCCACTCGTTTTTGAGCCAAAGTTCGAATCCCAAAGTTGTGCCAAAACTTCTGTTCTAACTACTCGTAAATTTTCAGCTCCTTCGGATCTGTCAAATCGCCCGCTAGAGCCAAAATCCCACTGCTCAGCTTGCTGAAAAATCAGCTGGACAGCAACCTGCTAGAACATTTAAACGACCTCTTTCCCTTCCTTTTCGGTCAACAAGCGTAACATGAAAGTGGTTGTGTACGACATATGCTAATCCTCGCTTAAGGATGAGAACCTTGTGCACTTCGAAGAAGAGATATGCCCCTACTCAATAAAGTTGATTGTTGCTTTTGCACCATCGGCAAGACTAGTGTTTATCATTTCCGCACATAATGTTTCTGTAACGACCGACCCCTAATCTCCCGAGTCAATCTCAACCGGAACCCTGGACCCCAGTCATTTGCCTTGCTTGACCGCGCCTAAGTGCTCAGCTATCCGCCCAGTTCCGACCCCGGAGACCCGACCCCTCTCCGTTTCGCTCCTCTCCCGACCCCGGCGAGCTCAGCCCACCGTCGGATCCTGCAAATCTTCCTCAACCGTCCGTTCTATCCGCTCGGTGGACCCGCGAGATCTTTTTCCCAGATCCTCCGCAATAGACGCACTCGAGTTGCATGCCCGCTTTAGAGTCTCCCTGCCGCGTGGCTCATCTTCTCCGACGCTCGCCGCTCAGTTTTGTCTCTGGCAAGCGACCAAGTGGGTTCTCGCGCCCCCCTTCCCCAATGGCAGCGGAAGCCCCTCTGCACCCTTTCTGCAGTTCCTCACCTCCCGCGCCCATCATCACGCCGCCAGATCCCGGCCCCAGAGCCCGATGTCGCCCATCTTTTCCGTCGCTTCAGCCACAGTCGCGCCGCCTGGTCTCCGCTACACGATGATTCCTCCACCGCCAACCCCGACCGCGGCCGCGACAGCTCCTTTCCCCCACCCTGTCAGAAGCCGCCCGGCAATCTGTTGTTCCGCGCTCGCCCGCGCGCCCGCGTCTGCCTGTCTTCCCATCTGTGCGCCCTCGATTCTAGCGCCGTTAAACCGGTCGCTTCTATCAAATCTTCCGCACGGCGACACCCGCTTTCCGCCAAACCTCAACCACCGGTCTACCCGCTCCTACGCCGCCCTGACGGCAGAGCGCAATGATCGCTGGCGTCACCCCCGGAGTTCTGCAGCACCGCCCTCTTCGCTCAATCGCCACCCCGACAGAGCACTCCATTGCCTCTCCCCGGCCTTCGCGCCGCTCCCCTTTCTCTCTCTCCCGCGCCGCTTCCTTTCCTCTGTTCCAGCAGCTATAAAAGGAATACCCCAGTCGCTGGAGTTCCCTCCGCCATTGTTGCCTTCAGCCATTCTCTCGCTCTCTGCTCAAGCTCCTAGCGCCGCACACCAAGTCCTGAGGAGCTCTGCTCTCAGATTTCCCTCAGTTTTCTCTAAGTCACCCCGCAGCTTGCTCCTCCGTGCTGCGTAGAAGCTCTCTGGTGATCTGCAAGAAGCACCGCCGCCGCCGTAGCTTCCCGGTCTTAGCCGTTGTTCAAGCTTTAGTTCCTCTGCCCAAGTCTGCCTCTTCCCGACCCCAAGCTTTCCTTTCAGGAAGAAGGTGAGTTGCCGACCCCAGTCCGCCTCGCCCGACCCCTCTTATCCGCCCGACCCCGGTTCCGTCTCGCCCGACCCTGTCTGTTCCGCCGACCCTTATCCGCCTCGCCCGAGGGTTCGGCTGTGGTCTTTTTCTTCAACCCGAGGGTGTATGTGTAAATTTAGGAACCCTTCAGCGCTATGTCTGAGGCATCCTAATATATCACATCCTCTAGTTTAAGGATCAGATCATGAGTTCCTTTCCTACCCTTACCTCTTGATCATCATCAGCTCTCTTGAACCACCATAACCTCCTGCTCTTTGTCGCGAGTTTCTGGGCTCAGGCGAGCCAGTGTTGCTGTTGAAATAACTGTCTATGCTAACTCTTGCATTGCATTCGTGTAGAGCTGCACCTCGCCGACGGCTTCTACGAGCTCCACCCGGCGCCGGAAGAAGAAGCTGTAGCTGAGTTCCTACCCTCCGAAGCCGAAGTCGCCCCCAAAGTCGAACAGTTTCTTCCTCCTTGCTTGAAGGCAAGCCCCGGTTGCATGAAAACCTCGAGTGTTTTACCAGATTTGCGCATGCCTTCTGTAACGTGCTTGTGCATTTACGTATAGGAGTTGTGTGAAACCCTAGATGCATGACTTAGTTGTCCCCATGATCTGAGCACTAGCTGTTGGACCGTGTAGTCGCCTTGCTTAACTAGGAGACGGTAAAAGTCGAGTGATCTCCTGTCACTCGCGAGTTGTAGGAGTTGGATGTCTATCTTCCTGTTACAACTATAAGGACGATGGACGGGGCAGGGTTTTGGTAACTCTTTGGTGGTCGGATGTTAGCCCCGTCTGTCTATGAAAACTTGCTAAGGCCTGACAGTGGTGGTGTTCGTGATCAAGTGTTTGAAAGTACTAGCCTCATACTTAGTATGGGATGAGGAAGCCTAGTACCTGATTGAACCTAGACGTGAGCGGTCGCCCCATTGTTCTTGGAACAGAGTTTCCCTTGCTGGTTGTCGCACGTGGTGGCAAGCGTGGTCACAGGACGACAGAGGCCGGGTCTGTGGAACCTTGCACCAAAGGAAATGGGCCCGACACGGGTTAGGGGATCGATGGGGAAGGCCGACACAGGAAGCGACCTCCGGGTGCGCGGATGTCGTGAGGCTAGGTTCACCATGCATGGTTAAAGAACTCGAATCGATTCGTCTGCCTCTCACAGTTTGAGATTGCTTGATCGCTATGTCACCCTGAGTAAATGAGGAATCTGATGATGACATGTTTGTTGAAGTATCTATATCTCATGTTTGGTTCTATGAATGCTTAGAATAGGTGGCTCAACCTAGACTGGTAAATGAACCTAGAACCGGAGCTAAAACTTGAAAGTAGGGTTACTAAGCGCTTTTGGCAAACAAACCCCTCAGCCAAACAGCCCTGCATGTCTAGAAGGAGGAGTAGTTTTTACTCCTATCGGTTAAGTCTTGTTGAGCTTAGCAGCTCAGCCTTGTTGTGGCTCCTGTTTTTCATGTGAAGTTGCTGCTTCCGACCCCTCTCTTGCTGGCGCTTGGCCGCCCCAGCTCCCGCCGGGCTGGACGGTCGAGTGGGACCCCTCCTCGAATGGCGAGGAGAGGAATCAGTGATGTCCCGGTTGGCCTCACCAGGGATGTCCGACCCCGACGAAGTCTTCCACTAGTGTTTTTCTCTGTTGTTTTTTTTGAACCTTGTAAAACCCTGATGTTGGATTTTATAGTCGAACTAAATCAGTAAATTTGTCTAACTCTTTGGACTCGTTGTATTCCCTGGAACCACTCACCTTCGTGTGAGTTGCTAAACTCGATCCTGTTCAAGTGGTTAAATCGGATGAAATCTGACGGCACCTCGTGTTAACTCGGCTTAGGCAGGAGTGTCGCATGTTAGGCGACTTAACCCTATCTAAGTCAAGCTAATCCGAAGTGGATCCGCCACAGTTTCCTTATGGTTAAATGAGGTTTTGGGGCTATGTGACTAATGGAAAGGTGAACCTTGCAGATGACGCATCGCATACGCTCCGGCTCCGTTCCTAGTGGCAGCAAGGTGCCTCCCCCACCTCCGCCTCCGACTACCCTTGAGTCGATCTTGGCGGCTCAAACCGAGCTGCTGAGGCACATCGCTCAGGGGCAGTAGCAGCAGCCCCAGGGAGGAAGGGCCCATCAACAGCCCCATGTTGCTCGCTACGAGGATTTTCTGGGGACCTAGCCTCATCTGTTTCACAAGACGGAGGACGCGCTTGACGCCGATGCTTGGATTCGTGCTATCGAGTCCAAGTTCTCCCTTCTCACCACCCATTGCCCGGATGAGAACAAGGTTCGGTTCGCCGCGCAGCAATTGCGTGGTTCTGCTCTCCTGTGGTGGGATCACTACCACGCCATGCAGCCGGCCGACCACGTCGTCGGTTGGGAGGAATTCAAGACGGCGTTCAAGGGCCATCACATCACTGAGGGTCTTCTGGAGCGCAAGCTCAACGAGTTCCTTGCTCTCACCCAGGGAGGCCGCGATGTCCTGCACTGTGCGCAGGCTTTCAATGACCTGTGTCGCTATGCAGGCTATCATGCGGACTCCGATGAGAAGAAGAGGGACCGCTTCCGCAGAGGCTTGAGTTTGGAGCTCAAGGAAAGGCTGAATCCCATCAAAGTGGATTCCTACAATGAACTGGTGAACCTGGCAATTTCCCAGGAAGATTGCATGAGGGCCCTCAAGGCCGACATGAAGAGGAAGGTCCCAATGCCGGCACCTGGCCCACCTGCCCAGAAATACAGAATGGTTCCCCCACAAGCGCCTCACAGGCCCGCACAGCTTGGGAGATGGGTTGCTCGACCTCCACCGCAGGCAACACCTCGTTCCCCCGGATTCCAGCCGCAAGGGCCCCGACCTGCTCTCCCTGTGCCGCCGTGCCCAGTCACGGGAAACCGCTGTTTCACTTGCGGGAACCCAGGACACTTTGCCTAGGACTGCCCCCGCAACAAGAATCAACGACCCGGTCAGAGCAACACACTGGGCAACAAGGGGAAGACGCCGAAGGTTCAGGTCTGACAAGGCCGGCTAAACTTCACCACCCTTGCTGAACTTCCAGAGGGCGCACCAGTGATGACGGGTACCTTTTCTATCTATAACCAACCCATCCTTATTCTGTTTGATTCGGGAGCATCTCATAGTTTCATTGGGACTAGAATCAGTGCTAAGTGTGGGTTAGATTTCTGTCACACCAAAGGTACTTACATAATCTCTACCTCGGGTGGGAAGGTAGCTTCACACCAAGTGAGCCGCAGAGTACCTATCCAGTTGGGGAGGACCCTTCTTAAGGAAGACCTTCTTACCCTTGGGATAGACGGAATAGATATTATCTTGGGTATGGATTGGATGACCCGACACCGAGTGACCCTAGATATCCCTGCCAGAGCAATCCATATAAATTCACCCAAGTATGGTAGCTCAACTATACACTTACCTCCCCGAGAGTGCCAAACTTCTTGTGCCTATTCCGTGTCTGAAGCCCGTTTATAAGATATCCCAGTGGTGTGCGAGTATCCCAATGTGTTTCCAGATGATTTGCCGGGTACTCCGCCTGATAGAGATATCGAGTTTGCCATTGAGTTGCAACCAGGTACTGCCCCAATTTCAAAGAGACCATACCGGATGCCACCAGCCGAACTGGCATAAATGAAAACTCAGTTGCATGAATTGTTAGAAAAGGGTTTTATTCATCCAAGTACATCACCTTGGGGTTGCCCCGCCCTGTTTGTGAAAAAGAAGGACAATAGTCTGCATATGTGTGTGGACTATCGACCTCTCAATGCGGTGACGATAAAGAACAAGTACCCACTACCCCGCATTGATGTTCTGTTCGATCAGTTAGCTGGAGCTAGAGTGTTTTCCAAAATTGACCTCTGTTCTGGCTACCATCAAATCAAGATCCACCCGTGCGACATTCCAAAGACTGCCTTCTCTACGCGGTATGGACTCTACGAGTACTTAGTCATGTCGTTTGGGTTTACTAATGCATCGGCTTATTTCATGTATCTCATGAATTCGGTGTTTATGCCCGAACTTGACAAATTCGTCGTGGTATTCATTGACGATATCTTGGTGTACTCGAAGAATGAGGAAGAACATGCAGAGCACCTACATACTATACTCCAACGTTTAAGAGACCACCAACTCTATGCCAAAATCTCTAAGTGTGACTTCTGGCTGGACAGTGTTAAATTCTTGGGACACACCATATCCAGAGACGGTATAGCAGTAGACCCAAGCAAAGTGCAAAAAGTAATGGACTGGAAGCCGCCCACTTCAGTGCATCAGATTCAAAGTTTTCTTGATTTAGCAGGTTACTACCGTCGCTTCATTCCCGACTTCTCAAAAATATCTAAGCCAATGACGGAACTGCTGAAGAAAGGAAGTAAGTTTGTGTGGAGCGACAAATGTGAAGAAGCTTTCCACACCTTGAGACAATTATTGACCTCTGCGCCAGTTTTAGCTCAGCCCGACACCACCAGGCCATTTGACATGTATTGCGATGCCTCTGGCACTGGACTTGGTTGTATTCTTATGCAAGACAGCCGAGTCATTGCCTATGCCTCGCGAGCGTTACGGTCACATGAGTTGAATTACCCCACCCATGATCTCGAGTTAGCAGCAGTCGTTCATGCTTTGAAATTATGGAGGCATTATCTCATGGGAACCCGATGCAACATCTACACAGATCACAAGAGTCTTAAGTATATATTCACGCAAGCAGACCTCAACATGCGTCAGAGAAGATGGTTAGAATTAATCAAGGATTATGACCTAGAAGTGCATTATCACCCAGGTAAAGCCAACGTAGTTGCAGATGCTCTCAGCCGCAAGATCCATTGTAACTGCTTATCGACGATTAATTATGCCGAGACCCTGTGTCATGAAATGGCTAAACTCAACTTGAAAATTGTTCCACACGGCACCTTAAGTCATATTTTTCTGGAGCCCACCCTGCTTGACCAAATAATTCTAGCACAACTAGAGGACAAAGAGATAAACCTTATCAAAGGAAAACTTGCACAGGAGGATGAGGGATATAAACGCTTCCGACAGGATTGGAAAGGAGTGGTACATTATGAAGCTCGACTTGTAGTTCCAAATGATCTCGAGCTTAAGAAACAAATTCTGGACGAAGCACACCTTTCCAAGTTCTCGATTCATCTCGGTAGTACCAAGATGTATCACGACCTCCGACAAAATTTCTGGTGGAGTGGGATGAAACTTGACATTGCACGATATGTTTCAGAGTGTGATACCTGTCAGCGAGTCAAGGCAAGCCACTTGAGGGTAGCTAGCCCCTTGTAGCTGCTGCCTATTCCCTTGTGGAAATGGGAAGACATAAGCATGGACTTTATAGTCGGACTACCCAATACCTCCCGCAAGCATGACTCCATATGGGTTATAGTAGACCGACTAACCAAAACAGCACATTTCCTTTCAGTACACACCACCCACGCCATACAGAAATATGCAGAACTGTACCTTGACCGGATTGTTTCCTTGCATGGTGTACCTAAAACGATCATCTCCGATCGAGGTAGTCAGTTTGTAGCACGCTTTTGGGAGCAGTTGCAGTTTTCACTTAGCACTAAATTGATTCGTAGTTTCACATATCATCCTCAGACCGATGGCAAACTGAAAGGGTTAATCAGATTTTGGAAGATATGTGACGCGCCTGTGCTATTCATTATGACAAGAACTGGGACAAGTGTTTGCCATTAACGGAATTTTCCTACAACAATAGTTACCAAGCTAGCCTGAAAATGGCACCTTTCGAGGCCTTGTATGGACGCAGATGCCGAACCCCACTAAGCTGGTCGCAACCTGGAGAGCGAATGGTGTATGGACCTGACCTGGTCTTGGAGGCCGAAGAAAAAGTGAGAGTTATCTGCGAAAATCTCAAGGCCACCTAGTCTCGATAGAAGAGCTATTCCGATCAAAGAAGAAGACCTATCCAATTTGAGGATGGGGATTTTGTATACCTACGGATTTCACCGACCAAAGGCGTACAACGTTTTGGAGTAAAGGGAAAGTTAGCCCCGCGCTATATTGGTCCCCATGAGATCGTAGAGGTGTGTGGACCCTTAGCGTATCGAATTAAACTTCCAGAGAAGATTGCAGCGATACACGATGTTTTCCATGTCTCACAACTCAAGAAATGCATCCGGATTCCAACTGAAATCATTGCCCCGGAAGAATTGGAGCTCGAACCCAATTTATCATATAAAGAGTATCCTGTCAAGATCCTCGACCGGAAGGAAAGACATACTCGTCGGCAAATGGTGAAAATGTACAAAATCCAGTGGAGTAACCATACGGAAGACGAAACGACATGGGAGATGGAAGAGTATCTCAACGCTAACTTCTTCGGTTTCTTTTCGATCAGGGAGGTACGTTGCACCAGCCACACTAGTTCTTTCTGCACTTGAATCTCGGGGTGAGATTCCTTTAAGGGGGGTAGGCTGTAACAACTCTACCTAAATTAAGTGCTTTTAACTATAAACCAGTGGTTAATCCCTAATTAAAGAGGTGAAATGACCATTATGACCCTAAGAAGCTCTTTTTGGAGTTTGGAATAAAACATGGAATTTTATATACAAACTTAAGTTTATGCCCAAATAAGAGTTGTAAAACTTTTTAATTCAAACAACTTTCGTTAAAGACCTTTGACTGATTCGGAGTGGAAGGAAGTTAAAAACCGCAATCAAAACCGGAATACTCAAGAACTCTAAAAACCTCGTAAGTCCTGGAATTAGAGTTTTCCTCCATCTTTGCAAGCTTTTATCTCACAAATTCCTATCTAAACTCAAGGCAGGCCCTTAATGAAGTTGTAGTACCTCGAGTGTGTTTCAACTTTGTTACACTGACCCAGGTCCAACTCGGGCCAAAACCTGTTCAAAACCTCGGTCAAAGTAAGGTAAAACAGTCAACTCATCCCTGATGCCTTAAAATCCTAAGTCTGGAATTCTAGACTTTTAGCAAACTTTGGCATGAAATATCTTCAAATCCTTTCACAATCTAAACTGACACCTTAAGCAAAGTTTAAAGAACGTCCAGTTTTGAGCAAGTTTGTTTAAAAGAGTTTTGGAAGTTGTGTTGAAAAATCCGGAAAAAGATCTCCCCAAAGCTGGTCGGGCTTGCTGCCCGAAGGGAGCCTCGACGCCCGCGCGCCAGAGCACGTTCGCTCGCGCGCCGCGCGCCACGTGGCCGTCGGCCATCGGCAGCTCGCCGGCGCCCTATCACTGGCGTGATAGCGATAGGGCGAAGGCCACGGTGCCCAACCCGCACCTGCGACAGGACGGGGCGAACGCTGGGCTAGCCAACCGCCGGCCGTGCGCGTGTCGTCTTCCGCCTGCCACGGCTCTGCTCCACCAACCCCGTTCCGCCCGTCCGCCGGAGAAGCTGCCACGCCCACGGCGTCCCGCGCCTCCGCCTGCTCGCCCAACCCCCATGGTAGACCTCCTCCTCGTCCGCCCAATAGACCAGAAGCCCCAGACGCGCGTCGCCCAAGGCCAATCACCGCCGGAGACCACCTGGAGCTCCGCCTCCTCTGCCCAATGGCGCCGCTGGCCAATGGCCGCCTTGCTCGCGCACTCGCCGCTCTTGGCCTTATCCCTCCCCTACGGGAGCCCCGCCTCGACCCTCCGCTCCACCCCGGCCCTATAAAAGGGTCCCCCTCACCGGCAACGCCACCCCTTTGCCATCGACCGCACACGCGCCACCGCTTTCTCCTCTGCGCCGCAGCTGAGCTCCCGTGGAGCTCACCCCTCTGCGCCACCCCGCACTTCGGCGACTTCACTGCCACACTCTTGAGGAAGTTTCCCTCTCCGCTCAAGCCACTTCTCCCAACCCACCAGCCGCCTGTTCCTCCGCATGGTGCTAGAGCTTGCTTGTTGTCCATAAGAAGCACTGCCGCCGCCAGAGCACCGTCGAACCTCGCCGCCGCCCAAGCCTTAGCGCCTTAGCCCTTCCGCCAAATCCTGTTCCTTCCCGACCCCAAGACTTCACCCGTAGGCCTAAAGGTAAGCTGCTGACCCCCTTCTCGGTTCGTCCGACCCCTTTTCTTTTCGTTTCGCCCGACCCCTTTTCTTTTCGTTTCGCTCGACCCCTTTTTCCGTCTTGCCCAACCCTGTCAGTTTCGCCGACCCTTATCCGCCTCGCCCGAGGGCTCGGCTGTATCTTTTTCTTTGACCCGAGGGTATCTGCGTAATATTTTGGGGACTTCTCTGTGTTAAATCCGAGGACCCCGGTACAGTTATTCCTTAAGTCTAAGGGTCAGATCATAAGTTTCTCCCAATCCGACCCTTTTATCATGTTCTCCACCAACTGAAGTTGGACTCCCCCACCTTTCCTGTAGCTTTGCTACAAGTGTCTGAGCTAAAACGTGCAAGTGTTGTTGAAATAACCATCTAAAATGTTTAACCCCTGCATTGCACTTCCGTGTAGAGCTAAATCTCACCGACGGAACTTACGAGCTCCACCCGGCACCGGAAGAAGACCCCGCTGCGGAGCTTCACCCCTTCGAAGGCGAGCCCGAACCAGAGCAAGACCCCGTGGACTCACAAGCTTTTCCTGAAGGCAAGCCCCGGAGCATAAATTCCTATCTTGAATACTTGCAATACTATTGAATGCTTTGATTGTGCATTTACGTTTCTAGGAGTTGTAATGAAACCTTGGATGCATGAACTTAGTACCTTGTTTGAATATTAGTTGCTAAAGTCGAGTAGTTACAATGCTTAATAGGCATCGGTAAAAGTCGAGTGATTTCCTATCACTCGCGAGTTATAGGAGTTGAATGGACTTATGTTGCAAACTATAAGGACGACGGACGGGGTCAGGCTTATGTTCGATACTTGGTGGTTTTTCCCGTGTGTCTAAATGAAATTGATCTAAGGTTGAAACGTGTCGGCGTTCGTGATCAAGTGTTTGAAAGTACTAATCTCATACCTAGTATGGGATAGGGAAGCCTAGTACCTGATTGAACTGGGGCGTGGCATACCCTCCGGCTGTCCTTGGAACGTCGTTCCCATGGTGCATCATGTGGGTGCAAGTGCGGTCATAGTACGGCAGAGGCCGGGATTATGGAGCATTGCAAGCCAAAGGCAGTTGGCCCTGACACGTGCCTAAGGGATCGATGGGGACGGCTGACAAATGAAGCGACCCTTCGTGGTGCGCAGATGTCGTGAGATTAGGTTCGCCATGCATGGTTAATAAATTCGAATCAATTCGTTTGCCTCTCACAGTTTGGGACTACTTGATCGCTATTCTACATTGAGTAACGATGAAACATGATTAAGAGATTAAGTTGATGTTTGTCATAAATTGCTTGGAAACTATGCTTGCTTAGAATAGATGCTAATCTAGACTGGATGAAGAACGTAGAACATGAGCTAAAATATTGAAAGTAAGGATCAACTGTAGACGCTTTTGGCAAAGCAAACCCAAAGCCAGAAGGCCTTTCATGTCTAAGTTTTGGTGAAAAATAGCTATCACCCAGCGGGTCAGTCTTGCTGAGTACTAGTTGCTCAGCCTTGTTGTGGCTTAATCTTTTCAGGTGATGTCAATAGTTTGGTTGCTGGCACCACTTGGCCTACCCAGCTCCCTCCGGGCTGGACAGTCGAGTGGGATCCCTCCTCGGATGGCGAGGGAAGGGATTTTTTATGTCATGATCGGCTCCGTCGTGATGTCATGTATCGACGTTTAGCTTCCGCTTGTTTTAATTGACTTTTTGAACCTTGCATCCTATTTTGAATTTTAGAACTCTGATGTAATAATTTAAGAGACTAAGTTATGTGATGGAATGTTGTAATCTCTGTGCTACTCACCTTCGCGTGAGCGATGCTTCTCGATCCTGTTCAGGTGGTTAATCGGATGAAATCCGACGGTCGACCAGGTTGACTTGCTTTAAAAGTGCATAATCGCGTGTTAGGTGACTTCAATGCATTTTAGTCAGGTTAATTTGGGCGGTTCCGCCACACCATTGCTCCCCCACGGCCATGGGCGAGCTGCGCCGGCCACTGGAGGAGCTCCACTGGGAAGGGCGCTGGGTGCTGCTCGAGTGCCGGGGGCACGGGCCGCTGCTGCCCCGCGGCCAAGGGGCGAGCCGCGCCGGCCGCCGCCATCCTCCTCCACCACCACCATTTCCTAGCGTCGGATCCCGCTGTGCAGTGCTCCTTTTGCTAGGGTTTGCTGCATGTTGCAAGCGTATGTTTCAAGTGTTTCAGATGTTTCAGAAGAATGTTGCAAATGTTTCATGTTGATGTTGCAAAGTAGATATAGATGTTGCGATGTTGCATATGTTTCACACACATGTTGCAAGTGTTTTATCTGAATGTTGCATTTTCAATGAGAGATTTGAATGTTCCATGTAACACGAAACAAATGTTGCGGCGGATTTTTTTCCTCATCATCAACAGATGGCTAATAAATTTTTTTCAACATGTTTTTTGATGTTGCAAACAGTGATTTTCTATGTTGCAAGCGTTTATTTTCTATATTGCAGATATTATTTTTTTAATGTTGCGATGGAGCAACCGAGCGTCCGATGGAAAGTTTTCCCATCGAACGTCCGGGCGCTAGCAGCGCCTAAATAAAAATAGGGCTGCAGGTCCTTCGTACCGCTAGCTGCTGCTAACAATTTGGAACACCCGCGGAACTTTTACACGCAAGGAACTCTCGTATGCAGGTCGCACGATTTGTGTGAGAAGATCTATGTGTTCACGGCTTCACGTATATATGGCGTGCAGTCTCCTTTTCGACCACGATTACATCATATAGGATATATCTTTGATTTTTGCTACTATTCCATCCTCCTGTTAGTTCAGGCAATATATATATGTAATGATTTACGAGCGTACACTTGCAAAAGGTACGTGAACCCAGAACCATGGACGCCGCCGGAGGATCACTAGGCGACGATGCGCAGCTCGCCACGCTGCGGGACGTCTTGGCCGCGCTCGGCGCCACGGCCCCGCGGCTCGTCTACCGGAAGACGCTCCACAGGGCCGACGTCAACATGAGCCAGACGCGGCTGCTGATTCCCTGCAGGTCGGACGACGGCGACGCCAGCGCGCTCACGGCGTTCCTCACTGAGGGCGAGAAGGAGCGCGTGCGCGAGCACCACGAGGTCCGCGAGGGCCACCTCTACGGGATCGAGGTGCCGGTCTACGACCGCCACGGCCAGCGGTTCGGCATGAGGCTGAATTGGATTGAGGCGAGCAGGGCCTACCGGTTCTCCGGCACCGGGTGGGAGCTTTTCCTGAGAGACAACCAGCTCCCGGAAGCCATGGCTGCGGCGGAAGAGATTGGATGGAAGTTGGAGATCGAGCTATGGGCGTTTCGCTTGACCGAGCTGCAGCTGCGGGAGCGCCGCGCGGATATAGTTGGCCAGCCGGGCCGCCCGGCACGGCACTGGCACGGGCACTATCTGGCACGGCACTATATGGCACGACACTATATGGCACGAGTACTTAACCGTGCCGTGCCGTGTTGTGCCGCCGTGCCTAACTGTCGGCACAGGCACGGCACTAACAGGCAGTTAGCGTGCCGTGCCGTGCCACAGGGCACGGCGGCACTGCAGTGCCCGTGCCGGCCCTGGCACTAAATGTGCCTACCACAAGTCCATAATACCACTCTTTTTACACAGAATTACAAGCACAATCCAAAACTATTAAGATTCACAAGTAGTGGAGAACTTATCTTGTTGTATTCACAAATTTGTAACAAAGTCACAAGTCACAACCCAGTCACACAGTCATAGAGATAACAAAATAACATTTTATTGGGAGCTTTAGTGCAATGGCTGCCTCATTAAAAACCTATCTAGGTAAAACTCACCCTTGTGAGAAACCCTAGACAGGAAAAAAGAGTACAACCCAGCTCCAATTATAAAGTTCATCACAGTCCATGAGTCCAGTACTTAATATTACAGTCCCATTACATAAATGATAACTAATCAAGATAAAGTTCTTCAAAAGCTTCTTCAAGTTCCTTGTCCTCCACCATGTGTTGCAGCCTTACTTCTGCAGCCTCCCAGTCTTTGATGCAGGTGAGCATCTCCACCATGTCAGGCTTTAGCTTCCTCCGCCGCTCCTCGATGATCCTGCCAGTCATACTAAAAGTGGATTCTGAAGATATGGTTGAAACAGGAACTGTTAATATATCCTTAGCCATGGTTAACAACACTGGATATGTGAGTTTGTGTTGATGCCACCAGTTCAAGATGTTAAAATCATCATCTAAATGATTCACTGTGTCACAGTCCAAGTAAGAAACAAGTTCAGAAACATTACCACCTGAAGAACTGGCAGCATGCAAAAGGGCAGTTGCAGATGTATCTCTAGCCATGCTTAGAGTAGCAACTAGAGAATGCATGCCACCAGCAGAACCAACATCATCATCATCATAAATTTCATCCCAAGCAGACCTTTTCTTACTAGATAGGTTAGGAGGTACAGTCCTCCTCAACCTAACACCTCCATATTTCTCCTCATACTTGTTGTAGACATCAGTAAGTCAAGCTCTAGTGCTAACCTGGTAAGCACTGTAATCTGTACTGGTAAGGGTACCCAACCTCCTGAGCACTCTATTGAAACCTTTCATTTTAGCTCTAGGGTCCAGGATGAATGCAAAAGAATAAAGCAAAGGTATGTCCCTCCAGTATTTGTTATACTTGTCTATCATAGGTTGAACCACATGTCTGATGTGAGTATCATTAGCATAATTCTTTAAGTGCATAGCAATCTTAACAAGATAATGAATCATAAGTGGAGATGTAGGATAGTACACACCAGACAATGTAACTGTAGCATCATAAAAAAGTTCAAGAAATCTTAGCACTTTTTCTGCCATAGCCCAATTATCATCAGATAAAAGCAACTGATCACCTTCAACCCTAGGATATTGAGCAACTATGAAAGTTGTGAATGGGACCTTATGAGGAAACAAATGCTTAAGCATTAGATATGTAGAATTCCACCTAACTTCCATGTCTAGCTGAAACTTTCTAGGCCTAACACCAGTGGCAATGCAATAACTTTTATATGCAGCAATTCTCTGATTAGATGAGTTTAAGAAAGATATTGCAATTCTAAACTTCTCAATCAATGGCTTAAGAGCAGTTAGAGCCTCCTTAACAATCAGATTGATAATATGGCATGCACAACGCTGATGCAAGAACAAAGAATTAATTGAATGTGCATTGTCATCCCTATCATCATCCACAACTTCAATACCAAGATATTTAGAAAGAACAGGTCTAAGCTTTTGCATGGCTGAAACATTAGATGATGCATTGTCCAAAGTAACAGCAAAAACTTTTTCAGTCAAACAATAGTCATCAAGACAGATGCAACACGATCAGCAATATTTTGACCATTGTGTGAACAATCAATCAGCCTAAGACCAAGCACTCTCTTCTCTAGTTGCCAATCAGAGTTTATGTAGTGAGCAACAACACTGAGGTAGTCCTCTTTGGCATTACCAGACCAAATATCAGAGGTTAGACACACACAATTAACACCAGCAGATTTCACAATCTCAACAAGCTTAGCCTTGCAATCATTGAAGTATTTTAGCAGTCTCTAGTGGTGGTTTGCCTAGATACTGCAACAAATTTAGGATTATGAGCAGTTCTAATGTAATCTTCAAATGCATAAGATTCACCCAAAGAGACAGGAACATCAAGCCTAGCAAGCAGTCTAACAAGTTGAGTACGGGCAACTATAGGACAGTACTCCCAATTACGAATACTACCATCAGGATTAAAAGAGATTTGTGACTGAGACATGTGAGTTTTCTCACGCCTTCTAGGGCATCTATCCCTATGGCGGGTGAGGTGACCAGTGCCACCACTAGAGCGCCCAGAGTACTCTTTAGAGCAATGGATGCATTTAGCTCCATACCTTACCTTCTTACCGTTCACCATTTTGAATATCTTCTTGAAATCAAGCCACACAACCGAGGTAGAGGGGCGTGAGCGCTTACCGTTGTTCTCTTCCCCGTCCCCGTCCACTGCTTGGTCATCGCATGGCTCAAGGATGATGGGAGGTTGAGCCACACGGCCGAAGAGCTCGGCGGCATCCTCGCGCATGTCATCCTCGTCATCATCTCCGGCCAACCCGCAAAGCCGTCTCTCTTGGTTTGACCCACCCTGAACCGTCTCGTCGTCGTCGGATCCGGCCATCGTCACACGCCCGCGCCCCGGTTCCTCAACGGCTACACAAAAAGAAGAGTTAGGATTAGCCGGTTAGGGATAAGGGGTCAATTGAGCAAGGGTTAGGGTTAGGGTTAGGGTTTCCTACCTTGATAGCCGGAGCACCGGAGTCACCGGCGACGTTGACGAAGCACAGATCCAGCGAGACCGACTACGGATCCGGCGAGTTCTAATGCGGATCCGGCGAGATCGACGCGGGGCCGAGACCTGGCGAGGCCGACACGGAGATGACGAGAAGGACGACGCGAAGCGAGAATGCGAGATCAAGAATAGCCATAGGTGATAGGAGTATACATGGCCGTGCCGTGTGCAAGTGCCGGCGGAGGCCGGAGGCCACCGGAGGAGGAGGAGAAGGGCAGAAGGGAGGGGATCCGGGGAGGGAGGCAGAGAGCGAGAGAGCCGGAGAGTCGGAGAGAGAGAGGAGAGCGAGCGAAGAGAGAGAGAGGAGCGGCGCAAATGACTGAATGAGCTAGGGTTTACCGTCGCGCGCCGTCGGCCTCCCTTATATACGCGCCCCCGCCAACGGTCGGATCCAACGGTCGGATGGAGCGGGGGCGGCGGATCCGACGGCTGATAGCCGTTTGGCCGTGCCTTAAGCGGGCCGGCCCATTTAGCGTGCCGTGCCCGTGCCGGCACTACGGGCCGAATTGGCGGCCCAGACAACGCACTAACGCCGTGCCGGGCCTGGCACTGGCACGATGGTTCACGGGCCGGGCCGTTTTCGGGCCGTGCTTCTTCGTGTCGTGCTCGGGCCGGCCCGTAGTGTTAGTGCCAAATGGAAATCTATACGCGCGGAGGGCGACCACCACCCTGACGGCGTACTAGGGGTGGCGATTCTGATAAGGATTTAGCTAGGCCATGGGGCGAATGATGTGCGAATTTGGTTTGTATATTGCCCTTCTTGTTAGATGATGATCTGCTTTAATGCAATGCAATTAAACGGGTGTTTGGATCTTTAGTTCTAACTAAAATATATGTCATATCAAATATACGAAGGCTAGTTAGGAGGACTAAACATGAGCTAATTATAAAACTAATTACACAGATGGAGACTAATTCACGAGACGAATCTATTTAGCCTATTTAATCCATCATTAGCACATGTTTACTGTAGCATCACATTATCAAATCATGGACTAATTAGGCTTAATAGATTCATCTCGCAAATTAGTCTCCATCTATGCAATTGGTTTTGTAATTAGCCTATGTTTCATACTCCTAATTAGTATCTAAACATTCGATGTGACAGGAATTTTAGGAGGTGCTAAAGAAACAAACACCCCCTAAGTTTTGAAGTTTTGAGTTGCTTAATGTAGCCTCCTTTAATGTCAATTTTGTTGGCAGCAGCATATCTCTTCGAAATTGTTTGAATCTCTAATAGGGTGTTTGGTTTAAGGAATGAAGTAATCTATCATCTTCTCATTTCTCACTTTGTTGTTTGGTTTGCGAAATAGAATGAGTTAATCCGTCTTGGGTTCATCCTACCAAAATTGAAGAATAAACTTAGGATGCACCTCCTCATCTAGATTTGGGGAACCAGCCCATGGTTCACTTTTTCTAAATTTTCCAAGAGTAAACGTCACCAAGATCAAAACATACCAACAAAACTACTCTGAATAGGTTCAGCCGTACATAAGTCATAGCAGATAAAAAAGAGCACCAACATATTATCACAAAATGCACATTACAAGACTTCATACTTGCATAACCGTTCTGCTACGTTTATGACTGCCATACAATGAGAAACAAAGAAGACCGAATCAATTAGCATGTAGCAGATAATAAGAAGGGCAGGGGGGGTATGAGGTGATTTTGCATAACTACTAACAATGATTTGCCTAAGAATAATACTTTGACTAACTGAGAATAAAGGGCAGGGGGGTATGAGGTGATTTTGCATAACTACTAACAATGATTTGCCTAAGAATAATACTTTGACTAACTGAGAATAGTACTTTGCCACAAGAATAGCACTTTGCATAAAATGAGAGAAAGACGCTTTGTACATAATTTATATTAACACGAATGCCCCCGTTCATCGTCATGACACAGCCTCTTCCTATGTGCTGTTATTTCTGTTCTTATAGCAGCTGAGACCGTTGGATCATCATCAAATGATGCTGCTGCAGGAAACACAGCTCTAGTACCCTCTAGTCTATGAGTAATGCCTATAGCAAAATTAAAAGCTTCACCTTTTACACAAAGCTAAATTGATAAGCTATAAATTCTTAATTTATAGATCATACCCCCAAACTTGCTTATCCATGGTTGCTAAATTTCTATATTGTATAGCCTACAATGCTTCATCGTAGGACCTAAATTGCTGAATTATAGAATCTAATATCTCTGACCTCGATTATAGAGAACTGGCACACCCTAGTTGCATAGTGGCTCATATAATTGCCTAAATTATAAACTTAGTACTAAAAAATATGCATATACCATACTATACCTACCACATTGGATGAGGACACACCACCAAGCTGACATCTTTGTCCTCTAGCCAATGCCTAAGCTGCAACCAGATATGGAAGAAAAGGGAAGACATTAGTTCACAGGTAACAAAAAAACAGATCAGTGTGACTTCTGGATAGCTAACAAGTACTGCATGCATGTTCAGTATATGCTAGTAGAGTAGGCTAGCTAAAAAATAAATGGCCATCAGGCAGCCACAGCACCTGCCAGCTATGGTGATGGTGTTCTAACTAAATTTTTTTTAAAAAAACCCTCAAAAAGCAACATGAATCTAATTAGAAAAAATGCTATTATCTGCACATGTTACTATAACTAATGTCAATTTAGATTAAATGTTACTCGAACTACTCAGAACTACTTTGTATGTTAATATAACCACTGAAAATTTTTTTGTATTATCAATGCCTGATGATGCCTAATGCCTGTTGAATTGTATTATTTCCACACATTCCTGTAAGCGCGAAAAATTAACCTACAAAAATAGATTATTCTGCAGTCTGCACCACTTGACAAAAAAAGGTGAACTGCTCTGAACAAGGATGTTGTTGCAGGGACTACTATATCACACACAAAAAAAGTGTGCAGCATGCATAAACATGCTACTTCTGAAATTATTCCTGAACTAGTGTTAATACCATGCATTAGAGCAACTCCAAGAGTACCTAAAAAATTCTTCCCAAAACTATATATTGGGAGTTCTCCTAAAAAAATTTCCCCCAAAAACATATCAATCTACAGCAGATCGCTAATAAATTGCCCCCAATATTTCAAAACAGGCCACATCATCGTATTGGGCCCATCAGAAGGGACGCGTGGGCGTGCGGGAATCAGGATTGGGGGAGGAACGCCAACGCTAAAATATACGCGGTGGCAGATTGTTTTTTAGCGTCGCTAAAATATTGGGGAAGGTTTGGGTGAACTGTTGGAGTTCGTTTTTTCTCTTTTTCTCCTTAAAAAAATATTGAGGGTAAGATTAGCAACCTTTTGGAGTTGCTCTTACAAGGGAAAAAAGTATGCGAACTAGCTCAGACCAACTGGGATCGAAAAAACTCACAATGCTGCTAGGACTGCTCTGAATTTCCAGTGTACATCATGCATCCAGCGAAAAACAAAGTGTGGGAAGCCTAAAGCTCAGGGCACCTGTGATCGGAATCAGACCTTCGTGTGCAATGTTCCTCTCCTTGCACCTACTTCTCTTCCGCTCCAGAAGTCAGTTCCTGAATTAAAAATGATGCGAAAAACAAAGAGCACGATGAGTGGGGATCCTTCCTTGGGGGAAATCCGTGACAATATGAAACACATAGTCGAGTGGATGTCTCACCTTATTCCCGCAACTCGTCTGCCATTGGGTATTCGGCCGGATTGGACGCGCAGTGGAGAAATCGCCAGACACCAAAATGAAACAGGGAGAGACCGCTCAGATCAGTCAGATTTGGGACGCCTCCCCGCGCATGGAAATTAAAAACCCCAGAAAAAAAATCGAATGTAGATGTCTCACCTTATGCACGCAAATCAAATTTATTCGGCCAGATTGGGACGCACAATGGAGAAATCACCAGAACCCAAAACGATAACAGGGGCAGGGGAAACATTCAGATCAGACGAGATTCGCGCGCGACGAACAAAAACCCGAATCGTAATGTAGATGTCTCACCTACATGCGTGCCCCCGCTCCTCCTCTACCACCGAATTCTCACGCCCGCTTGTTATGACCCTTGGCCGTCGGCGATCGCCGTCGACGTGAGCACACGACAAGAGGATCAAGGGACGATAACGTGGAGCAGAGGAAAGGTTCCTTACTTCCGTGTTCTATTTTTCCTGTTGTCTTTGTTCGTTCCTAACTCGATACACCAGACAGCCTATATACACGTCTGTCCTTGGCCTTTGACCCATAACACACTCAAAGTAGAAAACGCTTACACACTCGTAAAACATAATACAGGAAATACGTCTTATATACTTTACACCACCGCCGTAACACCTCCCGCCACTCCAGAAGTTGCTTGTCCCCAAGCAACAGCATCACGAAAACGCTGCTTGAGCACATAGTAGTCCTCCTAGGTTGCTGATGTAGTAGGCAACAAAGTCTACTTGATCAACATCAGTGGAACCGCTGAGCTTCCCTTTTTGACCAAGCGTCGATCCAATATCTGTTCTGGAGATACATCCACAGAAGAGAGGTCCGTAATTTCTGGCAATTCTGAATAAACTGGTGAGAAGTCCGGAGTAAACGGTCTGAGCTGAGAACTATGAAAAACCGAGTGTATCTGACTTGTGGCCGGCAAGTCCAACTTGTAAGCTGTTGCACCAATACGCTGCAAAATCTTATAGGGTCCAAAGAATTTAAAGGCAAGCTTCGGAAAGGGTCGATTCACCAAAGATGATTGAGCATATGGTTGTAGTGTCAATAGAACCTGATCTCCCACCTGAAATTCACGATCAGACCACTTTTGGTCAGCATATAGCTTCATGCGGTTTTGAGCAGCAACCAACTGTTCCTTCAGCATAGCAAAGTGTGCCTCTCTGTCTTGAATCAAGTCAGCCACTGATTGATGTGTAGAGTCTGGTACTACCATGCCCAATCCCACATTGGGTTCATACCCATATAATGCCTTGAAAGGGGAACAGCCGATTGCAGTATGAAAAGAGGAATTATACCAAAGCTCGGCCAAAGAGAGCTAGGATTTCCATCGTATTGGAGACTGTTGCACTGCACAACGGAGGTACATCTCCAAGCATTGATTGACTTGCTCCGTCTGGCCGTCAGTTTGCGGGTGATACGCTGTACTGACCAACATTTTTGTGTCCAATGTGGCCATAAGGTCTTTCCACACATTACTCATGAAAATCTTATCCCGATCAGAGACGATGGACAAAGGTACGCCATGCAGTTTGACAATGTTATCTAACAACAGTGAGGCAACTTGTGCTGTAGTAAATGGGTGTTTGAGTGGAAGAAAGTGAGCAAACTTTGTAAAAACGATCCACCACTACCGCAATCACCGAATAACCATCGAATTTGGGAAGTCCTTCAATGAAATCCATGGATAGTGATTGCCAAGCTCCTGCAGGAACAAGAAGTGGTTGAAGGAGACCAGCAGGATGTTGGTGTTCATGCCTGGCCTGTTGGCAGATGATACATTGTTTGACAAAGCTGTGTACATCTGTCTTCATACCTTTCCGGTGAAACAATTTCTTGAGTCTGTAATAAGTGGCTTGAACACCAGAATGGCCCCCAATTGGTGTAGAATGCATGGCCACAATCAACTTGGTTCGCAGTGCAGTATTGTTTCCAATCCACACCTGGCCCTTGTAATAAATCACACCTTTGGGGAGAGAAAATCCTTTATCATCAGATTGCTGTAATGCTTGAGCAGAAGCATCAGTTACATAGGAATTAAGGACCTCTTGCACCCAAAGAGGTTGCAGTTGAGAAACAGCTTGAATAGCCATCATATGTCCAACTCTGGACAAGGCATCTGCAGCTAAATTCTCCTTTCCTTTTCTGTAAACAATCTTGAAGTACAGGCCCATCAACCTTGTCATAGCCTTTTTTGCATATCAGACTGTAAATTCTGCTCGGAGAGGTAAGAAAGGCTTTTATGATTTGTTCTAATAACAAATTCCTGCCTCTGAAGATATGAACGCCATTTCTCAACAGCCATAATTACTGCTATAAATTCCTTTTCATAAATAGAAAGTTGCTGCTGCTTATCTCCTAAAGCTTTGCTCAAGAAGGCTATGGGCTGATCCTCCTGCATCAGCATAGTGGCACAGGCATTTGTCTCCACAGTAAATTTTTTTGTAAAGTTGGGCAAAGCTAACACAGGAGTCTACATCATTGCCTCCTTGAGAGAATTGAATGTCGTTTGTGCTATAGTAGTCCACTGGAACTGTTTATTTTTTAGAAGATTGGTCAGAGGTTTAGCAATGATTCCATAATTCTTTACAAACCTCCTATAATAACCAGTAAGACCCAAAAACCCTCTCAACTCTATTACAGTTGTTGGAGTTGGCCATTTGAGCATTGCTTCCATTTTTGTTGGATCAGTTGCAACCCCATTAGCAGAGATAATATGGCCCAGATAATCAATGCTTGACTGAGCAAAAGAACATTTACTTTTCTTGAGAAAGAACTTAGTGTCCTTCAATCTCTGGAAAACCAGCCTGAGATGCTCAACATGTTGCTCCAGAGATGGACTGTATATCAGTATATCATCAAGAAAGACCAAAACAAGCTTTCGAAGGAATGGTGTTAGGATTTCATTCATCACACATTGAAAAGTGGCCGGAGCATTTGTGAGACCAAAAGGCATCACCCGAAGATGATAATGTTCGTGATGAGTTTTGAATGTTGTTTTGTGTTCATCTTTGGGGCCATTCTTATCTGATGGTAACCGGCTGTTATGTCTAACTTAGTAAAATATTCACTACCAGCTAATTCATCCAAAATTTCTTCAATGATTGGTAAGGGAAATCTATTCTTCACTGTTAGTGAGTTGAGTTTGCGGTAATCTACACAAAACCTCCAACTACCATCCTTCTTTTGTACTAGTAAAATAGGTGATGCAAAAGGGCTTGTACTATGCACAATTAAACCTGCAGCTAGTAACTCCTCAACTTGCTTCTCAATCTCATCTTTGTGAAATGGGGAGTATCGATATGGTTTAGAATTAACTGGGATAGCACCAGGTAATAGGGGTATGGTGTGCTCATAAGTTCTAGCAGGAGGTAGTGTAGTAGGTTTGAGAAAAACATCTTCATATGCCTTGACTAAATCATCTATTGCTGAATTAGAATCAGATATAGGATATGAAGAAATAGGATGAACCATAGCCATAGACCATACCTTATTGCCCTTGCACCATTTTAAAAATGTATCAGCTGAGATTTCAGATAGAGTCTTTGCTGGTGGTAAACTCCTTGCAACTTGATCAACTTGCCCTTATTCTCAAACTCAATTGTTCTGTTATCCCAGTGACAATTCATTGGGTTGTATGGTTTGAGCCAGTCAAATCCTAGTATAGCATCATAAACATCAAGGTCCAACACTTTCATGTCTGTTTCAAGTGTATGCCCTTGACACCACCATGCTATCTGGTGGACTACCTTATTAGAAACCATCCTTGCACCATTAGCCACCTTGACTACTTTTGGATCAGATAGGGTTGCGCGATTCCCACCTTGGTCAAGAAAGAAGAACTCACAAAACTGTGAGAACTACCACTATCCATCAAGATGAGCATAACCTTGTTTTTCACCAATGCTCTAATTTTAATACAGCTAGTGCTCTCCTTGGTTGACATTGCATTGAGAGACAGCTGGTAAAACTCCTCAGTCAGTGCATCTTCAATGGCCAGCTGATTGAGAACTTCTTCAGTGAGGTCCTAAGTTGTGTCTAAGTCATTTACCACCAAAGCATTAACCTGAGCTCGAGGTCTCTTGGGACATTTCTCCATGTGGGATGGGTCAAAAGGTGCAGCATAGTAATAACACAAATTGTTGGCCTTCCTGTAATCCCTTTGGTGCCTTTCCTTCCATAAAGCACTAGGAGGGTAAGGAGGTTTCTGTTCAGATTTTCCTCCCCTTGTGAATACCTTGGAAGTAAAATTAGTTCTTGGAAACTTGGGCTTGGACATGTCTTGTACTTGTTGTTGTATCCTTGCCAGTAAAATAGCCTTGTCCACTGTCTGAGGGAATTGAGATTGAACTGCTACTCTAGTCTCATGCTTAAGGCCCTTCACAAACTGTGGCACAAAGAAATTGTCATCGTAGCCAGCATTGTGCATTACAATCTGGTATTGCAGTGACTCAAATTCAGTCACATACTCTTCTACAGTGGTAGTCTGTTACAATTCCAGAATCTTTTCCATAGCTTCTCTTTGATCATTCCCACCAAATTTCTCTTCTATAATTGTGATGAACTGATCCCAGTTTCCCAGACCACCATATTTTTTTAAAAAAATCTTGAGCCATTTTGCTGCATTGTCCTCAATGTACAGGGAGGCTTGAGTTTGAAGTAATCCAGACATTTATCTTTCCAAATGCAGGGATCTTTACCATCAAACTTTGGAAACTCATTTTTGGTAAATGTGATCTTGAGAATTCCCTATCCCCTCGACCCCTCTGTTTGTAGCAAACCCTTGACTGTGGGGGTGTGCACTTCTCCTCTTCGATGCTCTGGCATCCTGAAAAATGTTCTCAAATGTAGTTTCAGATGAAGTAGGACTAGGTGGTGCTTCCCTAGATTGATTGATGGTTAACTGTGTTATTGCCTGTCCTGTTGTTTCCATTTATTTAGCCAAACACTGTTGGTCTTTCAAGATCTGTTCCATGATCCTAGTGGTGTTTTCCATCTGAGTTTCCAATTGTTGCTGTCTTGTATCGCTTTCTCCCATCTTACGAAACAAGATATCCTCTAATTTGCTTTGGTGGGCGTCAATCTCAGCCACTTTGGCAAACAGAGTGTCGAAACTATCCTAAACTTGCTCCCAATGATCTTCCCCTTTCGGAGACATCTCCTCCATGGCTTCTAGAACAAAGCGTGTCTGAGGCGAAGGCTTTGGAAGAGCCGTGATGATAGACCTCGAATCCATAGCAAAAGAATGCAATTACAACTCCCAATCACGCTGCCAACCAGCTCCGATTCGACCGCCCAGAATAGATGCGCCGAATCTAAAACTCCACTCCTGCGATGCGGATGTGGTTACGGAATTTTACATAGAGACTTGCTCTGCAACCCTCACCGAAGAGCATCGCCCTCCATCACCACCATGAACTCGAATTCAGTCACGGGCATACGAAATTTTACACAGAGACCTGCTCTGCAACCCTAGCTGTGCCAAATCGATCGCAAATTTGGGAAGATTCTGGGTTGTTCTTCACGGATCCAGATGACAAGGGGGATTTTATGTGGGTGAGCCACAACCTCTTATCACCGCGCTGATCGGACGAGATCCGAAAGGCTGGCTGTGGATGTGGACCGAGTTCGTAAAGATTGATTGAACCACGAACCTTGGCTTGATGCACTCTGTCGCCACCGTAGCAGGGCTTGCGAGCAGATGCTAAAAACGCACTCGAGATTGAGTGTCTCTGATACCACCTGTTATGACCCTTGGCTGCTGGTGATTGTCGTCGACGTGAGCACACAACAAGGGGATCAAGGGACGATAATGTGGAGCAGAGGAAAGGTTCCCTTCCGTGTTCTATGTTTCTGTTGTCTTTGTTCGTTCCTGACTCGATACACCAGACGGCCTATATGCACGTCCATCCCTGGCCTTCGACCCATAACACACTCAAAGTAGAAAACGCTTACACACTCGTAAAACATAATACAGGAAATACGCCTTGTATACTTTACGCCACCGCCGTAACACCGCTGTGCTGTGAATTAGAATCCATCAGACGGGTGCCGAATGAACTCCCATTTCGGTGCCGTGGGTGTGGAGAAATCGGCACAGATGTAGAGATGGCTCACCTCCATGCGCGCTCCATTGCCTTCGCCACCTTGGATCTGCACTTCCCTTCACGGAATCGCCTCCTCCCAAATGGATTCGAGTACGTTGTCGTCTGGAAATCGCTGGATCGGAAGAGAGAGAAACTGTTTGGTTTTGGAACAACGTGGTTGGGTCAGAGCCGACCTCTTTTGTGGGTTATGGTTGACCCATCTTGTGGTTGGATGAGAGAGATGAAGAGGGATGGGTTCGACCTAATTTTTTTGTTTGGTAGGGGTTGAAAGGGATGGGATGGACGCCATATGTCATCGTGGGACCCACTTGTCATCCTCCTCTTTTTTATTTTTTTTTACCGTGCACCTCTTCTTCCTCCCGAGTGCCGCCCCTCCAACTCCTCTACTCCTGCACCGCCCGCCGCCCTGCTCCTGCCTGCGGCAATGCCCCTCCCTACCTCCCTCCCTCCTGCGCCGCCCGCCGGCCCTCCCTTCCTCTCTCGTGCGCCGCCCGATGCCCCTCCCTCCCTCTCCCCACGCCGGCCTCCGCCACCACCCCTCCCTCCCTCTCTCCTGCGCCGGCCGCCGCCTACCGCCCGCACCCCCTGCTCTCATGCGCCCGACGGAGCGAGACGACGTGACGGGGGAGCAATGCGGGTCAGCGTGGTTGTATCTACGGAAAATATTGCCTATGTGGGACGAACCGAACCCACTCCATTTCCAACCAAACGGAAGTCGATGGGGGTCGAACCCGTTCCAACCCACGTCGACCTCCAAAACCAAACACACCCGGAGAGAGAATGCGGAATGAATAATGGGAGAAACCAACAGAACAGGCGCGAGTCAGTCGCTCCGAGACGGGGGCAGCCGGCCTGTTTCTCTGATTGGTGGACCCTGCAGGAATTGATGTGTTGCCCATTGCCCTGGTGAGGATGCAAGCGCTAGTTATCTGTACCGTGCGCCTTTGGACGGACGGTGGATGGAGCCGGCCGTTCCATCCAACGAAATTACGGCGAGTCGTACAGGAGTCTTTACCAATCTATTTTTGTTATTTTTTAAGAATGACTAGTATAGTGCACGTATTTAAAAAAATCTATTGAACATGTCTTTTATAGAACACAGATAGTCTCTATTTGATTATGATTATAAATAGCTTACCAGTGAAAATAAGTGAGAATAATCCTACCCAAATGTATACCTTATTTGTCAATTCACTTACCACATAAGCCCCTTAGTGCAAGGAGGAAACAATGGGCAGGCCGCTTATCTCCTACGCAATCCGAGCCATACTCATCTGTAGCGGATGAAGTTCGTCTCGGTTCCCTCCTCCCTTTTCCCCAAGTACCCGACAAGCCCTGCGCCCACTACCGTCCGGCGCGTTGGATCCATGCCACCACCATCCTCTTGGTGCCTTCCGCATCTCCCTCCCTCTTTGTGTTACCGTGAATGACAAATATGCTTCTTCAATTGTATAATATTTGCATTAAAATACCGACCACCGATAGTTGTACGACCACTCTCTGCATGGCAAAGTTGTGATGTGTGATGGCAAAGCTGCGCATAAGAAAGTAATAGATAACAACCCCCAACACACAATATAATTTTCAAATCATAAAAAAATAAAGTAATGCACATTGTGTCCTTGTTTTATTCGAACCTCATTTTTGCATTTATGTTCTGCTGGATTCACATTTTCAATTTTCGTCACCACCTGCAATTTTGAAATACCTTGGTCACAATTTACGACGATCAGAAAAAACCAAACCAAGTAATCTGAGATGGAAAAAAAATATAAATACCATGTTTTCCGCCAGCAAATCTTTCTTATATTATCAAACGAGGCCAACCAAACTCCCCTCTTGACCTCTTATGACCATGTCCGATCCAGGGTTTTGTTATGCTTGTGGGCTAGCAGTTCAATCTTGCTCTATTTGCCTGATCATTAACCAGAAGAGTATTTACGTAAGCGTGGCTCATATGCACTGAGTAGTCTTCACCTGAGATCACTACTATCCACATCTTGGTTCTAATTATTTCAGGACTAATCAGGTCTTCATCAGGAGCATGCACATGGCGGCGGCATCTATCTGCGTGGCCGTTGGCAGCGCTCTCGCGGACGGCTGCTGGAGTCGAGGGCTCGAGGCACGGGAGAGGGAGAATGGCTCCTGGATACCCGTTTATGGGCTCGGCAGCTTGCAGCGGCGAAGAACGTGTTGCAGCGCACGGCGGCGGAGGAACATGCTGTGCTGTGCGGGGGCAGAATTAAACAGCCTGAGCTCGGAACGATGCTTCAATTCAGTCCACGAGCAACGTTGGAAAGCGGAAAAACGGAACGAGGCGAGGATGGGGATCTCACCAAGTTGCTTAGCATGATCGAGAAACGTTGTTCCATGCGCCGAGTGCTGAAGTGCTGCTCGAAGCCACCGTCGCAGGGGTCGGGGAATGCTCGCCTCTGTCTACCGAGGGACGACAATTGCCACACGCGCCGTCGCAGGAACCAAGTCAGCCCGAATCCGCAACCAACCTGGTGGCAAACTTGGCAAGTGGAGGAGAGAGGGAATTATTAGCACTGACGGTGATCCGCGGGCGCGATAGAAGGTGGCGGCCCCGATGGAAAAGAATTAGGTCCATCATGATTAACCACATAAAAAAAATTTCATGGTTCTCTGGATCAAGCAGAGCTGCAGAGGGATGATTATTAGGTACACCATGATTCGTAGTCACAACGTGATATTGTATACCCATCATCAGTAGAGAAGCTTGTATGGGAACGAAAACGCTGAAATTGAATAAACGGAGAGAACAAACTTGCAGCAGGCTTCAAGCGAACAGAAACGGTGGATCAGGTTCACGCCGATGGAGGTGGAACCTGGAAATACCTGTCCACACAAACAAAAACACGTCGTACAGATGGAGGTGGACGAGCCGCCGCCTTACACATAAACGCCGGCCGCTCCTCGACCTCGCCCTTTGCAGGACCGATCGTCTGTTCCTGCCGACGGTAGATGGAAGAAGTCGCAGATGCTGTCGTTCTAACATGGGCTTTGCCTTGAACGTGACCGGCATCATATATGACCTTGAGGCGGACGTCCCGTCCGGTGGAGGGCAGGCGCTATGGGTGCGACGCCGACGACGGGAAGGGCAGGTGGCACAAGGATAGCGATAGAAGGAACGATTTATTTTTTGGAAGGTGAGAGCGTGATCTATGCGTGATCGACGTGAAAATCGCGGAGAGCAAGGGCGTGGGTACGACTTTTCCACGGTGAGAAAAGAAAGGGTGAAAAATCATTTTTTAAACTTTTGTTTTTATCTCTTCTCAAAATTTTGGTAGAGGTACGGGGTCGTAGGTGACAAGTGTTTCCAATTATTTTGGATTTTATATTCTTTATAATATAATATAGATAGATAAACATTTTCTCTATTTAACGAAAGGATCGACCACCTGCTCGAAGAGATACCACGCTTATAGACAATACTTTTACCAGCGTAGTCCTGGATGTTGTGCCTTTGTTAAGTTACTGTGTACGATAGATAGAGAGATCCATACTATTACGTTTGATTGTGGACAAACAATATTTCCATAGCTAGCTTAACGCTTGAACATGGAGATTTGGTGATACCACTCAATTGCGTAGTACAAACAAGTACTCTTAGAACATTACCCAAAGTAAACACCTCAGAGCAACTCCAACAGCTCCCTTAAAATTGCCCTAAAACCTTATTTAGGGGAAAAGGAGAAAAAACTTATCTCCAACAACTTCCCAATCCTTCTTATAAAAATATGCCAACGCTAAAAATACCTCCATCACCCCACATGTATGCGGGAGTTCGATCCTTTCCCAATCCCTCCAACTGCTCATTCCCACGTGCTGATCAGTTCCCGCGCATGATCTGATTGGTTCCGAGAGCCTCGCAGGAGCACGATTGCATGGAGCCTCCACTCGAGTTCATGTGTGTGCTGCCATGACAGATATATGGAAGCCTACACGTTGAGCACACAGCAACTTCTCAAGACACGGAGCATCCTCAGTGACGAGTTCTTGAAACCTGAGTCTGAGACTCCGAGCTGCTAGAGCTGGGGGAAGCGGATTCCTTGCACGGGGCCGCCGTCGGGGTTGTGGCACCTGCAGGTGGTGTGGCGGCGTGGAGGGTGGCCGAGAACCGGAGGCGTCGGTGGTTGCTCTGGAGCCGGCCGACGATGATCACAGAACTCGATCTCCTGAAGGTTGTTGAGGGCGGGGAGCTTCTCTGCGCTAGGAAGTAAATGGACCTAATTATGACAACGTGGCCTTTTTTAATTATTGGAAGTAGTTTTTAGTGTACTGCTGTGAACTGATATGTTTTTGGAGGAAAAAATTTTTAGCATAGCCCCCACTGTATCGTTTTGGGTTTTTTTAGGAAACTCTCGGAGTTGCTCTCGCTGACGTAAAAGCTAAATAAAATTTTGCCAAATGAAAGAAAACAAAAAACACTAACAAAAAACCAAGCACGTTTGTATTGCACCCATCGCTCTAGTAGTATATATTCTAGTTTGTAGCCTCCTCCTCCGATCCTTTGTTAGGGTAGTGCCTCAGCAACTGCTTGATGGTGATGCTGTCGTCGTCGAACAGCTCGTCGCCCAGACCGTCCGCGTCGAGGTCGAAGAACAGTATGACCATCCCGAGAGCCCCATCCGGGTGGTCGCCGCCGACGGACGGCCTGCCGCCGCCGCCCTTGCGGCGCAGCGCCGGCGTGCGGAACGCCCAGAGCTCCATGAAGAGCTCCTTGCCCTCCTCGACGTCTTTCACCACGTTGCTGTCCGCCATGAAGCGCTCGTACTCCGCGGCGCCGGTCAGGCGGTAGAACCCGGTGTCCTCGGCGTACACGCACTTGAAGCCGTAGCGCTGCCCGTCGCGGCCGAGCACCAGCACGTCGAGCCCCCCCGTCCGGTCGTCGTCGATGATGGCGTCCAGCTCGCCGTCCGTGAGCGCCTCCGTGATGTGCCGGCCGAGGTGCTTGCCGCCGACGGAGAGGCGCCCGTGCCTGAGGTCGGCCTGAGCCGCGGGAAGCTTCCTGGCGTACACGCACGACGGGGCCGTCGCGCCCAGCGCCGCCAGCTCAGCCCGCAGCGCGGCGCAGCCGTCGCCGCCGCATACGTCGTCGAACCTGAGCTTGAGGTAGTTGGCCGGCGCGTGGCCGCTGCCGAACCCCCGCAGCTCGGCCTTCCACGCTGCCACGGTGGCCAGCCACTTCTCCGGCGAGTTGCGCGGCGGCAGATCGTCGGGAGACGCTACTGCCACCGTTGGAGCGGAGGCGGCGAGCTTCCTTCTCTTCGGCAGGCGGCTTGACAGAGCTGAAGACGCCTGACCCATTGTCGCCGGAGCTTGGAACAGATTGCGATCGCACGTGCGCCTCAGCAATGGGGAGTCGTTGGCTATTTATTAGGGATCGAGGGCCTCGAGACTCGAGAGGGTACGCGATCGGAGTCGAATTCGTAGTGCCGCTGCCACGACGACCCGTAACGGACTTGGAAGTTGCAGTGCTAGTTCGTTCGGAAACATCAGATTGGAATGTGTAGATACTTTGGTAGCACGAAAAATCTCACGTGTCCGATAAACATCGTGGCGCGGAAAACGAGGTCAGTTCTGGGATTCCTTCATTCCCCCGAACAATATCCAGAAATAGATTGATTTTTTTGTGTCCTGAATCGTTGGATCACAAGCTTAATGGTAGAGATAAGGCAAGATACTGGAGTTGGAGTAGCGAGTAGGGATGGCAATCGGACCCATGGGTGCGGGCATCCGTGGGTTTCGCACCCGATGGGTGCGGGTGTGGGTGTAAAGTTTCCACCCGTGGCTCTAGATCCGACTCAACCCGCGTTAAGATGGGTTGGGTGTGGGTGTTAATTATTACCCGTGGGTGTCCATTTGTTATCTTAGTTAACCTCATGACACATGACCCTTTGTACCATAAATTCGGCCCAATCCAACTGAAATCCTAGACTAAACAGTCACTCACTTGGTCACTCCTCTCCTCTCAGTCCCTCTCCCTCCCCTTGTCCATGCCGCTATCCTAGTTCCTAGCCTCACAAGCCGCGCGTATCCGCTCCTGCCTCCTGTATGCGGAGGCGCGGAGCAGGTAGGCAGCCGCCACCGCTGAATGGGCAATGTGTTAGTCTTGCGTTGTCTCTTTTTAATTCTTTAATTGCTTATCAGTACTCAGATGTTGAATGTTCAGAACTTGTAATAAGATGACTATTATGTGATGTAGAAAATTTAGCTTGCAAGACTATTCTTTTTGTTGACTGAGATGATCTTATCATTATATATTGCTCGATATCGTGTGATCATGTTGATATATTATATATTGCACCCGCGGGTGACGCAAAACGCGAGGACGACCTGTAGGTGTGGGTGCGGGTGTGGCATTTCACATGCGGGTCTATCCGAGGGCGGGTGTGACCAAGTGTGGCGGGTGTTGTTGAGTCCAGGAATGAAGAACTGATATTTAATTCATCTTTTTCTTTTTAATCTGAAATTAAAAATTGCAATTCATTTTTATCCCTCACAAGAACTCCAACTTTAATGATTTTTCCCTAATTTCTTCTAAAATCACGGTCTTTCATTTAATGGTATTTGTTTGTATGTCAATCCTATTTCTTAGATATTTTAAATATGGCTTGTTTTCTTCCACCAAATAGAGAACATAAAAAAATATATTTTTGCATAGCAATTATTAATGTAACTTCATATTTTCTAATACTAACATAAATATAAGGTTGTGTTCAAATTGGAGGTGCATACGAGTTCAAAAATATTCTGATGTGTACAAATTGCAATGTTTTAACTTGAGTTATATGAAACTATGTGGGAGATGTATCCAATTGTGAACAATGTGTAGTCCCACTTTCATAAAATCATTTGAAACTTTTATGACAAGCTTATAGACCCAAAATACGTTGTCATATCGATTTTTATAATTTCCTGATTAAGTTTAAATATTATTACAATTATTTTGTTGCAATTGTGAGATGGAAGGTTGAATTATACCTAGCAAACAAATGAATTCTCCGTGTATCTCTAGGATATGGGTTATAAAGGAACATATGGGTTTAAATATATATTTTATGCAATTTTTCCGAGATTATTCGAGGTACACATAGTTCAATTTGGAATTACTGTAAAAATTCATTTAAACTATAGAAAATAGCAGACCAGTTCAAAAGTTACTGAAACTCATACATGACAACTTAAATGTAGTATATTAATTTTTTAAAATATATTGAGGTATTCAAAATATATTGTTTTGCAAGTTTCTTCACAAGGGTGCTTTAAAATGGAAAAAGAAAAAAACATTAAACAGTGAAGTCTCCTGTAATAGACCCAATTTCAGCCCAACTGAATGGTTCGGCCCATGAAAACGCACTGCTTTTAGCCATTGGATCTACTGAACGGCTGAGATGAAGCGTGCTTCAAATAAATACCTGACCTGCCCAAACTCTACCCTGCATCCCCGCCGCTCTCTTCCTCCAATCCTCCTCACCTCTCTCTCCCTTCCCTCACCCCTCCGCAGATTCACCAGCCGCACCCCTCTCCCATGTCGGTGCTACGGCCACAGGCGGTGCCTCCTTTGCCTGGTGGAGTTGCCCCCTGGAGCTCCCTCTTCGTGTCGCGTGCACCCCTCGTACCCGACCTTCGCCTCCACCTCTGGCCACACCCCCCTCGTCGCCTCCACCGCCCCCTCCCTGGCGGGCCCAATCCACCTGCTTACCCGCGACGCCCTCCTTTCCTCCCCCACACCCTCCTTGCCTCTGCTGCCTTCTTGCTCGCCTTTCCCACCCCAGAGCCACTGCGGCAGCGCGGAGCCACGGCCGAGGCGCACACAGGTGTTGGCTGGCGACAGATCCGGCCGTGGCATGTCTAGATCCAGCTGCCACGAACCTAGATCCGTGGGCACGGGCTCACTGCCAGGTTACTCGGCGAGGCACCCTGGTCCCCGCCTCCCTGGAGCAACAATGGCAGCAGCGAGCTAGGTTGGCATCGGGCCCTACAGGGAATAGTTGTGCGGCCGTTCCGGATCGGGTTCCGGAGGAAGGAGGAAGTAGAGGAGGCGGGGCGAACGATGAGGAGGAGCCGTGTGTCGGCCATACACGTGTGTCGGTCATACACTTATGGGCCCACCGGAAGGCGTGGACAGTCTTACAATACTGAGTTGTACACCAAGATGTATCAGATATGGAGGCTACGGTGCAGGATGGCGTGGTCTACATGACGGACAAGGACTAGTCAAAGATTAGGAAACTACTCGCAGCAAGTAGAGTAGGACTTTCTGGTCGAATCCGACTAGTACTCTTATACAACAACCGACCTGTAACCCTGCCGCCGGCAATATAAGGCGAGAGATAAGGAGCCCCTTCAAACATCTCATCAATCAATACAATCCAACCAACACACAAAACGTAGGATATTACTTGACATAAGCGGTCTGATCCTATCTAAATCGTGTGTTCGAGTTCATCTTCGAGTTTAGTTCTCATTGTCTTGCACACTGTTTGGTCGATCTAATCAGAACTCTCTTGCCTATTTTGTTTATATTAAACATCTACTTGTTAGCTTTCCTGATTACTGTAACTTACTGTTTTGTTTGGTTTCAGTTACTGAACAGTAACTTCAAGCTGTTCTTCTAAACTTCATTTCTTGCTGGGTTCAATTCTGAAAATCTTGTTACTTCTGAACATCTCAGGTTTTGTGTAGTTAGAGAAACTTACTCTGATGTTAGCAGTTTCGATTCATTGTAATGTGCCAATCTGAAAGTTTGCTATGTATGAAATTGTTCAGGTTCTGGCAGTTTGAGAAAATCACTCTGATCATATCAGTAACCTATTCTGATTACTGCTTGGCAGTTGTTATTGGTTCTGTAACATGTATGCTTGTTAGCCTTTCAGGTAGTTAGTTTTGGATTTATTAACAACTATAACAATTTGTTGCTTGTGCAAGCATCTAGTCTATTCCAGGGTACATCTAGTATGGTTTGATTCAGCTTTCCTTTCATTATTTTGCGTCTGTTAGCATGTATCCACAAAAAGAAATCAGAGTGCTTCCTGTTGTCATGATTTCTACGCTAGCTGAACTGAAACACTGTCCATGCCTAGTAGTTCGGAAGCAAATGTGACTGATAAGTTGTCTCTCTTCTTTCAGGTAGCATCGAGCCATTGAGGATGCAACCTTCTGTTTCTTTTGCGAGGTAAAAGGTTGTCCTGCAGCTCTGGAGGACATTGTAAATACAACTACACTACCAGCTAATCGTTTTCTTTTGCTGTTTTTCTTCTTTTGTTAGTTCAACCAAGCAAGGAGGGAGGTGAGGGACCAAGGACAATGGCCAAAAAGATGGTACACCTAGCGCCCATAAGATCTGTTCATGTCCATAAAAAAAATTCTTCTGTTTGCCTTAGGAAATCTCTATTTATGCTCATAAGAACATGTCACGCTCATGCAATTTGTGGACTTAAACTGATTACTGCTAGTTGGAATAAGTGGAGGATATTAGATTCTAACTTGTTTGTAGTTAACGAAATAATTGGTTGGTGCCATGATTGCAATCAAAATAGCACAAAACGAATAATATTTGACCATTACCTAAGCAAGAGTACTATATATATTTATGCTGATGCATATTTTTATTTTGGTTGCAGATTAACGAGAAGGCTCAACTAGTGGATCCAAGATGAAAATGTGAATGTAACCAGCTATTTTGATGTGCTTCTGAATGTAACTAGAGATATTGAATCTAATATGCCGTAGTTATGATAAATGGGCTGAAAAATTAGTATGCCTTTTGGGCTGAAATGGTCGTTTTGATGAATGGGCTGTTTGATTGGGTTGAAATTTGATGGACTGATTGTTTTTTGAGTGGGTTGAAATTTGATGGTTAAAATGTTTATGGGCTGGAATTTTTATGGGCTTAGTACAGTGGGCCAAAAAGTGGCCTAATTGTAAAATGGATCCATTGACAAATGGGACACGAATGCCAAGTCATTGTTCACGTCATCAGCCATGTTAATGTCCATGTCATCATCAGTTTCCACGTCACCTGCCAATCAGTAGCCTAGTCAACGTCCATGTCACATATAGGTGACATGGCTACTTTATCCATAACGAATATTAATCTACGTGGCAACCATCTGTGATGTTTATTTTTGTTGTTGATATTGGACTTGGACTGGGCTGCGCGGGCCTAAGGGTGATGGTTAAGAAACATCATAGATTGTGCTGATCTGTGACGATTGCGAAGAAATGTCAATCGATTTAATCTGTGATGCTCAATACATGACGTTATCTGAAATCATCATAGACACTGCTTTATGACCGTTTTTTAGCGATCCGTGACAAATTTGTTCCGTCACAGATTAAATAGTTTATTGTAGCGACTGTATCAACAAATCTTGGGATTGATAAAGTCACCATGAGTGTTTCACCTACCACTACAAAAATGATATCGTTAATTCTTCCTAAAATAAATTCAAAAATTAAAATTTAAAAAATTGTGTACTATAGTGGCAAGCAGAAATATTATTCAGAAATGCTATGCACCGGGCGTTCGACGTGAGCTAAAAAGATCGGACGTGTGTGCCACACTGATTGGGAAAGCAGTCCGATAGCATTCGATAACAAAGCACAGACCCGAAATTTCATTCCATTCTAATTAACTGCATGCTTCTCGTGTCCAATGACTATATCCTCTTCACCTGCTACTACCACCGCCCCTTCCTCTTCCAGATTTTCTAGTGCTCTGTGCTGAACCTATTGTTCCTCTCCACCAAGCGCTCTCTCTCTCTCT
The DNA here is from genome assembly GCF_000263155.2 of Setaria italica. Lineage (NCBI taxonomy): Eukaryota > Viridiplantae > Streptophyta > Magnoliopsida > Poales > Poaceae > Setaria > Setaria italica. The sequence continues at coordinate 22,368,008 of NC_028452.1, forward strand.
CTCTCCCTCCTCCCCCCCCCCCCCCTCTCTCTCTGCACTCCTGCAGGCTGCTCCTCCACTCCAGGTAGATCCATATGACTCTACCTCTCTCCATAAGTTGACCAGGGAATCTCGATCTGCCATGAATGGAGCTTGGAAGCTCCATCACGGTTGAGTAGCAACTCAATCAGACAAGAAGAACATCATTTTGGGCACCTGGGCAGTTGATACTTTGAGCTTGAAAGGTGGAGAGGTCAATTTAAGCACCTAGACCCGCAAGCTCGGATGTGTTTTAGACAAGTAAATCAGATGTCGCAACAACCTATTTGAGGTTGTTGCAGGTGTTTGTTTAGTTTATTCCTGCTCTATTCTTCTTTTGTTGGGGATTTGTTCTCAATTCCATCTATGTGTTCCAAGATATTGCAGGTATTATATCTTAACGTCACAATATAAATTTTTGTTTGTAATATGTTTGTAACATTATTGTAATGAAATTTCCACGGTGGTGAATGTTGCATTAGTTGATTTGAGATGTCACATGATTTTGGATGTTCTAATATTTTTTTATTTGGGTCGTTGCAATAGGTGAGTTAGGATATTGCAATGGTTGATTATGGATGTTGCCGCTTTTGAAGTTAATTTGGGAAGGTGCTTAGGGGAGAACGGAAATACTGGTGATTTTGTGGTGATGTGAGAAATGTTTAATGGCATTTTTGCTCCTTGGTATGTTGGGTGGAGTAGCCAGAGGTTCACAGCTGGACTTGAGCTCGAGCTGCCAGACAATGAAGATGCAGAAAAGGAAAGAAATCGATCAAATGTTGCATGCAACGTGAGCCGATGTTTCAGTTGGAATTTTTTCTGATTTTGATTCGACGGTTGTAGCAGCGTCCGATGGAGCGTCCGGATATCGGACGTCCGGGTGCTAGCAGCTCCGAATATTATTTGCAACCCAAGTGGCAAGAACACCTTCAAGGATTGACCCTCTTCTTTTCTAATTATTAGAGAAAATTATTAGGTGCTCCACTCGTGGGTTGAATATTCCTTCCATGCACTCAAAATATATATATTCCTTACTCTTTTTTTTACAAACCCATCCTGTTCTTTTGTATTTTTCTATTCCAAACCCGTTTAATTTGCCTACAAACCCACTGATTATCAGACGTTTCGTTGAAGACCGGTCGCCTAGTTGCTCCCATTGGCAAATGCTAGCTCAAGCCATAACACAACTTTTCTCGATGGTTGAGAGGGTCCTAATAAAAGCAGAAAGTGTATCATAAACAATTAACTTGAAAAACAAACACACACTTTAATATATTCTTCACACTCATTGCGGAAGTGCCTATTAAAATCGAACCTTCACTTGTTATTGTTACGAAGGTTTAGGTTGGGTCTCATTATTGGCACAAACTCATGATAGTCGAGAGGGAGGTACGGTGGTAAATCCACTTGTTATTGTTACCGAGGCTTAGTTTGCATCTCATTATTTGCTTTCAAATGATTGTCAACCAACATGATAGAAGTTTTAGATATAAACTAAAAGTTAACCTAGGCGCCTTATATCTTATTTAATACTCCATCCGTTTCAAATTGTAGGTTGTTTTAGTTTTTTAGTTCATAGATATTATTATGTATTTAGATGTATGTTTACATGCATAATAATATGTATGAACTTAGAAAAGCTAAAATGACCTACACTTGGAACGGAGGGAGTATTAAACTTGTGGTGCCTCATGCTCGTCCTTGCTTTGCCCGTCAGCCTTGTGGCACCGTGGACTGATTGCCATCTGGGAGCAGTTTTGGCCTTGGACAACGCGCAGACCTTCTCGAGATCACTGTGATCTTTTTTTTATTGGCGTTCGTTGTTTGCATCATATTGCAAAAGAGGCCGCGGTGCGGATTTCATGCGTGTGATCATGACTATCGGTGACAGAAGCTGAGCACATTGCCGTGCGAAGTTGGATCGTGGGCTTTTGGAAAGAAGATTAAAGGACGTGAGGGAGGAAGGCGCGCGGAAGATAAACGATCCAACATTGTTTGTTTTATTATTAGATATATAGAGGTATAAAATTAACATTGTTTGTTTTATTATTAAATTATAATATAGAGGTATAAAACAAGAACTAATACATAAAAGCATGTGCTAAAAAGGAAAATTACAGTCACTTTTGATCAAGCCTTCTTCTCCAACTATTTCCTTCTTAAAGAAAGTATTTAAAGCTTGTCCTTCCGAGTGTCAATAGCGTCATGACCGATATATTAGCGATTAGCGTTCACTCCAGGCAGTTGCGGCAGTCATGTTGCTTACCATCCCTCTTAACGATGAGAACATGCAGAGGGCTCCCGTCGAATATGGTCGTGCCGAGGAGCCGGAACGCGCGCTGCTTGAATGCCCAGATCTCGACGACGTCGTGCTCCTTGAAGCTGCACCGCCGGACGTAGTCCATGTACCCTCCGCCCTTGACGATCGTGCCATGGCTGCTCGACCACCGGGACAGCAGCAGCTCCCCGCTGGCGCCGGCGGCAAGGTCCACCAGCTTCACGGGCAGGCCGCCGTGCACCTTCCCCCTCCTCTTCCTCTTCTTCTTCCCCTCTTGGTCCGCGGTGGCGTCACCGTTCTCAAGCTCGGGCTCGGGCTGCTGCTTCGGCAGCGACGCTGGATCGTAGAGCAGGTTGGCGGAGTCGAGCTCGTCGACAGTCAGGATCGGGCGGAGGCGGCGCAGGGCGCCGTCGGACGGGATGCGGAACCGGTTCTGGTGCGCGTCAAGGTCGGTGTCCGTCACGCGCTTCTCGTGGATGAAGTGCACGGGCAGGTCCTCCTGGAGCCCGAGCTCCCGGAGTACATGATTGCGCAGGCACGGCGGCTCCTCTCGGTTGATGGGCGCCGGCGGCGCCTGCCAAAGCCGGGGCGCAATGGCGTTCAGGGGGACGGCGTTTATGGGCTCCACGTCCGCGGGCATGGCCGCGTCGTACGGGACCAAAACGCCGGCGCCCGCCGACGGCCGTGCCCGCTTGGCGTCACGCTGCTGCGCGGCGGCGGGATCGTAGACGACCAGTGCTAGAGTCCTCTTGCCCATCTTCTTCGTCGGAACAGAGATCGCAGAGTAATCTTTAGTGGACGTCGTCGGCGAATTGAGATCGAATGTCTGGGGGCATGGAGAGCCAAGCCCCTTCTATTTATACAGCTTGGCGGCGCCATTCGACACCGAGTCGAACTCGCAGTCCGGCCTCAGCGCGGCGCACGTGGCCGTCGGCGGAGGCAACAGCTGTCGCAGTAGTTCGTGTCGGAAATGGTTAAGGCGCCATCCGTGTCCGATGCATTTGTTTGAGAGAAATCCGAGCTCCGTTCTACTTCGTTTTGGAGGAATTCCGTGTCCGATACTGACACGAAAAGACTACGGTGGCGAGGATGGAAATGGATTCGCATCGTGAATGTTGCTTCCTAGTCTCGTCACTCTTATTATGTTCTCAATTTGTGAGTTTGATGGCCACTAGCTCCTATCCTTCGTTTCCTACTCACTAACCATCCGTGCGTGCATGATTGCATAGACAAGTGGCTTGTTTAGTCAGTTGGTTCGGGTTCATAGTTTTTTTTATGACGTGGCCTCCTGACAAGGCTTCATAGTGTTGAAGGAGAGATAGTGGGAATTTCGATCTACACTAATGTTCTCCGACGGGAGCAGGGTTTTCCTTTTTCGGTAATTTTTCTGTTGCGCCATTCTCTTTCGAGGAAAACCACAACAAAAAATTGAAAGGAAAACGTTATGAACAAAAATCTAAAAAGTTGTGCGTGAAACAGCAGCAAAATAGGAAGGGAAAAAGGAAAAAGAAATTCTTCCGGATTTGTAAGAAAATTTTGGAACAAAATTTTGTGAGAAAAATTTGACATTAAACTTTTAGAAAATGTTTAGAGAAAAAATTTGAAAAGAGTTTGTGTACAAACTTTTGCAATGAAATCTCAAATGTGAGAAAACTTTTGAAAAAAAGCTTTGTGAGAAAAAAATAACATAAAGTTTTGGAAAACTTTCAGAGGCAAAAAGATATGAAGCAAAAAGAATGAGAAAAAATTGAGTGAAAAATTTGCGATGAAATCTGAAAAAATAGGAAAAGAGAGAAAAGGAGAAAACTCCGACACACTCCTTGTGCAGCTCCACTGTGAACGCCTCCCTGCGCTACCCGCATGGCAAGCTGTAGAGCTCTATCGCTCCAACGCTCACAGCCCTCCTCCAGTCTCGTAGGATCCACCGTGGTTGCCTGCTTGCGCCACCTGCATGGTGAGTCGCCGTGCTTCGCTGCTTGCCGCCCGTACGGCAAGCCACCGTGCTCCACTGCTCGCCACCCTCCCGCAGGCCAGCATGCTGCCTCTCGCCCTCCGCTCCCTGAATTTGTGAGCTTGGTAGAGCTGCCGCCTCTTGCTAGATTTGAGAAGGGATGGGAGGAGGAGAGAGGATTTGAGGAAAAATTGAAATGGAAGGCACGGGAATGGAATAGGCGGAGGAGACGAGGGGCACATTGTGGGGTCGTGGGGGATGGGTGGCAACTGGCGCCAGACGCGTGGTCGGGGATCAACCGCCAACCGACCGACTGCAAAATCATCATCACGTTACCAAGCCCCTGTTTTGATCCAAGAATAGTGGTAGGGTCCACAAACTCGAACCCTAGGGCCGAGTGGTTCGACCCTGCCACCGTTGACACCATCCCCTCTCCCATCCCCACCGCTGACATCGCCACCAGAAACAACCCACCACGGTGCACGCCCGCCCAGACTCCCTCACCGACCCGCACTCTCGGCTGAATTCCCTGATGCCTTCTCACCACCTTTATCTTCCTCTCCTACCCACCCCGCCTACCCTACACGTTTCGCTTCCCCTCTTTTAACTACGCCCACCAGTGCAGCCTCCTGTCCATACAGTCCTCCAAGGGCGACTCGCTGAACTGGTTACCACGCCGTACCGGTCGGAGACATGTGCTCTAAGCTTGAGCTTGAAACGTAACATTATGTTTTTTAACAGCAGGGACACGGTTTCTCGAGCATAATGCTTCTTTGGGCACACAAATTTGCTTGAATCAAACATGCACCTGTTCCTTTTCATTTTCCATGGCTATATTGTTTTTTTTTTGTCAGTTCCTTTGGATTAGTTGTTGCCTGATTTGATTCATAGCGATCCTACTCTCTTTTTTCCGTTACTGTCTGCAATATAATTTTTATCGATCATATATACGAAATCACACTGTAACAATGAGCTTGAGAATCCTATTAAAATTTATTCTAACACATTACTCTAAAATATCCTCAACATTCATTATGGAAGTGTCAGCCATAGTGGAAAGTGGAAACCGATAAATTTGTTCAAATTGGTGACAGTCGAGAGAGAGGCAAGTCAAATTGTCAAGATTCAATTTGCATCTAGGATTAATTTCCCTTCAAATGATTACCAATTGGCACGCGAGTTCAAACGGTTTAGTACAAAGATTTGGTTAATACGATTCATGCCATTACAATTTCCACCACTGAGGTACAAATCCTAATCGCGTAATTAAAATGGCTAACAAATTTTCACGTAAAGAAACTATCTATCTAACCATGCATTGAACAGCATCATGATCGCGTTCTCTCGGGGCGGGGGCTGTAGCGCTGCTGTTGCTACGTGCCATCTCTCTCAAGTCTTCTTCACGATGAAAACGTGCAGAGGGCTCTCGTCGAATATGGTCGTGCCGAGGAGCCGGAACGCGCGCTGCTTGAATGCCCAGATGTCGACGACGTCGTGCTCCTTGAAGCTGCACCGCCGGATGTAGTCCATGTACCCTCCCCCCTTGACGATCGTGCCATGGCTGCTCGACCACCGCGACAGCAGCAGCTCCCCGCTTGCGCCGGCGGCGAGGTCCACCAGCTTGACGGGCAGGCCGCCGTGCACCTTCCCCCTCCTCTTCCTCTTCTTCCTCCCCTGCTCCTGCTCCCCCTCTTTGTCCGCGGCGGCGTCGTCTTCCTTGGGCTGCTGCGTCGACTTGGACACTGGATCTTCGAGCAGGTTGGCGGAGTCGAGCTCGTCGACGGTCAGGATCGAGCGGAGGCGGCCCAGGGCGCCTTCGGACGGGATGCGGAACCGGTTCTGCTGCGGGTTGAGGTCGGTGTCCGTCACCCGCTTCCTGTCGATGAAGTGCACGGGCAGGTCCTCCCGGAGCCCCAGCGCCGGGAGGATATGCTTGCGCAGGCACGCGAGCTCCTCCGGGGGGATAGGGGGCGCCGGCGCCGGCGCGCGCCGCGGCCGGGGCGGCGCCATCGCGTTCAGGGGAACGGCATTTATGGGTTCCGCGCCCGCGGGCTGGGCCGCGTCGTACGGGACCACAGCGCCGGCGCCCGCCGCCGGCCGCGCCCGCTTGGCGTCACGCTGCTGCGCGGCGGCGGGGTCGTAGACGACCATGGCGAGGGTCCTCTTGCCCATCTTCTTCGTCAGAACAGAGAACGCACGAGGACGAGTTCGTTTCCCTTCTCGTGCGCTTGGATTGGAGGAATCTGAATGCGCGTCGTGGAATTGAGATCGAATGTCTGAGGCATGGCGAGCCGCGCCCTGTCTGTTTATACTGCTTGGCCGCGCCATTCGACACCGAGTCGAACTCGCAGTCCGACCTCCGCGCGTCGTTCGTGGCCGTCGGCGGAGGCAACAGCTGTTGAAGTAGTTCGTATCGGGAATGGCTGAGGCATCCGTGTCCGATGCGTTTTTTGGAAAGAAATTGAATCCGAGGCCCAGATGTGCTTCTTTTTGGAAGAATTCCGAGCCCGACACTGACACGGAAAATTTGCGGCGGCGAGGACGTAATTGGGCCCACTTTTGTGAATGTTGCTTTCCTATAGTCTCGTACTCTCAACAGTCTTGTTCTCACACCTATCCTTCTTTTCCTACTCACTAACCATTCGTACGTGCATGATTGTATACAGAAGCTACTTGCTTGGCCGGTTAGCTCCTGCTTCTGCTTATTGTCTTCAAAATATAAAGTGTTTTAGTTATCATAAATCAAGCTCCTCTATTTTACTAAAGTTTGAAAATACACCAACACCTACAATATTAAAATATGTCTTACCTTCCATTTATTTGGGATAGTAGATTTTTAATATATTTTCTCTATATAAACCTTGGCAAAATTAAATAAGTTTGTCCTGCGAGAAAATGAAAACGTATTATATTTACAAACATAGAGTATAAATTTTTATGACAATGTGGGTCGATAAAATTGTTTGGCTACTGGCTCTAGCTTATGATTTTTGACAATGTAGGTTCATAAGAGGGTTTGTTTTGCTCGCAAAGAAAAGATGGTTTGTTTTGTTCTCGATATCAAAGGAGAGATAAGACCAATTGTTGGAGGAATCAGTCTCATCCCCTGACCTCAAAGGATCACTCAAATAGAAGGTCACATGACAAGGGCTATAGCTAGGGTAGTCAACGACAGTGTAAGTCTTTAAGACTTCCAATGAAAGAGTCAGACTCATGAAGGTTGACCAAGGGTCCACGAGATCATGGAACTCACAAGAAGAGTACCTATAGGCCATAGGGGGCTACCAATCCCCTAAGGGGACCAAGGGAGATACGAACAATTCGCAGAAGAAATACCAGAAGTGCAGTGATCCGTGCGCAAAGGTCCAAATCCTCAATGGAATGGAAGAATCCCGAGATTCTCACTAATAACAATAGGGAAGTGCTAGCGCCCGGACATCCAATAATTTTGTTTTATCGGACGTTCCGTCGCAACATTGAAAAATAACTATCGAAACATCAAAAATCAACACTTACAACATCGAGGATTGCAAACACCTTTACGTGCATGAAACATCCCGAATTTCTTCGTGCAATATTCAAAACAGACACATTGCAACAACAAAAAAACATCTCTTACAACATTGCAACAACGAAAGAAGAAGAGACGAAATAAAGAAAACAACTATATGCAACATCATGAACAAGTTGGTGCAACACCCGATTGCTGGCAAGTCAGACTGTTGCAAAACAGATGAAACATCAAAAGCCACCGTTGCAACATCCAAAAATAACTATTGCAACACCATGAGGTACCTATTGCAACACCATGAGGTACCTATTGCAACACTCAGATCCACGACAACCAGCCTGCCGTCGAAGGTCGTCCACCATGGCCGCCGCCCGATCCTTCCCCGCTCGGATTTCGCCAGGGTCGGGGAGAGGGCCACCAGATCCAGGGTGTTGGGCGCTCCCGATTGGTTGAGGACGCCGGAGTGGGGGAGGGGTGCCGCCAGGGTGGGGGACGAGGTTCCCGGAGTGGAGGAGCGCGCCGCCGCCGGGGTGGACGAGGAGGACGCCGTGGTGGGGGAGCAGCCGCCGTTGGGGTGGGGGACGAGGCCACCGGGGTGCGGGACGAGCCTGCCGGGGTTGGGGAGCGTGCCGCCGTCGAGAACCTCTGGATGGAAGGTTGAAGAAGAAAATGGATGGGGAAGAAAAAAACGGTAGCGCTTGCAACATCCAAGAATCCCTACTGCAATATCGTGAGATACCTATTGCAACATGGCCGCCGCCCGATCCTTCCCTGCTCGGATCTCGCCGGGGTCGGGGAGAGGGCCACCGGATCCGGGGGCGTTGGGCGCCCCCGATGGGTGAGGACGTCGGAGTAGGGGAGGGGCGCCACCGGGTGGGCGAGGAGGACGCCGGGGTGGGGGAGCGCGCCGCCGCCGGGGTGGGCGAGGAGGATGTCGGAGTAGGGGAGCGGGTGGGGGACGAGGCCGCCGGGTGAGGGAGCGCGCCGCCGCCAGGGTGGACGAGGAGGACGCCGGGGTGGAAGGTTGAAGAAGAAAGGTCACGGGAGTGGGATGGGGAAGAAAAAGAATGGTGGAAATGGATAGATAGGAAGCGCCAGATATTTTTGGAGCGGAACGTCCGACGCGTCCGGACGCTCGTACTGTAGCATTACGGATAACAATATCACTCGATGCTCCTGTAAACCTTAGAATCAGAGTGTTGTTAGTTATTCATTCATTCCTCCATGTGACAAAAAAAAACTAACATGGGACTCTTATATATAGGTAGCTAAGTTGGTACTATTTCACGTCCCTTAAATTTTTGTAGAACAAGATTAATCAATATTAGGCTGAGCTAGTTTTTCAATTTCTTGGATTGATTATTTTTAATTCTACTCTCTCTTTTTTTTCCAAAACATAGTGTACACACATCACTCACCATAAACACCCTTGCCCTGTATGAGAACCATCTCCGAGAGATTTGCCATCAAATCTTAAGTGAAGTCAGTAAGTCACCATAAATGTCTTGCTTATTACTTACCACTTGAGGAATAATTAGAAAAACAATATGAACATTCGTACTAGGTCGGAGCCTTGGAGACTCTCCAATAAATAGGTTTTACGGTCAATTTGCTCTTTTCCTACCATGTAACTTTCTACTATCATCGTGAGGCAGAGAATCTCTCTCTCATCAGAAAAAAAATAACCTAATTCTACCATGCACAATGGCGCAAATAATCGAATCCGAACCTACGTGTTTATGAAAGATTATCGACTGCGTGGTAGTATAGGTGGGGGCGGTCAGAAAGATTAGAGGTCACAGGAAAAATATATATGACCGTGGCTAAATGGGCCAAGCCCAACAACGAATCAGCAACGCCAAACAAATCAACCCGCAACAAACCATTACATAACATTATCCAGTGGACAGCAAAGCAAGTATATTTTCAAAGCACAATTCAATGGACAGAAATTCGGTGTATGAACAAAAATAATGCTCAGGCATATAGCTTTTCCCATGTTAAAAGATACTTACATAGTTCGATGCTAACAATGCCTACTAGCCGCTAGCGTACATTCAAATAACGAAATAAATAATTTTCACATACAGAAACTACTCCTAGGCATGTTCTTCCAATTTGTCTAACAGCGTCTTGAGGGGCCGATTCCCGTTCACTCCGGGCGGGACTGCTGCTGCGTGCCATCACTCTTAGCCTTAACGATGAGAAGATGCAGGTCGCTCTCGTCGAACATTTTCTTGCCGAAGAGCCGGAACTCGCGCTGCTTGAAGGCCCAGATGTCGACGACGTCCTGCTCCTTGAAGCTGCACCGCCGGACGAAGTCCATGTACCCTTCCCCCTTGACGATCGTGCCGCTGCTGCTCTCCCACCGCGACAGCAGCAGCTCCCCGCTGGAGCCGGCGGCGAGGTCCACCAGCCTCACGGGCAGCCCGCCGTGCACCTTCCCCTTCCTCTTCTTCCTCTGCTCCTGATGCTCACCCTCGACGCTTTGCAGCAGCGGCACCGGCTCGGGTTGCCGCCTCGGCTTCGGGGCCGGGTCGTGGAGCAGGTTGGCGGAGTCGAGCTCGCCGGGGGTCAGGATCGGGCGGAGGCGGCGCAGGACGCCGTCGGACGGGACGCGGAAGCGGTTCTGGTGCGCGTCGAGGTCGGTGCCCGTCACCCGCTTCCTGTCGATGAAGTGCACCGGCAGGTCCTCCCGGAGCCCCAGCGCCGGGAGGATATGCGTGCGCAGGCGCGCGGGCTCCTCCGGGTGGATGGCGGCGGGCGCCGGCGCCTGCCGCAGCCAGGGAGGAGCAATGGAGTTCAGGGGAACGGCGCTTATGGGCTCCACGTCGTGCGGGACGACAGCGCCGGGGTCTGCCGACGGCCGCGCCGGCTTGGCGGCGCCCTGTTGGGATGTGGCAGCGGCGGCGGCGGGTTCGTAGACGACCATGGCGAGAGTCCTCTTGCCCATCTTCTTCGTCGGAAACAGAGGACGCGCGGAAGGCGAGCAGTTGGTTTTCCTTCTTCCGCCCTTTGCAGCGATCGATCTGAATGCACGTCGATCGGCGAATTGAGATCGAATGTCTGAAGCATGGAGAGCCGCGGGTTCAGTTTATAGCTCTCGACGGCGCCGCCTGACACCGAGTCGAACTCGAAGTCCGACGGGAGCTGCGTGCGTGGCCACCGATGGAGGCAACAGCTATCGAGCGGAGTAGTCAGCTACCGTCTCGGCAAAGGCTAGGGCATCCGAGTCCGATGCATTTTTTGGAGTAGTCACCAACGATTCGTACGTGCGATCCGTGCAAACTGAAGCTGCTTGCTGCTGGCTGGCTCCACCACTGCTTGGTCTGGAAGCGTCGACCGGAGCACAAATGTTGAAGGATGCCGTGAGGTGCAAAAACAAGGTGAAGAGGCAAGAAGCAAACGAGCGAAGTTTAGCAGATTCAACGGAAGGAAAAACTCGAGCTCAATAAGGAGGTATTCGAGGGTATCGGTTCGGCTTCGGCGGAGCTTGAGCTTACGTACACGACTTCATGTTTATAAAATTGACCAAACTAAGTTCCTGTGAAATGATGATATTGCTATACATTACACAGCCTGAGCTCAAGCCTGGCTCCATATTTTTTTTTCAAAACGAGGAGAGCTGCCAATTATATTAAAAAGAAGATACAAAGCACCAAGCGATGCGAAAGTTTAAGAAAAAAAAATGTATACAAACGTATAAGGTCCGAAGCGCGGAAAGAATTAACAGTGGGTGATTAAAATAGAAAGGTGTTTTGCTCCGGCCATAGTCCACATCGTAGTCTCTATCTTTAACTTTGTGGAACATCATATTGGTTGTAGATTCCTTGCGCTAAAAAATTCTCGAATTTCTCTCTCCAAATAATCCATGAAACAAGCATGATCATGGGCCTTGCTCCATGTTTTGATTCCAACCTAGAATTGCTTTGAATTCCAACCAAGTGCATGCGTGGTTCTCAGTCCTTCCTTCCCCTTGGAGTCATGAGAAATATTAACTCCCACAAAAACTGGAGTATTGTTCGAAATTCAAATCATCTAACCTAATAACAAGGCTTGGCAAGAAATTTTTTTTCCTTAAACAATCTATACTTAGACGTGGGATGAAACCACTATAATTGCAAAAAGGGCTACTTTCAAACAGGAAATTATTTGCACGAAAACTCACTGAAGCCACTGACCAGTGACGACTTCTATTCTTCGTTCTTCTAACTTTTAATACCACTCCCTCCATTTTTAAAAATACGATGTTTAGGACAAGCAAGTTAGCTGAAAAACAGAGGGAGTAGTATTTAAGATAATACTCTATATTGCTAAGTTCCTTATAAACTACTCCCTCCGTTCTTAAATATATGACGCCGATGACTTTTTACTCCAACTTTGACCACCAATATACGAGTTAGTTAACTAAAGTAAAATATGTATCATTATGTCTATTGTCAAATATACTTTAGATTTAAGTTGTAGGTTTATCTATTTGCAAAAATATTTGTAGAAAAGACGAATAGTCAAACAAATGAAAAAAGTCAGCGACGTCACATACTTAAGAACGGAGGGAGTAATAACGAGGTATTTTATTGCAAAGGAAGTTTTCCATGAAATCGTGCAAGCATACCATTTCGCACAGAACTTGCAAATATGTGTACAAAATATCTAATTGAGCTTTAAAGCCGCATCATTCTGTTGGATCTCTTCCTCAAATCTGTTGAGTCTTGGCTGAAACAACCGCAATATGTACAAACAGCTCTACAACTAAATCTCACTTTCTGGGAACTAGCCACTGTATATTACATAACTATGCTTGCACTTGTCATACCTTCTGTTCATGTCCTATGAAGTATGGATACACAAGGAGTATTGCTCACAAGTCCGTGACATCAAAAGCTGGGCAAAAGGAATCTAGCCGAAGCACAGAATGTTGTCATTGACCTGTTCATCAATTGAAACGTCAAAGCTTTTATTAAACTGTAAATAGCAAACTATCCATCTACTCCCTCTGTTCTTTTATATACGATGTTGATTACCTCAACTTTGAACTAACCAGAATCGTATATAAAAGAACGGCAGGAGTAATACAGAAGAATATCAAGAAGCTAAGGACATATTAGTTGTTCTCTTTCGTTTTTTCCAAAGTATCATTATGTATTTTTTTCTATGACAACTTTCTATCGAAGTTACTAATAATAATGTGATGTGCTTTGTGTTTATCAATTTTGGCAGTAACCTACAGCTACTGCAAGCATATTAGGGAATCTCATGGCAAAATCTCTGCAAGCATATTTCTTACACACTAACATCATGCATTGATCCTAGTTAAAATGCAGAAAAGATGCAGAAAAATAAATGTGAAAGGATTCTGCAGTGCAGTAATTGCTAACTAAGTTTAAAGCAATGTAGTGTTAATGATCTATCACTGTTTTACTTCAAAAAAGGGCACCAGTTTTGGCAAGGAAGAATAATTGCTCTTAATTTTTTAGGGAAAAAATCTTATATGCCACTAGGAGTTAGGACAAAAAAAGTACTTTGTCAGATTACTTATATGCTCTTATTAAAATACAATTCAAACAGTTCATGGATTCCTGGAGCTTTCCTTTCCTCTCAGTTTACCACAATTTTGGTGTTACACAAAAAGTAAAAAGTGCGAAACAGAACCTAATTAAAACAAAATGGAAACATGAAGCACTATCAGATTTTATAGTATGTTCTTACCAGTCCAACATATCCTGCTTCAGTAGCTCATACAGTCACTCTTGGCTCTGGAATGGATCGCTTGAACTTACCTCATTCTTTGCAAACTGTCATAAATCAATGGTCAGATTCAGCAAAAGCAGAAAAAAGAAAAATGTTTCAAGAGTCTATCCAGGTTATTGGGGAGAAACAAACCGTTGCTGTTGTTATTGTCGCCATTGTAACAGGTTGACTAGATGGCAAGACAAAGTTGCTCCAAAAAAGTGGGTCAGCAGAAGGATCAGCTGGGCTCCAGGTACTCTTCATTGGTGTAGGCATGACAGGGGCCATTGAGTAAGTAGCTCTTTGCACTAGCAGCTCATTCATGTTAATATTAACTGCCGCTGTATCATGTCCAGTAGCAGGTACCGAGCCAACAGCCTTTCCTTCAACAATTTCTTTACTGAGTGTACATTCTTCAGATGATTTTGTAGACTTCTCCAAGAAGCTTTTGAAGGCATCAGACTGAGATAATATACCACATGCTGATAAGCCCATTGAAGAGGGCTTTGAAGGAGAACAGAGGCCAAGAGAAGGCAACTTATACGGTTCAGTCTGTTGCATTGAACTTTCAATAGCTCGGACTTCATCAGCAATCTCTTCTGCTTTAGATGTATCTGACTGCCGTGTCTTCTTGGGTAGCCACCACCGAATGTAATTAGTAAGATCAAGTTTTCTCTCTAAGCCAAAGCTTCCTGCAAATTTTCCGTCCAACATGATATCCTTTCCTGTAGTTTCAAAAGGTATAACAACATTAGTCGCACGATCTTATAGCAGTTTTTATTAGAGTTTGACAACTAGAAAGAACAGAGTAGAAGTCTTTACGACCGACCACAACTAAGGTTCATGTAGTCATTCCCGAGTAAATGCCCCAAAGACGTATCCCATCTGGAATTATGCAGTTGCCTGCATGATAATGCACACCATTGTGAACTTTCGATATTAGGACTTCATCAAACTTACTATTGTGACAGTGTATTAAGAAATTCAGGCACAAAGTTAGATAGGACCAAATCAGGGATCGGAGTTGGTAGTATGTATATTATTTGGGTTTTTTACTATTGTGACAGTGTATTAAGTTTCTAGGATTCGGGTCAAATCTTCCTAAAAATGAGGTACCATCTGCACCTTCTTTAATCAAGAATGAATCAAGGGTTAGCATAAAAAAATTAGATTCCATTACTAGGGATAGAATCTCAATTGCTAACACATACCTAGGAAGCCCACGGTATTTTGGCAACCCCCTGGAGAAGGCACTGCTCTTTCTGCAATGCATGGATCTTCTGGTCAGTGCTTAATCAGAACAAAATCATGTATATAGAACACAAGAAATGCACAAATATACCTTCTAAGAGACACAAGATAATCCTCCTTGGAGATCATCTGCATCTCTTCAAGGTCTCTTGCATAGTCAGAGACCTAAATAAGCAAACATATAATGAACATAAGTCTGAAAAAAGCATAATTTCAATTAACTACTGTGACAATATGCATGGAACATAAATAAATAACACTCTACGTTTGCAACTCATCGGGACCCACATGTACAAGTATCAAATTAAGCAATTAAATGTGTTGATATATTTGTTTTCTCACATTTACAGAAGGCATTTTTTGTTGCACATTCTTAGCATTCAGTCCAGCAACTTGAATCATGCAAAAAGAAGACATTCCACTCAAGTTCAAGTGCAATTGTGCAAATATGCAAAAATCAACTTCCAATGTCATTTTACAACAATAATAAAATTTTATGAATAAGAATTGAAGTATAGGTCGGGAAGTGTTATTTCTCATCTGTCATGTGAATGCATGGAGTACAGCAGTCAGCAGGTACCTTAGTGCAAGCATGATATATCAGCACAACACTTTTATTCGATTTAAAATAAAGGGGAAAAAAGATGGCAACAGCCTAACAATCATGATCTAGACACCTCTTAGATCTGATTAATGTCTGGAAGCTCCCCTTTGAAAGTACAGAACTATGTTGCTCAATGTAAGGAAAAATAAAGGAATATTGTTTCTTGAATTAAACAATTTCTATCAACAGAGAGCTAATCTGAACATAAGCTGGAGAATTTTACAGCAATTCAAAAACAAGATTCACAATCATTAACTTACTGGAAAATTTATTTGTGTTCCAGCTCCCCAGTATTTTAATGCAGCAAGGTCATAGGCCCTTGCTGCAGCCTCTTCGTCGTCATATGCACCTACGTTATTGCACACATGATAGATAATGATTAACAAAAACCATAGCAATTCGGCAAATTAAGTTAACATGGGGATGCCACTTACCTAAATATACTGCAATAGCAATTGTGCGATGTAGTTTCCCATGCAAAAGAAACAATTCCATCAAATCATAATGAGAGCTAAAGTCATAAATATTACAAATAAAATCATTTTGTTGTTGACTAAATACAGCTGTGATTTTCCTGAAGATACGAAATAAACCGGACAAACGATAGGAATTTGGAAACTGCAGTAGGCATAGCTCATTACTTCCATCCATGCCAAATGATTATGGCATAATGCAAGAATAATCATTATTTTCGTTACAACCGAACTGATTCACACTACTGTTGGAAAAGGTGGAGAGCATATTTGAGTGTCAAGTGTTAGATTGAAGAAAGACACTTGGACATGGCAAGATTCCAAGATGTATGTTTCACTCTATCTGGGTATATTTATAAACCATAGCAAAATCATAATATTATAAAACCATTTGTCAAGGGAAATGTGTTTGATAATTTCCAAATGTTCAAACACAATATTCAAGAAGATATCAATGGCAACGTATTAAAAGTTTGACTATATGATACATGCAACCAAAATTTATGACATGAGGGAGAAGTTAGCAGCTCACAGAAGATTAATTTGTTTAAGCCTGATGCCAACATAAATCAAGCCAAACTATCTATTTAATGTAATCAAGTTGCAGTGAGTGATATGTTTTCACATCTTCCAGTTCCAATATGTTCAGAATTTCAAGGACGCGTACAACTGCCACTACTCTGTATATTACATCCAAACATACCTTGTTTCCCCTTTTTGTTCTGATTCTGATTCCACGTGCTTTTGTCCCAAAGGTGAGCCTCATATCGACCTGTCCACCTATGCCTATTGAGGAGTCATCAAGTTCAGGTCTATATCAATGTATACAAACATAGCAAGCATCAGAGGAAAGGTGAGAAAGTTTCATTTATATCAGTCATGACAGGAGTATTACCAAGTATAAACTGGCTGCTACATTTGATGTAGCAACAGAAAACAGTGCAAGTCATTATGGCACGAAAATTTCATCTGCGGAGGCTCAGAAGAATTCTATTTGGCAAGCTTGACCCAAATTGCCTCAGAAGAATTCAAAATTTTACATATTACATCGACTAAGTACCCATGCCACAACAGAAGCAGAGTATGAGACCATTTTAACACGCCACAAAAGCCTCTGGAAAATCACAAGCACCATCAGTCCATCACAGATCCCATGTCAGCCGGTCTTAAACGTGGTTCAGGAACCCTAGGCAATATGAACAGTGAACGCCAAATTAAAACAGTATTGAGCCACAACCAAGCCAATATCCGATGTACCAGTGGTTGCCAAAATTAATCGAGACTGGATAAGATCGGTGGTCAACGCAACGCTGTCAATAGAGCATAAGTAAACGAGTCGAGCTCCTTGAGGACGTGAGATCGCCTCATTTCGAGCCACCGGAACCACGGAGTTATTGGAACCGCGAACAAATAGTAGATCCCGAATCGCCGAAACAACATGGCAATCCCAGACGTAGGGATTTAGCACAGGAGAGGAGACTCAACCAAGGAGCCAACCGATCGAAGTGCGCACAGAAGATTAGCAACGTCCTAAGCTCCCAGTTCGTAGCATGTAGCAGCTCGCAGAGACGTAGAGGAAGGGGACGGGGACGGGGACGGGGACGGGGGAGCAGGGGACCCTGCGACTCGTACCGAGTGACCCCGCGGTAGATGGAGCTCCGCTTCCCCGCGGCGCAGGGCGGCATGCGGCTGATGCGCTCCTTGGCCGTGCACACGCGCTCCTTCCGCACGGTGAGGGCCCTCCTGGGCGGCTGCTCCCCCGCCGCCACAATCGCCCCCGCGACGGCGCCGAACGACGAGGACGAGCCCTCCCCTGCCCCCGGCACGGCCAGCCCCGCGGCGTCGGGGTTGGGGGAGGCCATGGCCGCCCTCCGCCGGCCGGATAGGTCGGTCGGAGCGGTGCCAAGCCGGCTCGACGGCGAGGGGTTGGTGCGGTGTTGCACAGCGCAGCGCAGCGAAGCGTAACGGGTGACCGTTTGGGGGCGGCGTGGTGTGGTGGTGGGATTTGAAATGGGAGGGGGAGGGGGGGAAGGGGGCGGCATCGGCTGGCGTGGAACCGGGGTGGGGTGGGGCCGATAGGGACGCGTGGAGCCCACTGGGCCGGCACAGGGGAGACAGGCGGACGGGGAGCGCAGGGGAATCCGAGGATGCGGCATTGATGTGTTTGCGATGATGGGTGATGGGTGTGGGTTTGGGCCCGGAAGCGACATGGGAACGGGGAGATCGGATCGGATCGGCCCGTCGTCGTTTCCTCGAACGGCAACGGTGCGCTTCTCGAGAAGCGTCTGGCGCCTCGAGTTGAGTCAGTCGACGCGAGTTCCGGGCGCGTTGGTTTTTAGCTCAGCCAAACGGAGGGGACGTCGTGTCGTCTCGTCGTCTAGCTGCCTGGTGTCCCAAAGCATCTCGAGGTGCAGTATCCACGTACTAGTAATAATCTTGAGTAAATTCCTTCTATGCCGTTGGAAGCTTGCTTATCCTTTCTATGCCGTCCAAAATTTTAACATCCCTCCAGTGCCATTGATGGTAATTTCCCATCCCCTGTGCCATTGCCGTCAAATGTCAACTTTTATGAGAAAAAGACGAATATACTCCCGCCTTCCTTCTTGCTTCCACCTTTCTTCGATTTCACGCGCTCCCACTCCCACTCCCACCTCTGCTCTGGCGCCGGCTCCGCCTCCTCGCCCCTGCCCGTGCATCGTCGGCAGCTTCAAGTCCCCACCGCCGCGCCCTCCAGCTCGTGCTCACCGCCCTTCTCCACCACGAAGTCCTCCCGGACACTGCCTCCCCATCCACCGTCCTCATGGCGCCCGACACGGGGCGAGGTTGGGACGCGACGCCGGAGTGGCGGCGGCGTCGCGCACGGGGCTGCGGCCACAGGCGTGGACGCGCGGCTGTGCGCGGCGGCGGGAGCGGTGGTCGGCGTCGACGGCGGCTGATTCGACGTTGGGGCGCCGCGGACCGTGGCCGCCTGCGAGGTGGCGCGTCGTGAGGGCGAGGTCGCGGCCGCACGGGTCGGCGCGAGCGTGGGACAGAGCCGCGGCTGGCGGCCCCACCGCTGCCGCGTGGGAGCTCGCCTAGCGTGCGGCCGCCGGGTGCGTCGTCCTCGCCCCCGGCGCTCCCTGCATCCAGCCGCCGCGCCGGGCCGCGGGACCCGCACCCTTGCCGTGCGCAGCGCCGGGCCGTGGCGGCGCCGCCGCGCTTCCCGCGCTGGTGCGCCTCCGCCGCCGCCCCCGCGTTCTCGCTCCGCGCGACCACGCGCTGTGGGGACCGAGTCGGGCAAGGTCCTTGATGCTAAATCCGAGCTCCCTTTGCAACAATCCGAAGCTGCAACATTGGATCTGTGAAGTAGCATGGATTAGCAATCCATTTTGTGTTGGAGATTGGAGGAAGTATGCTGTGGGCAGCACTTAAATTTGTGCGGCAAGAACAGGAGCGGAGGAGAAAACCAAGAGAATAGGAGAGGAGAGAGAACGGCGCAGTTGAATGGTTTTCTAACGCCGTGAGGACAAAAGTGACGGTAGTGGCACGTAGCCGATCAGAAATTAGAATCAACGGTACTACTCTAATTTTGGATGGCACATAAGTTGGATGGCACGGAAGGGATATGTATAGTTTTGAGTGGGATAGAAGGAATTTACTCAATAATCTTTCACAGTAGACCGTACTAGACAAAGAGTAAGACACGGTGTAGGCGTGTAGTGTGTATCATGCTGGTTAGTGGTTACAGGTTCAGTGTATTTCTTTTCTTTTCATTTCCGTCCGCTTGTCTCCCCTGTGCACTTGCCGGTTTGGCATCAGAAAAAACAGGCTCGAGATGTTCCATCGCAACAAGAATTCCAACCGTGGGAAGTTTTTTAAGTGACCGGCAGAAAAAAAAACTTAAGTATTATTTTTATTTAAGAAAAAAGTCCAAATTACTCCTATAGCGAAAGTTCAAATAACCATAAACTATATTTTGGTTCAATTTACCCCATAAACTATACTATTTGGTTCAACTTACCCCATAATGCAATTTATCTTTTTTTTTCTCCATACACAAGATGAATTTTAATTTGAGATTTTGTAGGGTGACAGTGGAAATCATAATATATATTTAAAAATATTTTATAAATTTTTTATCATTATTTTTATATAATTTTGTATCTCAATGATAAATTTTATTATTAAATATCCTACCCTATCAAAATAACGATAAAAAATTCATGATATATTTTCTAACATGTCTTATGATATCTTTTATCATCATGCAAAATTTGAACTTAAAACTTCACTTATGCATGGAGAAACAAAAAGGACAAATTATGTTAAAGGGGTAAATTGAAAGTGACATAGTTTAGAGCTACACTGAAAAAAACTATTTTAGAGGTTATTCAAACTTTAGTTATACTTGAAGGCAGTAATTTAGACTTTTTTTTCTTTATTTAATGACCGGAGGTGACTAACGTTTACAAGTTTTTTTTACGTAGCCGTCGATTTCGCAAGCAGCGTATGTGCCATCTTCACCTCTCCGAGTAGACAGGGATGAAAGGTACTGTCAATTCAATTCTAAATCATTAAAATTGACAAGTTTCTTACCTTTATCACTCCGTTTTCCTTTCCTATGAAATTGAAATCTTTTAGCCAATTGTGATGGGTAACTGAAATTACTGTGTGATGTTTTTTCTTCATCTGATTAGCCTATTATCAGGCTCCTGCCCACAAGGTTCGCGATGAAGATGTTTTTACACACTTTTAGCTAGATTTATGTTTAGCACAATCCACCAATTATACGTATGACAAAACTAAATAGTGATTAATTACATTTAAACTAATTTTATATTACAATTTCATGATTCTTTCTAATACCATGATTGAAAATAATTGATTATTAAGATTTTCAAATTCCCATGGTTCTATTTCAAAACACAATGATGGTTTTAGTTTCGATTTTCAACCCATTTCCCTTAAACCCCAAGAACACCTCCGAATCCCAACAATGCCAGCCCCCCCCCCCCCCCCCCCGCTTCGTTCCGCCGCCATCCGCTCGCCTCCTCCGTCGACCTCGTTCGATGGCTCTCCACCTCCTCCTCTGGACGCCTCCTCGCTGACGCCATCTACGATCTCTCTTTCGTCCCTGCCACCTCCAGCATCCACCTCCTCCCACTCTCCGACCCCACTCGCCTCCTTCCTACTCCCGTCCCGCACCTTCACGCTCTGTTGCTCCCCCTCCACGCTTGTCGTCGCCACCTCCTCCCTCATTCGACTCTGACGCGGCAGTGGCCATCCCCGGCGGCGCAGGGTTCCACGTGAGCTCAGTCCGGGACATAGACTTCGAAGGTGAGGAGTGGGTCACGACGAGGGAGGATGGGAGAGCGCATGTTATCGGTGGGGAGAGGATGGGAGGTTGGTGGTGAGGAGGGTGAGGGACGGGAAGGGGATGTCAAGGCACGAGGCCGTTAGGTGGGTGTCGCCGGTGAAGTTCATCATGAGCGGCGCCAGGTGTGGCGTGTAGTGGTGGCACAGTGCAAATGGCATCCGGTGAGTGTAACAAAACCTGTATCTTTAGTGTTTCTAGCAATATGTGATAAAAACCGATTCACATTGCTCACTTAACCTTGAACAACATTTGCTCATTTTACTTCTCTAAACTATTCATTTCTGAACAACATTTGCTCATTTTACTTCCCTAAACTATTTCATTTTGGTCCAATCTACCCCTGGCCGGATCCAAAATAAAATTATAGGGGGCTGAACATCACAGGCACTAAGCAATCTTGGTCCACTTTCTCAAATGTTCTGCACTTTGCTGACCATAAGACATGCATGTTGTCAAGCATGGAAATAATGGTTTGTATAGAGGATAAATTTTAGAAGGCTTCAACCTAGTATGCCGGCCAGTTTGCTTGAACATTTGAGTTCTAACAAAAGGAAGCTAAATGGCTGATGATAGGAATGCCCTTGCGGATGGCCGATAGCTCCTTTGCTGCTTGCAGAAGTGAGCCGGTCAGGCTGACAGACAGTCTCAGAGACTGAGCTCACCTGGCACTTCAACGCGCGCAGCGCGCCCTCCTGCCAAGACCGGCTGCGACGCCCGTGCTCGCAGGCTGCGTCCCTTACCGGCGACCGGCCGCCAAGACTGCGGGCGCGTTTGATTTATGATTTTTAGTTCGGGTCGAATGTTTGTATACCAATTAGAAGAACTAAACGTGAATTAATTATAAAATTAATTGTATAAGCTATGGCTAATTCGTGAGACGAATCTATTAAGCCTAATTAATCCATGATTAGCACATATTTACTGTACTAACACATGGTCAAATCATGAGCTTAATAGATTCATCTCGCGATTCAGCCTTCATTTATGCAATTGGTTTTGTAATTAACCTATATTTAATACTTCTAATTAGTATCCCAAATAGGACCGAGCGTGGCTGCAAGCAATGTGCACTGGATTCAGATAGTGAAATTTTTTTATTTTTTATTTTAGTATTTTGCTAAAATATACCTCCTAAAAAAATTACAAATCTATATAGCTACCGCCAGCTGAACCGGCGGTAACTTCCCACCTCTAGGTACTACACTTTCAAAAAATCATAACTAATTCATATGAATTTGGATGGAGATAAACTTTATATAAAAATTGTAGATCTCGACGAGATCTATAATTTTGTAGATAAAACTTTTTTCATTTGATATCATCTTAGTGCTCAAATAATCGACACAAATTTGAACTACAAATAAAACTTGTGTTGAATATTTGAGTACCAAGATGACATCAAATGAAAAAAATTTGAACTACAAAGTTGTAGATCTCGTCGAGATCTACAATTTTTATATAAAGTTTATCTCTATCTGAATTTATATGAATTAGTTATAATTTTTTTGAGTTACCACCTGTTCAACTGGCGGTAGGTTGCTTCCGCCGCGTGTTTCCAAGGGATGCATGCGTTGGATTCTGATCAAATCTTTGTCGATCTGAGCTAAGCTCTATTTCTTTTCAAGTTTACCATGGATTTGTATCTTAATGTTTGTCCGTTCTAGTTATTTTGTGATTAATGTTTGTCCGTTCTAGTTATTTTGTGATTGTTATTGTCAGAAGCTCATCTTATTTTTATTCTTTAGTGACATGACTCATGAGGCAGTAGCCTTCATTGTCGAGGATCGTGGATCTAAAAGACGAGCTCATGGCTCTACTAGGATGTTCATGAGGACCCTTGCAGGCTTGTCGTGCTGTCTTGCTCACATGAGGAGTCTTGCAGGCTCTGTCTCATTCGTTTTGTATCTGTCAATGCTAAGCTCAAGTAAAATGTCTGTTCTTTGTGAGAAGCAGGCGAATAATACATGAAGCAGTACATTTTTTATACTATAGTAAGCCATCTTGGCTCTCTACATTTCTAGCACTACCTCGAGTACTTACTAAATTCATTAATTTTTCATTATACTAATTTTTGTGACCTTGATAAACACTTTATCTATGAATCAAACATGTGACATCTTCCTACCGGATTGCGTTACAACTAATAGTTTAATTCCTTTACCCTTCTAAATCATCATGCCCTTAGCCATGACAAATTATTTAAGGGAACATATCTTGTGAGAACCAACTAAACTTGAAAACTATATCAAAACTCATAAGTAGATGGTTACAACTAATAGTTTTTCTTTTTACACCTTCCATTACCAACTATGCTCCATGACATAATAATTGGATTCTTGCCTTGCTTACTTTCTTCTACGATTTTGCAGTTAATGTAAATGAAATATGTATGAGTTGTTCAAAAAGATAAGCAGCTTCGTGGTTGATGATGGCTTGATTAATAAGGTATGTAGCTTCTCCTATTTTCTTTGAATGGAGTGGCAATGAATGGAAATTATGTTATCGTGAAGCCACGATGCCTAATTTCAACAGTTTTAACATACTCAAACATTTTCTTCGAGTCATGTGTTGCACAACATTTATTTAAGTTGTCCAACATCTTTTTAAATGCACCAACATTTCTTGATATCGATCAACATTTGTTTGACATACACCAACATTTTTTCTATGTTATTCAAACAATTTTTATACTCTAACCAACATTTTTTTGAGAATGACTAAAATTTGTTTACATACACAAACATTTTCCTTTAACTTATTTCTGGACACACACCAACACTTGTAGATATTGACCAATATTTTTTACATAATATCAACATTTTTATGTTTGCAGAACATTTTTCCACACTCTCCAACAATTTATTTGACATACATCAACATTTTTCTTGATACACCAACATTTCCTTTAAATAATTCAACATTTATTAATGGCGGCCAACATGTTTTGAGCATGTACCAATATATTCTTAAAGTTATTTTTAAACTCTTACCAACTTTTTAGAATCTATTCAACTTATTTTTGAACACATCTCCAACATTTCTTTATATTTCTTAACATTTTTTTTCTAAATCAACATTTATTGATGATTGGCCAACATTTTTTCATAATCTCCAACATTTTCTTGACCATTATCAACAATTTTTTTCATACACAGTTTTTTCTTGCATTTCATTGACATGCACTAACATTTTCCTTTAACTTATTCTGGGCACATAGCACCATTACTTGATATTGACCAACAATTTATCTGACATTCACCAACATTTTACTTAATAGACCAACATTTCCTTTACATAATTCAACATTTTTTTTCATATACCAATGTATTCTTATATTGTTTGCCCAACATTTTTTTTACATACTCCAACATTTTGCCAATAATAGCCAACTTTTTTTTGACATGCACCCAACATTAATCACGAACCCCACTTTGTAGGCTAGGGTAGTGTGATCCTAATGCATTAGCCATTTTTGAAACAGAAGCTTAAAAGGTCTTTTTATAACAAATTCACATATGATATTCCATGAGCACAACCGTTGTTCATTTTATTTTTGTTCCAACTCCTCTCTTAAAAGTACAACAAATTTCATGAAAAGTTCATCCACATGCTACTTTAATCCAAATGTTGTTCTTTAGCTTTTGCTTCTAGGTTTGTCACAAATTTTCTATCAATGATTATCTATGTTTTATACTTTCAATGTTATGATAAAAAACTGCATCTATCTAACATTTTGTTACCATTACACAACTAGTAAATGTTTTCAACATTTCTAACTGTGTGTTCACCTTTTATAATGAATGTTTCCAACATTTCTAGTTTCCAATATTTTTTAGTTACCACAAGGTCCAACAATTTTACACGAATAGGTTCAACTATTTTGAATTCAACCTCATATTGTTCCATAATTTTTCTCCATTAGATTCAACAGTTTTAGAAATTTAACTTCTTACTGTTCAACAATTATCTTGTCAAAATCATTATGATATTCAACAGTTCTAGCAGTTTCTTTTCCACATCCTAACATTTCTAAAACTTATTGTAATTCTATGTTTATTATTAACAAGTGCTCTAGTTCTTCATGAGGAGATGATTCATTTTAGGGTGATTGATGTTTCTTAGTTGAGGATCGAGTAGACCTGAAGTTACTTAGTTAATTATTAGTTTGTATAATAACAATTCTATTCTCACTTGTGTTTTTAGTTGGACGTACATGTTGATCATATGTAAAAATTATATCTTAGTATATTAAACTTCAAATTTTAAGTTGCAAGTTCCCACCTGTTAGTATCCCACTTCAAATCACATGCCTAGCAAATTAGTCAAACAATACATCAGTCGGTTGAGAACTGGTGTCACGTGGAAAAATAATAATAACACGCTAAAAAAGGTCGAAAGCGCTCTCAAAAATAATAACATGCTCAGGAAAATAATATCGGAGGGGCGCTAAAAAAAGTCAAAGGCACGTGGCGTGCGCATCCAGGAACGGAACGAAAACTACGAAGCTAGGTCTTGATGGGCTTTATAGTTCAAGCGCTTAACCATCTTCCAATATATATATAGGACCTTCCAGGCTTGACCTCCCACTTTGCGACTTCTTCATGTATAAGTTGAGTTTTAGGGGGTGTTTGGCAGCACTTCACTCTAGAAAAAATAGCTCCACTCTACGAACTTCGCAAAATTGCAGCTCCACTCCACCAACTCCAGGAAAACATGGAGTTGTTGTACGTGTTTGGCTGATTGTAATGCTCCAACTCCAGAAACATCAGGACTTATTGCGAATAGTCTATTTTACCCTTTTGTGAATGGACCCACATGTCAGTCTCTTCTCTCTCACCTCCTCTCTTCCTCTCCCTTCTCTTTTCTCCCCTTCTCTTCAACAACGACCACCATCGACGTGGCCGCGTGCGGTGGCAGCGCCTGCTCGACGTGCTGGCCGAGGGTCCACAACACCAGCGGCAGGTTGCTGAGACAGCCGGCGGCGAGGCGCAAGAAGGGTCGCGGCATGCTCAGGCTGCTCCTCTCCAAGAAACTCAGCGGCGCGACGACGATGGCGCCTGCTACGGCGGCGGCCAAGAAGAAGCGGCAGCAGCGGCCGGCCGCTATTGGCTAGCACCGCACCGATGTTGACGTGAAGCGGACCACGCCGGTCCGTTCCGCGAATGCCGGTGTCCCGGCTTCCCCCAGCGCCCAGGCCCTTAAACCGGCGTCCCCCAACCTCTCCTGTTCTTCTTCTTTCTGCTTCCCCATTCTAATCCACGAACAGAGCTAGGCCGCCGGCCGATTCATCCGCATCCCGGCCATCTCCCTCCAATCGCTCGCACCTGAAGCTCCTCCACCCTCACAGCTCCAGCCTCCGCCACTTCCCGTCGTGCTCCGTCCACCCCACCGCCGGGAATCTCGGTTTCCGTGACCGCCCGTGGTCCTCCCGCCACCGCCCGCACCTCATCATCGTCGGCCCAACTCCGACCCTCTCCACCCAAACAAAGAACACGGGTGAGCTCCTTGGGACCAACCGGTGCCCGCGCGCCCGTCTTCCCGCCTCGACCGCTGGCGTAGCCGCCAGAGCAGCCGCCGCCGCCGCCTATCCCGTCCACCGCCGCTCGCCACCAGCCTGCTCCAGTCGTATTCCGGCAGGGTCAGGTAGGGTTATAGATGCGCCTCGTAGTTCTAGACGTGTAGGTGCTAGCCCCGTCGCTGGAATCCTTACTGCCGGCAAGTACCCGCCGGTCAAACGGTCGGCTGCCATGGCCTTGAACCGACCAAGGTTGGAGTCTCGGGAAAATAGAAACGAACTGGTGGTATATTGTGTAACGAGTGGTAAATGTGGGTAAATAACCCTCAACTCTACGAGGAAGTCTGAAACTGACGTTTTTGGAGCATCCCCGGAAGATACTCTAGGAAAAACGTGGATCTAACCACTAGCTCCACGTTTTTTGTGGAGCTGGATTGGATGGGTTTGACAAGTAATTTTGTGAAGTTGGTGAAGTGAAGTTATTTTTTCTAAAATGGAATGCTGCCAACAACCCTTGATGTCAGATTTATTTCTGACTCGACCACCCCGCTCCGGTTCCGACTCGACCACCCAGCTCCCGGTGGCCCCACCACACCCGCCTGCGCTTGGCCTATCAAGTCCGAGGAAGTCTGTTCTGCTGCCCGCTAGATGGCGTTAGGACTCCGAATCCGACATCACCCGAATAAAAAAAAAGTCGTCTGTGTTTGTTATTGGAAGCTTTAGGAGCTTCAGGTTGTGAGAACATTTTTTGTTGTAGCAATGTTGGATGCTCACTGCTACAGTTTGATGGAGGGTGATAGCAACCCGCAATTTTGTGCTTTTGTTTCGGTGTTAGTGCATGCTAGTTTGGCGCTTTTGGTTCGGGGTTAGTGCACGCCAGCTGTAAGTTGTAACAACTTAGGGTGTTTGGATACGAGATGTTAAACTTTAACAGTGTCACATCGAAAATTCGGATGCTAATTAAGAGAACTAAATATGAGCTAATTATAAAATTAATTGCAGAACCCTGTGCTAATTCGCGAGACGAATCTATTAAGTCTAATTAATCTATCATTAGCAAATGGTTACTGTAGCACCACATTATCAAATCATGAACTAATTACGATTAATAGATTCGTCTCGCGAATTACACTTCATCTGTACAATTAGTTTTATAATTAGCCTATGTTTAATACTCCTAATTAGCATCAAACATCCGATGTGATGGGTTAACACCTGATTGCCAAACATGCCCAAATTATTTCTTATGTTCGGCATTTGCCCTAGCATTTAAATCGGCCGATGAACATAGCAGACAAGTCTGACTGTAATGTACAGAAGTCAATTTCGCCATAAAACAAACGCCAAACGTGAATCCTGCAGAATTCACTACAGACACGTCTGAGTGAAATGCCGTAGTACTTCGTAAGATCTTAGTTTCTGCACCTGCATCCTGTTAAAACTACACTCAGTAACGGCCTCATGTGCTCGGTGAACAAGAGAATGATAGCTACATATGAAAAAAAAGATCTGGTCATTACAAAATCTGTATGCCACCTGCAAAACACTAGGTGCGATACAGTTGGCTGTTAGCGAACTAGATACAAGGGAACAGAGACTACGACCAAGTAATAGCTAGAACCCCTCCACAAAAACATTCCAGGTGTTACCTTTTACCTAAGGATGTTGTCGCCTATGCATAGAGAGTAATAAGGCCTACTAGATTTTACAAGTTTCTGCCATCTCCCTGAAACTTTGCCTCAAACCACCATACACTAAGAACAGATCCCAGATTCCATCTGCGGCAATGCTTTCAGTGCTATCCAGTGATAACTGACTGACTGAAATCTTGTCCACCAACAGCGACCAGCGACTCAATTAAGCTTATTTCTGTGGTTGAAGTTTTCCGACAGAGTGCAGGTACACCGAGACAGACACAACCCTGCAAGTTGAGAGCAGATTTTGATATTGCATCATGAGTTTGAAGGTTCTAATCAACAGAAGTGGCAATGACATTCTCATTATCACTTACGTGGATCCAAGGAAGAATGCAAGGGATAAATGGAAGCTAAACAAAAAGACAGATACAATTGCTGTCAGAAGCATTGCAACTGAAGTTGAATAAACCTGTAAATACATATTGTCAGTAAAAACTGCTGTAAGATATTTTCATTAATTTAAGTCAAGGACTGCTTGAATAGATTAACTTGGTTAAACAAAAGAGCACTAGGAGGACAAAACATCCATATACAAGATGCATCTGTTTTAGGGTCAAGCACCTATATGGTTTTATGTTGTTTGGGAGTATCTCTATTTGTTCTCCTGGAGCACTGCCCAACAACATCAAAGCCTTTTCGGCCCTGTTTGTTAGGCTGGGTAGGCTTGAGATAAATCCACCACGCCCCCCCCCCCCCCCCCCTCCCGTTTTGCAACCCACAACCACAAGGTAGTTTCATGTGCTTTAAATTATCACCATTTAAGGTAATGATATAGGCACTTGGTAGACTCAGGGTAGTTGTCTTGCTACCCGAAAAACAAACAGAAACTTGCATATTTGAAACAACAGGAAAAAAGTAAAATATATGCATCAAAATGTATTGAGTATCAACTACGTCCTTGAAACGCCCTTATCCAACCCTCAACTTGTCACCCTTTGACAATAACAGGGTAAACACAGAACAAAGGACAAGATAGATGATGACGATTGAAGCGTAGGGAGTTAGCAGGGTGTTGAATCCTGAGACTGGAGACTTATTTTCCTCTTTATACTTGCTCAATTAAAATGATGACAGTGACCTCACATGGAGGGGCTAGGGCCTAACTCATGTGAACTATCTAAAAGGAACCCTTAATGATAGCAACCAACCCAAATGAAATATTTAATATGGAAACTAATCAACCCAATCCTAATTAATGTTGCCTCCACACTCAAGTTGCAACAAAGCCGTGTATGGGCTACAATGCATAGATAAACAATAGTCGGGACCTAGTGGGCTGCACATGAATCAACTTCACTAACATCACAAATGATGCTCAGACATAAATTTGAATGCTAGTGGCACATACCTTGACTATATTATCAGCATATTTCATCACCATTGAAACAGCAATTCCACTACATGGTAAATGAAACAAGTGTAAGCTACCTTGATTAGGTGACAAAAAAAGGGTTTAAACTCTTAGTTGTTGGTACCTCAGTGCATGGTTCAGAATCATCAAAACTGTGATGAATGAATACCCATGGAAAAAGCCTCTGTGCCAGATAGCGTAAGTAAAACTGTTAAATACATGAATTATACTGAAGGCAGCGTAAGAGTTTAGCAGTTTCCATGAGCACTAACTTATTCATGACTGCATCATAATCCTGAACACAAATTGCAACTAAATTGAAGATCACCCCAAAAATGTATAGCCAAAAGTTCTGCACGTTGATGTTTCTTGACGGACGTTTTTTAATGATAGCCTGCAATGTCCAAAGATAAATCAAAACCTTCCCTAATGTTTTACACCAAATGAATTCATTTAAAGTAAGATATTTAAGAGAAGAGAAACCAAGAGCAACAAGACATACTTCTGTATATACCCCAGCAAAACCACTTAAAAGAGCCATCACCTGCACGAGAATGACCAATTCAGCAAGGTGAGGGAAAACACTTCCAATAGTAATCTAAATGAAACTGAATGTCTTCAATTACAACTCACAATTGCCATCATCCAACCTTGAATAGGAGTTTGAAGCACATGGTCAGATCTAAAAATGGACAAATAACATTTCAACTAGTCAAAACTCATATTTCATTAAATGACCAAATGACACTAGACAATGCGATGGAGGGAGGGAATTAATGTGGGATATTGCTTAGTGCTTACGAAGGATTGAGTTGAGCTGTCGTGCAACCAGCACATAGAAGAACAAATGCTGCCCACTGGATTTCACTTAACCTGAAAGGACAGGAAAGACACGGAATAAATATACATGCACACAGTGAAATACTGGAAACAGGGAACCATACTGGTGAAGCAAAGATTGTGAGAAGTTCCAGGAAGGTGAAGAAAACAGAAGTTGTGATCAGCTAGAAGGCCAATAACACAGAGGCAATAGTTCTTTTTTTGTCAGCTCTGGTATCTGCCATAGGCAAAGATTTGAAATTCTAGTTCTGCTTCTAATCCAAGCCAAGCCATGATGGATCAACAAAATAAACTGCAATCATGCTACGTAGGGCTCCCATTCCTATGGTAAAGCATAATGTAGCGATTATTTCCAGTTGCTCAGAAGATACTAACTTTTTCTTCAAAATGATGCGGTACAAGACACCAGTGCTGATGATATTCAGGTTCTTCAAGATCTGGTATGCTGGTGCGTCCACATAAGCAAAGATATAGTACTGGCACATAACATCAAATGGAAGGGTACGTCAACATGCTAAACATCATGCAATTAAATTGGTCATATCACAGAAGTACCAAACGTACCTGCAATAAGTTCTTCACCATATAAAGAACAGCTGGAATCGGATATACACTGACTTCATCAAAAGATGTGGTTAACCTGAAAAAAAAAACAAAATCAAATGGCAGCTGAACAACTAAATCTAACAGAGCAACAGTTATAGACCAGTGGCGGAGCTTCAACATAAATCAAGGGGGGGCCAGTTATGTGTAATCAATGGGATTAAGGGTAAAATTACATAGTTATCTACTTTTGATTACTGTCACTCAAAGGGAAATTATAAAGTGAGGGGGGGCCATGGCCCATCTTGGCCTGCACTATCCTCCGCCAGTGTTATAGACCAACCGCCAGTCTCAGTTTGATATATTCAGGAAAAAAAATCACTATACGTTTTAAATTTCTTTGGAACATAAGACCATGTCATGTTAATTTACTTGAATTGGTAAATCAGGCTTCTAATGGTCTACTCCAGCCTAATGTAAAAAAATATAATTATATACCCATGAAATGTAGAAAGTGAGCACGAGGAACACAGTTGCCAGAATGCAGCGCTCACCTATTATCATCAGTAACACCATGGCGGTTCCATGTCCTAAATAGAGCAGCTAGTGATAGAAGGCATTTTAAAGCCTCGACCTAGACATATACGTAAAAAAGTTACTAACAGAAGATTGTGCTGAAAGAACAAAAGAGGAAAAATCTGACAATCCAGTGGGCACATTAGTTCATGCAAATTGATGGACAATCTAAATATATACAATATACATCTCGAGACATAATTTTCTCACCGAAAAATTAGCTGTTGTGACACTATATTCATACTTTCCGGCTCTTTTTGACCACACAATTAATATTGCCTGAGAACTTGTTAGCAGCGTCAATGCAAGAGTAACAACAGACCTGTCACGACATAAAGATAAGATGTCAGATAATATTGAAGGAAGTGATTGTAAAGAAAGGTTGAGGGAAGCAGGACTTACTTTAGCTTCCAACTAGACTTGCCTTTTGCACCTCCTGCAGAACTGAGACCACTAGCTGTAGCTGACAGAATCAACAATAAGTTCCACGTTGTACAAATAATAAGAGAGCATTTCGACAACAATGTATCAATAACTTACTGTTTGCGCTAGATAGCGACCTCCCACTGAGGCTTTCTACATCCTTCTGAGATAAATCATCATAACTCTCCTTCAGGGACAGAAGATACATTAGAGACTGCTCTAGAGAAATAAACGGTTGGTGTAGTGAATAAAAACAAATAAAAGCAATGGCCACGCTAGTTACTGCTGATTTTCTTTTCATGTGGTTACCTACGGTTACGGGAGACAGGAACTGGATCAAAATTGGTCAAATCCAGTTAAAACCCTACAGATCATGATTTGTGCATGCTGGTCCAGTCTTTTCACCCTTCAAGTGTTATAAATAACAGATACACCATTTTGCGAAGCATCAGTTTATCAGTTCACTCTTTAGGTAGTCCGTCATAAATGACAGAATTCCAAGTTCGAGCAGTCGTTGACATCATCAGTGAGTCGAACTTAAAACATAAAATGAGCTAAGTCACAATGTTTTTTAGGTTTGGACTGCCGTTCCGACAGTTTTAGCTTTGCAAGCAGCCAGCCAATTATCAGGTAGTGACTTATACTTTTACTCCCTACTCAACTGGGAAACACAAAGCTGAACTTGGTTACTTGGGAAAGAACTACGACAGACTTGTCACTTCACCCAAGGCCCACAACATTATTCTAGAAAGCTAGTATTTGACAGTGCACACACAATTGCTTGCCTCTGTTGTTCGAATCATCTCCAAATTAACCAATACCACAAACTGGGCTCACTGGAAATGCAGTCGTGTATTCTGAATTTATACCAAAACGAGTGGTGGCAAGAGCATGGCCAATCTGAGAGAACAATACAATCTTAAAATTCGACAGCATTGCCAATAGCAGTTATCCAGCACATGGAAAACGACCTGACTCCCCAAACAATATTTGCAAGCATGTCAATCCCACGCACATTCACCCACAACACCACATTTTAACAACGACAGTTACAGAAATCTACCGCCCAGGTACCGATTACCAGTAGATTACGAACCCTAGGATAAGACAATGCTAAGAGGGAGAAAAGGGGAGAATTTCTCCTAGATCGAAGGGGCTGCAGAAGGGACCTAATCGGAGGGGCGCATCGAATCTGATAAATTCCTCTCGGGGTTTGAGGCCTTTTGCAGTTGCTAATCCAGACACGGGATTTACCTGATCCTTCACCCTCCTGTACTCCATCGCCGCCTCTCCGCTTCGTTCCGGCTTGGAAGCGCTTGGGATTTGAGGGGTCGAGGGAGAGCGCCGCCGCGCGCGGCGTGTGGGAAGGCCGGTGTGTGGGTCCCGGGCCAAGGTGACACGGGCACGGGAGCCGAGGAGCGTGTAGTGTGGTGTGGACTGTGGAGCAGCACGGCGGAGAGCCGGCGAGGGCTGGAAGCGTAAAGAGTGTGCGTGGCAAATCTGTAATTTTCCTGGGTTCAGTGATACTTTCGCCTGTCAGCCTGTGCGCCAGCTAACAGCCTAACATGATGATAGCGAAAGAGCAAAATGTGAGTATAAAAACTTTGAATACTACAGAGTCCTATAAAGTTATAATATAACTTCTAAAAAGTTTGTACGTATAGCATTTTTACGATAATCCTTTTACCTACGGTTAATCTCTATCAGCAACTCCTATTGGTGAGCTCCCACTGCCACCATACCTTGTACCTTAGAGGGAGGAACATAGGGTGGAGCTAGAGGGAACCAACCTATCATAAGCCACCGCTAATAGAGTTTTGCATCCCATTTTAGGAGGTAGGAAAGGATTTAGGATTGCTGGATTGGGAGGTCACGGCGTGAATTTTTGACGTTCACATCTGATCCAATGGATACAAGTTGTTCAGCTGCTCAAGTTTTATTCCTTTCGTCGAAAAACGCAGGACAACCGAAATGTATCGATCACGTGTCGGCTACTCCCTACTGCACCACATCCATCGGTCCATATTCTCTCCACCTCGTTTATTTGGTTTGGCTTCCGTCAAAAGAATTAGTACGAGGCAAAACATTATCTCAACTCCCAACCCTAGCCCCTAGACTCACAAAATTGCTTCTGAGTGTTTGGAACCAAGAACATCCATTAATCCCGCTTCCCCAGCTAAATCAGTCTAACTCATTTTCCTGGGATTATGCATCGAATTCATTTTTTTCCTCGAATATGTACGAAAGCTGCGCATCATTTTTATTAAGATGAAATGAAAATCGAGAAAGAATGTTTACATCATCACAGTGCTGGATCCCAACCCTTGAAGGGTGTTTGGATCCCGGAGCTAAAGTTTAGTCTGTGTCACATCGGATATTCGGATGCTAATTAGGAGAACTAAATATGAGCTAATTACAAAACTAATTGCAGAACCCCTAGGCTAAATCGCAAGACGAATCTATTAAGCCTAATTAATCCATCATTAGCGAATGTTTACTGTAGCACCATATTGTCAAATCATGGACTAATTAGGCTTAATAGATTCGTCTCGCGATTTAGCTTAGGGGTTGCGAAATTGATTTTGTAATTAGCCTATGTTTAATACTTCTAATTAGTGTCCAAACATTTAATGTGACAAGGGCTAAAATTTAGCCCGAGGATCCAAACACCAACAACCGACTGCTAGTACCTACTATTCTCTATTTAGTCACCCAACCGGGAGGCTTCTGCCTCAATCCATTAGAGCACCTCCTTTCTGATTCCCCTCAACAGCTCATGCACCGTCGCGGCTCGGCTGTCGAATGGGCGTGCGTTGCGTTCATCCCACAAGCTCAATATGATTAGCATGAAGAGCGTATCGATTAGCATTAGCGTAGGTGCTCGTCGTTCAACTCAAAATTATCTTTCCACAAAGATGTGTGGTGAGTGTGGATTAAAACATTGGTGTTAGCATGCAGCAGACCACTATCATATATAACGACACAATGCAAATTATACATGACGCGGGCACGAGACGCACGTCACGTGCATTGTGATCAGAACGATTGAACGAAATTAAACACACTGCCGGAAGGAAATAAAGTTTCCGAGTCACCGTCGTAGAAGACGTTGCACAGCTGACGCGAGAACTTGCGATAGCATGCGTGCATACCGCATACGCTTCCCGTGATGCACCCAACGGTCACAATGCACGGTCGAAAATGGAGTACTAGCAGTAATCAATACTGGAGCACGCCGCATAGTACCAAAATAATTGCCTAGGACTCTAGGAGTATACAGTATCGATCAAAACATGAATTAAACGAAGCCATCGGCAGCACGTCGATGGGCGACACGCATGCGTACAACCAGCGGCGCGCAATATGCAAGGTCGCGGTCGCCGTCGACCGATTATTTCAAAGGCCGCCTCGCCGCCGCCGCCTCCGCCGCCGCCGCCGGCGGCGGCGGCGGGAACTCGTGCTGGTAACTGGCATACCCCTTGAGGTCCTCGATGGCGGCTAGCACCTTCTGCATGTCCCTCAGCGCCTTCTCCTCCTGCCGCGCGATCTTCTCCTCCAGCTCCCTCACCCGCCGCCCGTCTGCGCCGCCCTCGCCCCCGGACCCGGAGGAGGAGGAGGGGAGGCTGATGCTGTCCCAGAGCTTCGATGCCCGCGCCAGGATCGAGGTGGGCCTCACCGGGCCGACCATCTCCTCGTACCTGTCCCTGAGCTTCCACCCGCCGATCCCCCCCGCCGTCGCGATGCACACGGTCTTCACGAACCGCCAGAACATCTCGACGCGATGGTTTCTCGCTCTGTACGTAGCTGTATCGTCGTCGTCTCGGACCCTCTTGCTTGCTTGCTGGGTGCGTCGCGATCTGGCTCAGCTAGCCCGACGGGCGACGGGCGAGACGACGACGACCGTGTGCGAGATGATGAAGGCGATGGCGTGCGCGCTGAAGCCGTGGGCGATTGGGTTTAGTAGTAGTAGCTGCTGTTCATCGCAGGCGTGGCTTGCGTCGCAAGACGCAAACGGAGTTTGTGTCGTGTGCCCGCCGGACGGCGGCCGTGGTGGGTCCTTACGTGCTTTGGCACGACGGTTGGTTGAGGGATGGGCTTAAATGGGCTATCTTTGAGGTTTTGGGCTTTCCGCGGCGTTCATGACCCAACAACGCGTCCGGCCCAGCCCAACAACGCGTACCGGCGCGCGCGTGCACGTAGCATTTTACTTACGAGCGTATAATATACGTGCACGTGTATACCCTGTACTTTGTACGTCTGGAGGGAGTCTGGCTGGACTGCACGGCGCGTAACGTTTGCACCACGGAAAAAAAGAAATGGGCTGGGATGAAGAAGCCCCGGGCTCCGCTTCGATTACTCGGCCCCCTGCGGGTAGTCCAGCACATGCGCACGTGCGGCCCACTAAAGCGAGCATCGGGCGTGGGGGCGCTCCCCTACTTGCGCAGCAGAGTTTAGTACCACCATGGCTAACTAATAACGACGAAAACAACAGCTTATAAATTGAAGCGTTGCACTAGTCATCGTCTCTTGAAACGATACAGAGAAGATTAGTTTGACCCCACTTCTTTTTCAGCCCCTGCAGCGTGCGGTATCGTTACAACGAGGTCCCTCTTCGTTTTCGGTTACCTCCATCCCTTTTTCTTTCTTTGCAGCTGCACCCCTGGATCGTTACATATTGGACCTAGCAACTTCTGCATAATCATGATAAGGCCCTTACGAGTGTGGCAGTTAATTACCTGTCACCGATCTTCATTCTTTTGTGTCATTCATTTTCTTCTTCTGCCTTCCAGAAATATATTCAAGTTACGTTTAGAATAATATGCATATAAGTCCAAATTCTCTAAAGAAACCTGTTTACGTATCGCAATTATTTTTTTCTTGTGCTGCACTCGACAAAGATCACGATGTTTGTCATCCATAAAAAAAAGACCCTGCTTTTCCCGTCTACAGCTTTTCTTCTCAATCGGCTAGTCTCACTCTCACATGCACTCCATTGCAGTATAGCACTCTCCTCTCCCCCCGTCTATAATCGCTCCTAAATCATTTCATTGTGCTTACCTTCGTAGAGTACTTCGTCAAAAACAGGAGACTGGAGTAGCAGGGTTGATGTAGTGCAAGCTTTGACTATTCAGCACAGCTGCACAAGCACATATTGCAGCCCAGCCAGCCATCACACTACACTACCAAATTTTTGGAGTCAAACAAGACGATGGCCAAATCACAGGAACCTGAACAAATACGACTCGAATTGTATAAATATTACTCAATCCAACACAACACACGCATAAGCTGTCAAAACAAATTCCAATCACTTGTT
This sequence comes from Setaria italica, assembly GCF_000263155.2. Lineage (NCBI taxonomy): Eukaryota > Viridiplantae > Streptophyta > Magnoliopsida > Poales > Poaceae > Setaria > Setaria italica. The sequence goes on from NC_028452.1 coordinate 22,405,442, forward strand.
TGCAGGATTAATTTGGCAAATTACACTTTCCTCCAGGCCTTGCTTAAAAGAACGAAACCCCAATCTGTCCTAAGCGTCTCCCGTGAAGCAGATGAGTAGTGTACCAGTTGTAGGAAGCATCTCTAACTTAGGTGACGAAACCTGCGGACATTTCTCGAGCTAGGATTGGATCACGTCACCTCGATTTCTCAGCCATCCGATCTTACATCTACGGTGAAAACAAGATCGCACGAGTGGGCATTGTCTCAGGCCAGCTAGCTTCGCGTTCCACCTCACGGCTTGTGAGTTGCGAGCGGCCGGCTTCCACGCCGCAGTAGCAGCTTCGATGCCGTTGACAGGGGGGAAGGGGTGGATATCAATTTGCTCCACCTGCTCACCATGATTAGTTTGTCCTGTACAAACCGATGCGAAGATTATGCAGCAGCCAGCAGGAGCTTCCAGCTTGCAAACTAATTCTTACTCCAAAATGTGTAAGCTTAATTGTACAAATTTCCCTAGGTGGTGCCTGTAGCTTTCCTATATTATATCTCACAAATAGTTGCACCTAACTTCTTATACTGTACAGTGTTGTTCAGAACCTCATACAACTCTGAGTGATAATTTTCTTAAACGCAACCATTCACTTAAAAAGGACTTGAACTTCTACGGAGAGACGATACGCTCGCCAAAACCTCCATGATTAGTTTGTTAGGTGCAGCATCTCTGTATAACTGAACTTTTTGAGTTCAATGCAGGAATAGGCTTCTGGTATAGCATTACTGAATTTTGTGGACTTGACACCGGAATGTGACACCAAGCTACAACGCATGATGAAGAGTTGGGCAAAGGCAATGCTAGAAAATGAAAAAAGCTATGTTCAGAAGTGTTCTAACTTGATCTGGATGACCTCCATTTCTATACAACAGTCAGCTTGGAGATTGCTCCTAAATCATTTCATTGTGCTTAACTTCTTAGAGTACTACGTTGATGCGGCCATAATTTTGTGATAATTTTTGTGCTTTTCCCCTGGTCCGACCATGCATATGCTGTTTTTTAGTCTATCATGGTTTGAATTAATGTCGTAGCATATGCAAAATCTGACTTTAATTTACCTCTTTTATTGTTAACCATATAGGAAAACCAAATGGTACACTTATCGTTGTTGCATTTAGTTTCATTCTCATTTCACTTTCACGTTACTTATATATATAAACCTGATTTGCTTCAGTTGATGACTACTACATCCATAGCTCCTCGAACCTCTGTATGTGCATGTATTTATTAGCTTGATGAAACTTTCAGTTTACTGATTCGATCTTGCAAAATTGCTAGACTATTAGTTTCTTCACGATTCAATGTGACAGATTAAAGGTGACACAGTGTTGTTCCCCGATGCATGACCATATCCCATGCATTGCCGCACGGGTGACTAGTGGGAAAAAAACTGGCCCAATCCGGCCGTGTCTAAAGTTCTAGTGGTACTAGATGAGTGCCCGCGCGTTACAACGGGGTCATAATTATACGTGTAGGAGTGATTTAGTTAAATGATAGCGTCAAAGAATCAACTCCTCATAGTTAAAAAAAAAAGAATCGACTCATCAATCATTTATTAAATTATACGTACGCAATACGTGCATTCATGTACGTAAAATTGTATGGATGATGTATAAATAACAGTATGACACAAAAATTATAAAAAATAAAAATTACAGATCCCGTACTTATTGCAAAAGTGTAACATTCATCCCTTATATTTTAATTGGTGCAAATCAATCTCTTAACTAATTATATTGGTGCACTAATCATCCCCTAACTTAATAATGGTTTAGTGCCATTTAATGACGATTTATGCCACATAATCGTCTGACCAATCACTGCTTAGCAATTTGATGCCAAAATGGCTACCCATAAAATATTTTTACGAAAAAATTAACAGAACCGATCTGTTATAGCGATTGACTCAACCTAAGACGTGGCTAAGCAATGATTAGCAAGATGATTACATGACTAAAACTGTTGTTAAACTGTTGTTATATGATACTTAACCATTGTTAAACTAATATGGGGAGAATAAATTCACCGGTTTATGTTTAGTTAAGGGGTTAATTGCACTAAATGCAATATTGGAGAATACATTTTTTTCCCTAGAGATACGTGTCTATGGGTTTCTGCATGCGAGGTTAAGGATGAAAGTGTTTGGGAAAAAAATTTAACCCCCTCCTTTGGTTCTGTATATTTACCAATAAACATAATAAGAGCTGGTCGGGAAAGGCGAAATGAAACAATTGGGCCAGGAAACATGTCGACATCTGTTGGAAACCAATTCAAATATGAAAGACCATTTATTGATACACCAAAAATTAATGTTTTTTGACATTAGTCTTGCACATATTTCATGTGCGAGTATATGTCTTATGAGTATACAGCCGAACACAGTGATTTGCAAAGAAAAAATGGAAAAGGAAACAAAAGAAGAAAGGGTCACCTGATCCTCTTCGGTGGGCTTTATGGGCCACCATGCACAGAGCGACAAGCGGTGCTGCGCTTGCAGGCTGCTGCCCACGTGCATGCACGAGCTAGGTAGGCATGCTCACGGCGGAACCGTTCGGCGCGGCGCGCGTGCGGTACGGAGCCGGGAAAAAAAAAAAGAAAAGCAAAGCGGGCAAGCGGAGGAGCGGTTCGCGGCGGACCGACGAGCAGCGACACGTAGTTGTAGAGAATAGCACGTCATGACCAACCAATTTTATCTCTACTTAGGCCTACTGTATGCCTATTAACCTGGCATAGTCCACCCACCTGCAAAGAGAAGTATAATCAGTAAGTGAACTGATCAAAACAGACAGCAGTGACAGCCTCCTTAGGGTAGAGAATACTCACAGACAAGAACCCAAAAATGTGTTCCCTGTCCGAACTGCAAAACTCATTGCGGTCAATGCTAGTTTGTGGCGGTGCAGTAGTGGCTCGAGCAGTCGTTGTTCAATCACTCCAGCCACAATCTGGTACCTGTTGAAACATGTTCAAGAACAAAACAATAAGCACCAAATAGACTATCAATATGTTTATGGATGATTATTATGCCATCTACTGTAAGGAGTTGACAGTGAGCAATCTTTTCATTTCGGTGGACAATATGCAATTAGCATTTGGCACTTCACAATAACAACAACGCAATGACAAGGACTCGTACGCATACAACCAGAAGTGTACAAACATTTGCTGTCATACTTAAATTCAAATATCAAAGAGCATATTATGAATTGTACAGTAGCTTGCAATGATCTAAAATAAAAAATCAGGAATGAACAAAATATCCAACAAAGAACAAAGAGCAGTCAGACATTTGCATTAGCCCTTTCCATCAGCAGCAGTCAATTCAGGATTTTATGCCCTTGAGGAAATCTTTCAGTTTCACACAATATCGGTTGGAGCATGTAAAAAGTTTCAATAATCCTAGAACAACATTCTACCATTTTGATCCCCAAAAATATGCATGTTTGCATGTCCTGGACTCCTAAAGTCCTAATGCATCATATATTCATAGCTTCCTAACGTCTCGATTGGAATGAGGCAGTCACTCTAAATAGAGGAATTAAACATAAAATAATCACTGAGAAGTTCATCCATGGGAATAATTAACAATTGGCACAAATTAAATATCAACAGGGAAATTGTTTGAGATGATGATTGTTACCTGAGGTTACTAGAAATTGACATGTACACGCCATACGCAATACTAGTTTCTACAATTGGAATATTCTTGGCTTCCTTGACTTCACCGGCAGAATCCGAGCTGACAGCCTGCCTTGCTTTTATCAGTGCATTGGTCGCAGTAGTGCCGATCTGAGGGGGAAAAAAATGAGGACACATCTGTAAGCTTGCAAAGTCTTGAAAACTTGCCTTGACATTGACTAGACAATTATTTCTGTTATATGAACAAAAACTAAATAGTATATCAATTTACCACCTTGACCTGATGATTTACTTAAAAGAACAAAAGACGCTCTGACTGGAAGGTACATTGGTCATCAGTTTTACCATTAATCAAAATATCTGATACTTTTAGCTTGGACGTCAGAGTATACACAGATACTAAACTATATATTTTTTTCACAGACGCATAAAAGTTAATAAAATAATTAGGTTCGTAAACTCCAGGGCTCAAGGTTTTCCAGTTCTCAATTACAATCCATAACATACATGCTTACATTAAAAAGGTAAAGATGGTTCAAGCATTTCCTGAATTAGTACCCTGCATAACATTTTTTAGCTATTATTTCCTGCTTAGCACGAAGAAGTTTAGAAAGGAAACAATGGCTCTACTGTTGCCATTTAAGAGTAAGTCAAAATAGACTGCTAGTGTTTGTGAGAAAAAAGTACATCCGCATCCTGACAAACTTACCAGAGAGGCACTAGTTCCCACTGCAAAAAGTTTTGCACCATTCCTCTGAAACAAGCCAAATTGTCAGTTCGTAATAAAAGACCATTAAAGCTACTCAAATTCAAATTGATTGTGAGCAACATAACAAAACAAATAAATTCAACTTTACCACAATAGCTCCCGCTCTCTGCAAAAGTGTGTATGATCTCCCAGCCAAAGCAACCTACAGCAGAAAGTTGCCAATCTTCATATTCAAGTTTAAACCAAAAAAAAGCAAAATTTTAATGTATACAATATATCACAGGAAAGGGGAGGGAATGAACCTAAGGAACTTGATCCAATTAAATGGGAGGTAAAGATCAGGATACCTGGAAGGCATTATCTGGGCAGTTGTAGAAGAATTTAGAAATGGCTCCAGAATTCATCGCTAGTGGTGGCCGCAAAGACACGGTTGGAGCAGGAAGCCATGCAAGCATGAAATCTGCAACTATTGCCATGATCTGGAAAGTATTTGGAACTACAGATTAAAAGCTCTGTAAATAGAAACCAATCAATCAATAAAGAACTATCATTAACAACAAAGATATTTGAGTTAGCAGGGATGAAAGGCTGAAAATTTCTTGAATTGCCAATAACTATGGTTCTCCACACTGATTAACCTTCAACTGAAAAGGCAGAAGTTGGGAAGTTCTTTGAAACAATATTTGGGCAAGGGGTAAAGAAAAATAAACTTGTAAGAGATTAATTGTAATTGATATCGCTTTTACAGTTGACGTAGCAAAACCAATTTAGATGTTACTATAACCAAGTATGAAAAAACAAAGGCAATTCACTGCCATTATTACTGCTATTTCAGAACTTCCAAACTATATCCTTTTTGGCCATAGCTCTTATAGGGCACATACAGTGAACGCATCAAGAAATCCAACATTTAGGTGTTAACATCTTATGCTTATTTATTTAGTATCAAATAAATTATATTTTCTTATTATTTAATTGTTTCTAGTCTTTATCTTTAATGATAATACTCAAGACATTCCGCTTCCTCCTGCCAATGACCATGCACATCAGCCTGCATACCGTCTGCAATGCAGGTCGACACTGCTGCTGGGAAGTCTCTATCCTATGCCTGGTTTTACAGTATTGAAGGAACATGCCTAGCTGAGTATAACGGCAAAAGCAAAAAGGACTTATAGAAGCATACCACATTTGCAAGCACAAAGTCAAGCTCTTTGACAAAGTTCTCCTTCCTTTTCTCATACTCTGCAGCACTCTAGCAAATTAAAGGAGTTCTGTCAAATTATATGTAACTTGCAAACTAAACACAAAAACATCTAAATGAAAGTTAAGAAAAGTGGGGGCACAAAAGAAGCATTCAGGCATACTGCTAAAAAGAATAATAGGATTAGAAAGATGTAGCATATGGGCGTCAAATAGAAACATAATGGTGTTCCCAACTACTTAAAACAATGGAGTTGGCAGCATTGGTGTGCCTTCCCTATATTTCCCTTTATTTAACCGCCCCCTGCCATTGCACACAAATTAGTTTCACCTCCTGCACAAATCTTCTCTAAAATCATCGTGTAACTGAGGTCAAATTTTGTTTCCCTCCTCTCAATGCTCGCTAGGAAGAAGAAAGTGAAGAAAAAATTGGAGTGCAGGTGGTTGAGGCAAAAGGTGTCATATAGCAACCTGTACCTGTTATATACTCATACTTGTTTTATTCGAGTACAACAATGCTGTTAACCCAAGCATACACCTGCATGCACTTTTTCTGGTTTGAACAGTTGATGTATATTCTCCAACCATGTATCTACCAAAAATTTGTGTGCCCCAAGGTTTCCATCCTGTTGCAACTGGATTTGCATCTGGCAGATAGGACGACCACATATAAAGCCAACAGTGGACCACTACTGCATATTGGCAATGGCGTGTGGTACACATAACACTAAAGCAAGTGAAAGATGCTACTTTTATTCTCCCTTTTGTGTTAATAAAGTGACATTTGATTTTGCTTTTATGGGGAAAAAGTATCAAGATTCCAATTATATTATTCCCCATGAATTAAAAGAACAAAAGGCATTTGGCCGCATATGATATATTCCAGCCCATTTCTAAACTCCAAAACAAGCAGGCCCAAGCACCCGTCATTTTGACTGAGATGGAGCAATGCCAGAATTGGACACGCACCACCCATCGGATCCCAGCCCCGAGTCCCTAAACGAATATGAGCCTAAAATTGGCCTGGCATCTAAAGCCCAGATCACAAAAGGCTTGACACCTACAGTCAGCCAAACCCCATCGAACCAAACCACATCTGATGATCTGAATCACAAACCACAGAAAAGAAACAATTAACCGAAACAAAAAAAATAACTGGGAAATTCCCGCAGACCTTGGTGAAGACGCCGATGCCGCACTCTATGCCGACCTTGGTGAGGAAGAGGTCATCAGCGAGTAGGCGCTCCTTGAAGCCGCCGAACTGCAGCAGCCACCTGGATAAGGGCGACGCCTCGAGGTCCACGTACCGGCGCACGATATCGCCGGTCACGCGGCCGCCCTCCACGGCGGCGGCGAGGTCGGCCGGTAGGCTCTCGAGCTTCCGCCCCAGCTGCGCCAGCACGAACAGGGCCTCCCTCCTGTTGCCAGAGGCGTCGTCGCCGTCCCCGGACCCGTCCGCGCTGCCGCCGTCGCCCTCGTCTCCTCCGCCGCCGCTGCCGCCGTCGCCCTCGTCTCCTCCTCCGCCGCTGCCGCCGTCGCCCTCGTCTCCTCCTTCGCCGCTGCCGCCGTCGCCAGAGGGTAGTTCGTCATCGCCGCCGCCGCCAGAGGGTAGTTCGTCATCGCCGCCGCCGCCGATGCTGCCGCTGCCAGAGGAGGCGACCGGGAGGGGAAGGAGGTGGGGCCGGGCGAGGCGGAGCGAGGGGAGGAGGAGCGGCAGGGTGCGCCGGAAGGGGAGGAGCGGCGGGATGCTGGGGAGGGGCTGGAGGCGGAGGTGGATTGGGGCGGGGTAGCCGGAGGAGGAGAGGGAGGTGGGGGAAGGGAACGCCATGGCGCGTGGTGAGCGGCGGCCGTGGGCGGGGTGGGAGTGAAGTGGTGAGCGGCGGCCGTGCGCGGTGGGGTTTTCGTTGGGGAGGGGGCGTGGACTCGAAGCCAGAAGGCCCGTGGTTGTTGGGGTTGACCGTGACTGCCACCGGGGAGGACGGAGGGAGGAACCGCGCGAGACCGTTTCTTCGATAGATTGGTGTTGGTGGCCTGCCTGCCTGCCTCTCTTCGATGGAGGGAAATCGGAATATATTTCCTCCATTTCAAATAATAAGTTATTTTAAAATTATAAATATTATCATGTACTACTACATCTAATGCATAGAAAAACTATGCACGCTAAAACAACCTACAATTTGAGATGGAACGAGTAGCTTTCATTCTTCACTCATCGATCGTAATTTTAACTAGCAAATTAGAGCATCAATAACTCCTGTTCAACACCGCAGTTCAAGCACTAACTAGAGACATATCCGACAACACTCTGTTGTTTTATGAACACGGATGAAGCTGAGTCAGCAAACAGCCAACCACAATTTAAATTTAAACTGGTTTAGTCGTTACATGATGGCTTTTTTGACATGGTGCGAGATATCTGGAAAAGTGCGCAACAAGGAAACACACCTTTAGAGAAGTGGCACGGGAAAATTAGATGTTTGCGATAATATTCGAGGTGATGGGCAAAAAAGTATTAGTGGTATATAAAGAAAAGAAAAAAAAGACACTCTTATCACCAAATATTATAAGATGTTTGGGCTACCGGATAACAACTTTGTGTCGATAAGGCGCTCCGTGACGATATCCTCAAGTTTCACCACGTGAACATGATCTTCAAGTAGCATCTTTTTCTGAAAATGGGATAAAAGAGGTTATTTTTCAAATAAAAAGTAACACTGCTCCCGATCTAGATGGCTTTCCACTAGTGTTTTATCAAGTTTTTTAGACTGTGATAAAGGAAGACTTGATGACTCTATTTGAGAAATTCCATAGGGGCACGCTGCCCCTTCACTCTCTCAACTTTGGAACAATTATCCTACTACCTAAAAGTAGTGGCGCAAAGCAAATTCAATAATATAGACCTATATGTTTGTTGAATGTTAGCTTCAAAATTTTTACTAAAGTAGCCACTAACAGAGCTGTGAGTCATTAAACCCACTCAAACAGCATTGTTGCCTGGAAGGAACATTATGCATGGAAGGGGTCGTGATTCTCCATAAAACAATACATGAGTTCACACAAAAAAAAACAAAATGGTGTGCTTTTTAAGATAGACTTTGAAAAGAGCTAATGACAAAGTTAAATGGGAATTTTTATCGCGGTCACTTAGAATGAAGGGTTTTGCCCCAAAGTGGTGCGAGTGGGTTAAATCGTTTGTACGAGGGGGCAATGTGGGGATAAAGGTGAACGATCAACCAGGATCATACTTCCAAACAAAGAAGGGACTTAGGCAGGGTGATCCTTTATCTCCAATAATTTTCAACATCACTGTTGATATGTTGGCAATCATCGTGGCTAGAGCTAAAGAGGATGGTTAGGTGAAAGGGGTAGTACCAAATTTAATCGATGGTGGTTTGTCAATTCTCCAATGTACAGATTGGTTTGTCAATTCTCCAATATACAGATGAAACAGTTATTTTAATGAACCATGATACTGAACAAGCAAAAAATATGAAGCTTCTCTTTTATGCCTTTGAACAACTATCAAGTCTTAAAATTAAATTTCATAAAAGTGAAATTTTCTGCTTTAGGGATGCAAGAAACTGTGAAACTCAATATTCACAACTTTTTGGTTGTAAAATAGGTTCTTACCCTTTTCGTTATTTGGGGATACCAATGCATTATATAAAATTTTCAAACAAAGATTGGAAGGTGATAGAAGATAGAATAGAAAAAATTAAGCGGGTGGAAAAGAAAACTCCTATCCATGGAGGGATATTTAGTCTTGATAAACTCAATTCTCTCTAGTTTGCCTATGTTTATGCTTTCTTTTTTTTAGTCCCGAGGGGAGGGGAGGCCTAAAAAAATTAAATATTATAGGTTGTGGTTCTTTTGGCATAATGATCAACACAAAAAGAAATATAGATTGGTCAGATGGAACATGCTACATCAACCAAAAGAACGGGGGGATAGGGATTCAAGATTTAGATGTACAAAAACAAGATTCACATTTTTTGTCAAGTCTAATGGGAAAAAAGATGAATTCCTCAATCTAGAAAGGTTTAAGCTAGTTAACGGCAACCAAATCAGATTTTGGGAAAATAAATGGTTAGATACCCAAAAGCTGTAAGCACATAGTACGGAAAAAATGCAACTATGGTGGAGGTACTTAGTTGGAAACCACTCAATGTCTCCTTTCGAAGAGCTATAGTTGGGGACAAGTTAGCTGAGTGGTATAGCCTTGTTACACAACTTGCCCATAGTAATCTAAATGAGGGGATGGGTTTTGTATGGAGCTTACAGAAAAATGGAGCTTTCACAGTAAATTGAATGTATAGGCACCTAGTCAATAAAGGGATGAAAGCTACACAAGAAATTTGGCATATGAAGATTCCTCTCAAAATAAAAATTTTTATGTGGTAGGAGTGATACTAGCAAAAGACAACTTAGCTAGAAGGAATTGGAATGGTAGTAAAACTTGTTACTTCTGTAACAAGCTAGAAACTATCCCTCACCTATTTTATGAGTGTCATTATGCAAAATTTCTATGAATGGTAGTAAAACTTGTTGCTTCTGTAGCAAGCCAGAAACTATCCCTCACCTATTTTATGAGTGTCATTATGCAAAATTTCTATGTCTTATAATTCACATTGTGTTAGGTATACCTCCATTTGAAAGCACATAACATCTTTTTAGTAGCCGGTCTAAGCTGGGGGTGGAGCACAATTTAATTTTTTTGATAGGAGCTGCAACTATTTGTTGGGCAATTTGGCTCATAATAAATGATTGCAGACCAAAAACTTTTTTTGCAGGCTGGCTACGGTTCTAGGTTCTGTTGCAGCACATTGATGACCGGATATTATGATTTGTCAAGATATACCAACTTCTGGAGTCTAGAGCTATGCATTTCTTCGCGCCCTATGGATGGTCTTTCTTTTTTACGAATTGGACAATAATGTTAAACACAATGTGTGTTAAACTTTGAGTGTGCTTGCAATATCGGTGGTTTGATGCCTCTCCTTTGAGAGGTATATATGAAGCCGGGAGTTTTTCCATTACCTAAAAAATGGTATCGATGCTCTCATTTCTTATGTACACGTGGTCACTAAGAAAAGGCTTTCTTCCTTATTTTCCAAGTTTCCAGTACCTGCACATGATATCAAGTGACCTTTTTGTTTTACTATTTTTGTTCATGTATCCTGGACGCATATTCGCAAGAAAAAAATGTATCCTGGACGCATTAGTTTAACTTTTTAGTAAGTATTTACCGCCACATGACATGCAATAAAGACACAGTTTTGTGGATGCTTTTAGTTTCTTAGCAAGAGAGACAGCACGAGCGACTTGCGCGGGTGAGCGGGAAGGCTCAACAACAGTAATCTCAGCTCGAGGTGTCAATTTTCTTTCTTTTGTAGAACTAAATGTTAAGTGCAGTTACATATTTCTCTAAGCATTTGGAGTGCGTGGAACTAACCTATCTAGAGAGATATGGTAATGTTTTAGTCAAGCGATAATTGTATTCGAGTAGCAACTTACATAATGCTTTTGGCATGAAATATTAATATAAATTATATTGGATTGTTATCAGCATTGGTATGAAACATCTTCGCGGTTGTCAAAAGGCAACCAATATGCTTATTGCTCTACGTACATGTATGCATGATCTCCATGGTGGCATGCAATGCATATATACTTTAATTTTCTCATATATTTAATAATGGTAGAAGTAATTTAGAAGTATATATATGGGTACTTTGATTATTTTTCAGAATGGCAAACTATGGAGAATTTAGATGCAAATTTATAGTATTAATATTATTTTTAATAAATAATTAATAGCATATATGGATAATTTAGATACATAATTATAACATTCCTTTATATTATGTTTTTCGCGACCATGCCTTAGCACGTTTTTCACTAAGAGGAGAAGAAATTACAGCCTAAATTGAACCATGCAAAGGAGCACGTTTTTCACTAAGAGGAGAAGAAATTACAGCCTAAATTGAACCATGCAAAGGGATGGCTCAGTACACAATCGAGTTACACAGTATTATTTTACTCCATCCGTTCTAAATTGTAGGTCGTTTTAGTTTTTCTAGGTGCATTTACTATGCACTTAGATAAAGTATATGTCTAGATGCATAATAATATTTATCAACCTAGAAAAGGTAAAACGACAAGGGAGGAGCAAGTTACATAATTTGCGACCGCACTAGAGTTTGGAAGCTGTAGGATTTCCGACAAGTGACGGTACCTGCCTGGTATCAGGTGGCACCCTTATCAACTATCAGAGCGACTAGCTGTGCAGCAGTCATAGATTGGTTGCTGAAGGTTCTATTGTTGGTTCTTTCCAAATCATCCACCAGGTGAGGACTATCAAAGAATCGAGCGCCTGTCTGAACTGTGTGGCAACCAATTTTCTGACCCGAAGCCACTAGTCAGCAAGCCAGAAGTCCCGGCCGTCCGGTGTCAGCGAGTTCCAGCCAGCCCTTGGTAGCAGCAACCAGCAAGAACCGTCTCTCTGCTGAAAGAGCAACCCAAAAGCAGGTGGGAGATCGTTTCACATTCCTGAAGGCAGCAAGCACATAGATCGTTATCTTGCAAGTTGTGACGTTTTCTCCTGTCTGCGGTCCAACATCGTTTGTATTATTTTTCATAATTACAGAAGCAGGTACAGTTGTCAGTCTACAAAATTGTTGGTTGTATGTTTAAAACAATTCCCTCTTTCTAGTATGTCTCCTAAGGATAAAATGGAGGCTCCAAAATTAGTAATAATAAGATGCAAGTGATAGGTAAGAAGGAACTGTTGAGATCAAGGATGACTATTGACAAAGATATTGAAAGATTACAACAAACATCTCAAAGAAAGACATCTATGAATCCATGCATGATTTGCTCATAAATACATGATCAATGAGATCACCTCTTTGTCAATCTGGGCATAGTTTAACTGCTCTGATGATGGGTGCCCGTTAAACTGAAAAAAACTGTACCTAAGCACCTCCCTGCCATCATACCGCACCCCCCCCTCTGTCACAAAGATATTCAGACGGTGATGTATATCAATGTCAAGGGGAAGGACTTATGGAGGGATACAGTCAGTGAATACACGCACCTGTGCGCAAACGGCTCGGCTGTAGAATCCGGCCTAATTGATGTTACATACCGAATAACGCAGCAGCTGTATAGAGATATGGCCATACTTGTCCACCTGATTGATGATCTTACTTATTTCGTATAGAAATGAAAAACGGATAGATGGGGATTGAGTTAGTTGTCACCCGCGTATCAAGAATCACATAGAGTATAATGAAACGGTTTGAACGGCTTGAGAGTGAATTACTTAGAAATTGAGCGTGAGGTAGTCAAACATGAAGAGCGAGTAGGATGAGGCGTGTGTAGCTGTGATACCCTGGCCCTTATGTCTCTTCTTGCGAG
>NC_028452.1:22418538-22425333 GCF_000263155.2 Setaria italica
CCCCCCCCCCCCCCCCCACACACACACCCCAAAACATTGTTTCTGTGCTCATCAGCAAGGGACGGATTAAATCCGTGGAAGTGGTCGCAAATGCCAGATGACTTAACTGGTGCCTGTGGTGACATCTAGTTAGATGAATCTGTGCCATAGTCAAGCATTTCTTTTATGTTTAGCTTGATTGAAGGTCCCATAGATGAGCACAAGTATGCCGTTTTCCAGTATATACCCTTAGCACCAGATGGCTTGTTCCTCTCAACAGAGCGCTGTCAATGGGGATGGCAAGATGTATGTCAACAAAGATTCTCAATAACATGAGCAGAGATAAATGTTTATAGGAACAGAGATCTTACAACAACAGCCATGAAGTTTGTGATAAGATCTTCTTCAGGGAAGTCAACCTTGCCGAAGGGAATATGGACAATTCCTGTTTTGTCAACTCTGTATTCGACTTTACCCTTCTTGAACTCTTCGATAGCCTGGAAAGATTCGCACAATTAGCATTATCTACTTCATTCATCTCCAATGGCAAGTATCGATACAAGCATGGGATTAAAATGCTTCAATTTTACATGGTACATGATTCAAAGATTAAATAATAGTCAACCTAATGGTCATCTGGACCCTACTTTAAATTCCATTTTTTTTTGGAAGATCTATTATTGTAGTCATAACAATACCATTTGGCCAACCCAGAATTCCAGACACTATTTGATTACAATTAGAGGGAGGGATATGCATCAAGGTCAGATGTGTCCAGTACTGCATCAATTGCTGAAGCACTTATAGTCTCTGCAAGGATGGACACAGAAACACTAGACAAACTCAATATGTAACACATCCCATTTTCCAAATGGATAACAACATACATAGTCGTAGTCCTTTCGATTTTTTGGTACTTTGAGCCTTGCTTCTGAAATAAACTGAACAGTGAACACTGGTCCAGATTTGAAGTCATAGCCGATCACTCAATCAACTGCCTCACTACTTTTTTGCTAATTATTATTGTCAGTGTATTTTGTGTTGCCGTTACTGAGCGGATCTGTGGAGTCAGGAATTAATTAATATTATCACCAGTCTACTACCATAAACCAACAGTGCTCCATATACTCAAACATCTCTCGTCTAATTTCCTCCAATTTGATCAGTAAATACAACCTTTTCAGCTTTCTTAACTTTTGCTAGGCACGATTAAACAAGCAGCACATGTTCAAGATAATACCATTCCTGAGCCTTCAATTATCAAAATACAGGAAAGTAAATACAACCGACAAAGGTAGCACATGTTCTAGAAGTGCGGCTAAGTACTACAATGCCATGAACTTTTCAATCTTGTCACAGTGCCCAGACCAAGTAATAAAGGCACAAATGATTTACAAGCAATATTGATGAAAAGTCAGGGGAAAACAATCTTTGACTTCCTCAATACCTGAGTAATGTTCGGAGAAACAGTGCCAGCTTTGGGGTTAGGCATCAGTCCTCTTGGTCCTAGAATCTTACCCAAGCCAGCAACCTGAAAAGTAATAGAAATAACTCAGCTTGATAATTATTTAAAGCAAAGCCCACACTGGAAGATTCAATGAGCATGGTGAATACTGTGACAAACATATACAAAGATTTGAACGTTTATTTTAGGCCTAGCTTTCAAACAACGAAGCATCTCAATATGTATTCCTGTAGTCGAAAGTTAGATTGTTATAGCTAATCTATTTTAGCTGAACAAAACAATGATTTTAACAGTTTACACAGCAAGACATCAAGGCCTATAGTAGTCGCAACTAAATATTCATTTGAAATTTTTTGCGACTGCCTCCAATATGAAACTGAAATAAAAGCAGAACCTTTTCAAGGATAGGGAAAAATAACAGAAAAGGTACAAAAAGGGTGTCTGGCCAAACAATCAAACAATGGTTCAGTGTATTCTTCCTGGAAATATTCATAATGTAAAATTTTATACTAGTGACAGGCCATGATAACTATTTGGTCAAACCTCAGCTAAATGATTGATGAAATTGCAACGTGATAGATCATCTTCACCAAGCAAGCAAATATTTCAATCATGAATGCCACAGCTAGTTCTACTTCCATATTTCATACCTTAGGCATCATATCAGGTGATGCAATCAATTTGTCAAACTCCATAAATCCTCCTTTTATTTGTTCGATCAACTCATCTCCACCAACTATATCAGCTCCTGCAGCTCTAGCTTCATCTATCTTCTCACCTGTAAGGGCAAGAAACAATTACTAATGCATAATGGTAACAATTATTCGAGCTACTTAGGTACCTCCAGCATTATGATCATATCAAGAAAAGCATGAGTATGTGACACGAAGGAGTGTGGAAGACATGTTTCAGTCATTCAACAAGGATATGCTCCATGGCCAGCACAAAATATAGCACCAAAGCCACATATATTTCCAGCTGACTTCTTTTGAATATGAAGAGACATCATGAAAATATTACATGGATTGAAATATTCTTCTAACAGGTCCTCAAAAACAACTAGTTTTATCCCACAAATTGATGTGATCTAATAGCTTAGTCCTTAATATCAGTACACAATAGTACGCAGAAATAAAGGCAATCATGTTTCCAATTAAACCAATATCCACCCATGAGGAGCAATATATCGGCAAACAGCACAATCACACATATGAGCCACTAACAACAACATTTCCAATCAGCACCCACCTTGTGTGAGAACTGCAATCTTCACCGTTTGGCCTGTTCCCTTGGGCAAATTCACCTGTCCTCACCAAGACCAACACAGAATCCAGATCAACGAACGCAATAGGACACTCTCAAACAGAACAGAACAAGAGAAAACAAGAAACGATACCGTTGCACGGAGCTGCTGATCATTGTACTTGGGGTCGAGGTTCATGCGGAAGTGCGCCTCCGCCGACTCCTTGAATTTCGCGCTAGCCATCTGCTTCATCAGCGAGATGGCGGTGGGCACGTCGTACTCCTTCTTGCTCTCCCTGAGCTTCTGTATCTCGAGGAACCTCTTCGACCTCGTCTGCGCACCCCCAAAACCAGCGCGGCGTCACCCGACCGTACAAAATCACGCAAACGATAGGAATCATATACACGAGAGAGGGGGTGCATACGCGGTCGCGCTTGAGCGGCAGGGCGGCCTTGCCGGTGCGCGGCCGCGTGGGTGGCGTGAACGCGGGGCCGCGGCCCCCCTCGTACCCGTCGTCGTCGTCGTACCGCCCTCCCTGGTCGGCCTCCACCTCCTCCTCGAGCACGGCCCCCTGCGGGTCGGCGACGGCGGCGGCCGCGGGGCGGCGGAACGCGAGGAGCAGCCGCGGGTACGCGCGCAGCGACGGCACGGAGGAGGGGAACAGCAGCGCGTTGGGCGCTGCCGGCGCCGTGCTGGCCGCCGGCGCGAGGAGTGAGGTGGAGGCGGAGGCCGCAGTGGCTGTGGCCATGGTGGTGGTGGGGTGGAGGGGAGGAGGGCGGAGCAGATAAGAGGGAGTGGAGGGATAGCAAGAGGAGCCGAAGTGGCCGCGCGCGCGGGTTATAGCCGATGAGGGGACACTCGGCCTCGGCGTTCACCGGATAGGGCTGGGCGTGGGCGGGCTCGCGGCCGCAGGGATGACGGGGAGCGGCGCGTGAACTTGGCCCCGGATTACAGCGATTTGGCTCGCATTTTGGCTGGACGCGTCGGGAAATCTGCTGGTTTGGGTCGGGGCGGGCGGGTTCGTGTCCGCGCGGGGGGCGGCGGGCGTGGAGAAACGCAGCTGATTTGGCTGGGCCGAGACGCGCGCCGGTGTTCGGGGACGTGGGGCGCCTGTTTTGGCTCGGGCCCGAGCGCCGTGCCGACGCGCGGGGGGCAGACGGACAGGTGTGTGGCCGCGGCTCGCGTGTTGGTGGTGGGGGTCGAGCGGCAGCGACGAGGGAGGCCGGCGGCCGTGTGTGGCTGCGAGCTGGGTTGGGAACAAAACGGTCCTGCTGCTTCTAGACTTCTGGCACCACGACTACGAGTGTTCTTGTAGCTTGAAGGTTACTTCGGCTTTCCGGGGCCAGTGTTGTACCAAAACTGGCAGCGTGACAGGTGAATCTTTTCACTCCCCGGCGAGTGGCGAGATTTTTGTGGCTTGCGTTGGATCGTTCCGTACGATCGAGCTTATCCGTGATCGTTTTTCTGGTCATTTCGCGTTCTTTGCTTCGGCTATCATTTCGTGTGGATCCTAAGCGGTGGTGGGTGGCTAACTGGGCTGTCAAGAGAACGACCCCCGCAGATAAGTGATATGATAAGACGCAGCATGGAGCACGTGAAAGCTTTGTTCGCCAGCGGTATGTGGTGGCACCCGCAACAGGGGAGTCGATGGATCGTAGATCAGAGACAGGGATAGACTCGCGGCTACTAGAAAACCGTCCTTAGCTACGTCAGATTTATAGGTAGACACAATTTATTTCGTCTCTATAGCAATGTAGGCACGCTTCCATAAAGCGTGTTAGAGGCATCTTCGTACGTACCGCGTCAGACCTCGTAGAGATGAATCCTTTAAGCGTTGCTATAAAAGAAAGAGACATTTTATAAACACGTTAGATGCATATCTAAAAATATTGATACAATTTTGTAGACACATGTATAAAATGTCTCTAGTGGTTAGTAACGTAGTATAGTAACGCTTCATTTCGTATTAATAAATATAGATACAATTTAGACGCGTTTTATAGCGATGTCTTATTGCGTAGTAATTAGTATAGAGACGATTTAAGGGGTGTTTGGGAGCACTCCACTCCAAATTTTTGAGCTCCACTCCACCAACTCCAGAAAAATACCAGAGCTGTCCACATGTTTGGCAAAATGCACAGATCCAGCTCCGGAAATAGAAGATCTTGCTGTGTAAAGTCCATTACCCATGTGAATGGGTCCCACTTGTCAGTCTCTTTAGTTCTCCCTCTGTTCTCCCTCTCTTCTCCTTTGCTAGTAGGGAATGGAAGGCCACGAGCAGGGCGAGAAGAGGTGGGTGGCGCGGCAGGGCGGGCGTGCGGTGGGCGACGCGGCAGGGGCGGGCGCACGGCGGGCGGCTGGCGCGGCAGGGGACGGGCGGCAGGCTGGGGCGGCGTGAGGGGTGGTGGCCAGGCGGGCGGCGCGGCGGGCAGGCGAGGCGGCAGCGGCGCGGTGGAAGGCAGGGGCGGCACGGCGCGACGAGAGTCTTTTTTTTTGTTTCGCGAACCGGTAACCTGTGTAACGAGTGGCAATGGTGGGTAAATACCCACCAACTCCACGAGGAGGTCTATAAAGGGGGTTGTTGGAGCACCTCTTGAGGTACTCCAAAAAAACGTGGATCTACCCCCCTGCTCCACCTTTTTCCTAGAGCCGGAGTTGCTGAAGCTAGACGCGTTTGGCTACGAAATTTTTGGAGTTGGTGGAGTTGAGCAATTTTTTGTGGAGTGGAGTGCTCCCAAACGCCCCCTTAGTAGAGCGTGACAGGTGACGTGGCAGATGATGTGGCAGGTGACATGGCGGATGATGTGGTGGGTGACGTGGCGGATGTTGTGGTGGGTGATGTGGCACGTGATTTGGCTGTTGACGTGGCGGGTGACACGTTTCATAGTAACACCAAATTGCGTGTGTTACGTAGATACATTTTTATTACGCGTGTACGGATATAGACACGTTTTATAGTAACACCACATTATGCATTAAGAAATGTAGAGACGATTTATAGATACATCTATTTTCGTGTGTACTAATATATAATGATTCTTTTATTTGCATTTATAAATTCAATATATCATTTTATTTTTGAATAGTTTAATAATGCCAAAATAAATTATCCATGATATTTCATTGGCAATCAATTCTTTACTTCACCAAGAAAAAACTGAGTAATTCATTCAAGAACCAACTAGTATATTAATTGAATATTTTAATAATGCCTAAATAAATTATCCATGATATTGCATTGGCAATCAATTCTTTGCTTCACCAAAAAGAAACTGAGTAATTCATTCAAGAACCAACTAGTACATTAATTAAAGTACTGTCAACAAGACATTGCCTTGATAAAGAAACACAGACAAAGCCACAATATCATACAATTATTTCTAAATTTTTTCAATAACAACTAAAACCTATGCTTTATTTCCCGTTCTTGCGCCTCTCGCCATTACAACTTCACTTCTACCTTGAAAAGTTACATCATCACCAGGTTGTTTAAGATTTGAACTTGTAGCTTTCTTCACCTGTAACAAGAGTTGGGCACAAGAACACTAGTAGCAACAACACCTACACACCAATACACACCAAAACTCAAGAAATAATAGAGCTATAGTGAGAGATGAGCAGATCAGAAATGAGCTTGCCATCAAGAAACACAGATCAAAAGTCCATGTATTATGATGTATATGTGCATATTATGATGTATTTATCCTTTCCTTGCACACTTGATGTATTCCTTGTACTCCAAGCCATATTGGCCATATATATAGAGGTCACCCCCCTAATTAGGGTGTGTGGTGTTTTCCCATCTATTTCTCTACATGGTATTACGAGATTAGATCGTGGGCCTCCTCTCCCTGCGCCTTCCCCCTGCTCCATGCAACCCTAGGCGGCGCCCCCCTGCTACGCCGCCGCCACCTACCCTCCGCTGCACCTCCCGACCGGCTCCCCCCTGACCGGTTTCCCGACCGCCCCCCCGGTCGTGCGCAATGTCCTCCGCCGACTCCTCTATGTCCGGAGACACCACCGCTCCTGCTGCTAATCCTGTGCCGTCTCCTGGACTGCCCCTGCTGCCACGCCGATGCATCTGTGCCACCACCTGGCACCGGCGGCT
>NC_028452.1:22426429-22450830 GCF_000263155.2 Setaria italica
CCATGTGCGGCAAGTTCGTCTCAAGTCGCACATCGATGTACGTGCGCCCCGTCCCCAGACCCCACTGGGATCAAGCGGATTGCTGTGTCCGCTCTGGTTCTTTAGCTCCATCGACGACTCCATCCTCGACCTCACCATGACCGATGATGATCAGACCGCTTGGGATCTTTGGCTCGCCATCGAGGATCTCTTTTGCGTCAACAAGCAGTCCCGGACGATCTTTCTCAGCCACGACTTCCACTCCATGACACAGGGCAACTCCTCCATCATTGAGTACTGCAGCCGCATGAAGACCCTTGCCGACGCCCTCCGCGACATCGGCTATCCCGTTCAGGACTCCCAGCTTGTCTTGAACCTCCTCCGCGGCCTCAACCCGCGCTTCTCCAACACCAGTGACGACATCGCCAACTCCACCCCCGGCTTCCCATCCTTCGCTGAAGCATGGGACATGCTCACCCTGAAGGAACTTCGCCTCGCTAATGAGGAGAAGATCTCCAACTCCACCGCCCTTCTGGTCGGGACCTCCTCCTTGTCTTCGTCCTCCGACTATACGGGCGGGTGTCGTCCGCCGTCTGGTTTTGTCCAGACTGGCAGCGGCGGCAACAGTAGTAGCGGCGGTGGCAGCAAGAAGAAGTGGCAAAAGAAGGGCAGCGGACGGCGAGCCCCCACGGCCCACCGACCTGTGATTCTGCTTCAGTCCAGGGGCTGGCTCCTACGGCGCCTTGGGCTTCCAGCAGTCTGGCGGTCAGCATCCGTCGGGCGGTGGGAGCTGGCGCGCCGGTGCCCCTGGTCTCCTCGACCCCCCTCCGCAGGCCCACGCCCCTGTTCAGGCGCCCACTCAGGCGTCAACCTAGGACCAGGCGGGTCTGGTTGCTGCCCTAAACTAGATGGCACTGTAGAACGACGGTTGGGTGGTTGACTCAAGTGCATCCAGCCACATGTCATCCTCGGAAGGTATTCTTCTTTCCCGACTCCCTCCCTCTCAATCCTCCATTACTGTCAGTAATGGTCACACCCTTCCTGTCACGTGCCGTGGCAACTCCACCTTTACCACCCCCACCTCTCATTTTCGTCTTAACAATGTCCTTGTTGTTCCCTCTCTGATTCGTAATCTGATTTATGTTCGTCAGTTTACTAAGAACAATAACTGCACCATAGAGTTTGATGTTTTTGGTTTTTCTGTCAAGGATTTTCCGACCAGACGCATGATTCTTCGCTGCAATAGCGCTGATGATTTTTACACCATGCCTCCAGCAACTAGCTTTGCAGCGCCCCATGCCAGCCTCGCCATCTCCTCCAGCTTGTGGCATCTTCGTCTTGGTCATCCTGGTCTTGCCGCCATCGCCACACTTAGACAACTTCATCCATTGCTTGTAATAAAGATAGTCATACTCTATGTCATTCATGTCAGTTAGGGAAACATGTGCAGTTACCTTTCTCACATTCTAGCTCTCACAATTTTGCTCCTTTTGAGTTAGTTCACTGTGATGTTTGGACTTCTCCCATAGCTAGCATCTCTAGTTATCGCTACTACCTAGTCATTTTGGACGACTTCTCGCATTTTTGTTGGACGTTTCCTTTAGTTCACAAGTCTGAAGTCGCCTCACACATCACTGATTTTTGCGCCTATGCTCACACGCAGTTTAGTCTTCCTGTTTGAAGCGTCAAAGCTAACAACAGGACCGAGTTTTTCAATAAGACTCTCACATCTTTTTTGACTTCTCGGGGTATCCACTTGCACCTCTCGTGTCCCTACACTTCTCTCCAAAATGGGAAAGCCGAGTGTGTCCTACGGACCCTTAAAAACATGACTCGCACATTGCTCATTCACACCTCCATGGCCGCCCCATACTGGGCCAAGGCGCTCGCCACCGCCACCTATCTTCTGAACCGGTGCTCCTGTTTTGCCATTTAGAATGACATCCCCTACCGCCTCCTCTCTTCCCAGCCTCCCGAATACTCTCACTTGCATGTCTTCGGTTGTCTTTGCTACCCCAACCTTTCAGCCATGGCACGCCACAAGCTTGCTCCTCGCTCCGCAGCCTGTGTCTTCCTTGGTTATCCCTCATCTCGCAAGGGGTACCACTACCTTGACTTGTCCACTCGTCGAGTCATCATCTCTCGCCATGTTGTCTTCAATGAGTCCGTCTTTCCCTTCTCCTCCCATCCTACTCACCCATCGCAGCTCGACTTCCTTTTGACGAGCCTCTCTGATGTTCCTGCTTCCACCTCGGTCGCTCCGTCATCAGACGTTGAGCAATCGCGGCCCTCACCAGTTATTTTGCAGGAACTCACCAACGATGACCCCGCCATCCTGTTCCACGGGCCGATCGTGTACCCCGCTCCGTCTGTGGGCGTGTCGCCGCTCTCCACCGCACTCCCGACTACTCCAGCCACGACTGCAATGCTTCCGACCGTGATTGTGGCGTGCAGGTCGCACCCCTAATTGTTCCGACCGCGACCGCGCCACACACGAGTGCAGCCCCAACCACGACCGCAGCACTCCCGACTGCTCCGACCACGACTGCGTCACGCGCGGGTGCGGCCCCGATCACCTTGACCGCACCGGTGAGCGATCCGACAAGTCGGGCGAGCGCCCATGGTCCTCCCCCTGTGCCCACAGCGCCCGCGTCCTCCTTGTCGCCACCTGTCCCTCCGCGCCATGTCACTCGATCTGTGACTAGGGCAATCTAGCTGTGCCATTACCACGACATGACAGCCTCGACTTCTTCTCCGCCCTCTCTGATTCCAGTGAACTATCACAGTGCTCTGGCTAACGCCAACTGGCGTGCCGCCATGGTCGATGAGTTACAGGCCCTCATCGACAATGATACCTGGCGCCTCGTCCCGCGGCCGCCTGGTGCCAATATCATGTCAGGCAAGCGGATCTTCCGGCATAAGTTCCATGCCTATGGGTCCCTTACGACGAGACCTTCAGTACGGTCATCAAACTGGAGACGATACAGACCATCCTCAGCATCGCCACTTCTCATGCCTAGCCAATCCACCAGCTGGACGTGAAGAATGCGTTTCTTCATGGACACCTCGCAGAGACTGTCTACTGCCAGCAGCCTCCCAGCTTCGTCAACCCCGCCGCCCCTGATCATGTCTGTCTCCTGCAGAAGTCCTTGTATGGACTAAAGCAGGCCCTGAGGGCGTGGTACTAGCGGTTCGCCTCCTTCCTTCGCCAGCTCAGCTTCGTTGCCTCCACCTCTGACACCTGAGGGGCCGAGCATTGCCTACCTGCTGCTCTACGTTGACGACATCGTCCCTACCGCCTCATCCTTGACTCTTCTTTAGCACATCATGGGGTGTCTTGACTCCGAGTCCGCCATGACGGATCTTGGTGACCTACATCGCTTCCTCAGCATCTCCGTCACGTGTTCCTCCCAAGGCCTATTCCTGTCTCAGCGACAGGACGCCCTAGATCTACTTCAGCGTGCTGGCATGGCTGAGTGTCACTCTACAGTGACTCCTGTTGGCACTCATGCCAAGCTTTCAGCACATGATAGCGCCAAGCTCTAGGACAGCTCTGAGTATCAGAGTCTTGCCGGACTCTTCAATACCTCACTCTGACTCAACCTGACTTGGCGTATGCGGTTCAGTAGGTGTGCCTCTTCATGCATGACCCGCGCGAGCCCCACATGGCCCTGATCAAGTGCATCATGTGCTATGTGAAGGGCACGCTCTCCTCCGGGCTTCACATCGGCACCGGCCCTGTTCAGTCTCTAACTGCCTACTCTGACGTCGATTGGGCTGGCTGCCCGGACTCTAGACGCTCCACCTCCAGCTTCTACGTCTACCTCAGCGACAATCTGGTGTCTTGGTCCTCCAAGCGTCAGACCACGGTGTCTCGTTCCAATGCTGAGGTGGAGTACCGAGTTGTGGCTCATGCTTGGCAGAATGTTGCTGGCTGCATCAACTTCTTCAGGAGCTTCATGTCTCACTTGCTTTGGCCACTGTTGTCTATTGTGACAACGTGAGTGCTGTCTACATGACAGCCAACCCGGTGCATCATCGGCGCATGAAGCACATCGAGATTGATATTCACTTGTTCATGAGAAGGTGGCCTTAGGTGAGGTCTGAGTCCTCCATGTGTCGTTCTCTCACCAGTTCGTGGATATAATAATGAAGGACCTGCCAACTCCTTTGTTTACTGAGTTTAGGTCCAGTCTGTGCGTCTGTGATCCTCCCGCTTCGACTGCGGGCAGGTATTAGGTATTTGTGTATATTAGGATGTATTTATCCTTTCCTTGTACACTTGATGTATTCCTTGTACTCCAAGCTATATTGGCCATATATAGAGAGGTCACCCTCCCTAATTAGGGTGTGTGGTGTTTTCCCATCTACTTCTCTACACCATGAAAAGGACATTTCTCAGTCTGAAACAAGTAAAGGCATGCGTAATTGTTTTCTCTTATACTACTCTAGAAATGTTTTGGAGATAATGAGTGGTATGGATATCTAACATGTTTGCTTTTATAAGCGCACATCGCAGGATGACTAAAATGATGCCATCATAAGATTTTAGAGCAAATGCTGAATATGGATGGGTATGGGTTCTACAGCCACTACAGATCTACAGTTTAAGTAAGAGTAGCACGCACCATTTTCAGTTGTTCTTCATTTGGAATTTTGGATACCGAGGACATCACACTTTAGAGCTTTGTGTTTATTTTGTCCACAAAAATCATGCATGCAGATCACACCCTATCCTAGCTGTTAAAATGTTGCTTTCCTATAGCTCTAGAGATTGAACTAATCATATTTGTGTTTATTTGGTATGGGTTGAAGTAATCATGAAGGAAAGCTCCCCTTAACAAGCAGTCTAGCAAAAAAAATAATCTCAACACTATACCTTTCCGGCATTTGGTCGAACAGCAGCATAGCTCAACAGCACCTACGCTTCATTGCCCGTTCTTGCCCCTCTCTCCATCGCAGCTTGAAGGACCAAAATGGATGACTAGACGGGGGGGGGGGGGTGAATGGGAGCCAATTCAAAAATTCTCCAAGAAATTCGATCTAAGTCCCAAAGTAACCTTCAACCCTCTCTTCTAGCTATTGTCAAGATCACGTAGTCACAACGGACTTACTGACCTAAGGAACGATGCTAGGAAGGCTCAGAAGCAACACGGAAGCAAACCCGAAAGATTGAGGCAAAACAGGACTCAAAACACCTTCCAAGTATCGGAACTTTTGAAAGTGGGATTAGAACTATCTAGAGAGGTCCGACAAGAGGTTCTCAGCGGTTTTATCGGAACTTCCGACCCTGTATCAGAACTTCCGGCACCTATCAGATGTATTGAGAAACTACTGACAAGACTCTCGGGTTTTCAAAAATAAATCATTGGAACTTCCGGTTCTGTGTCGGAACTTCCTACACAGTTTTGGAACTTCCTATAGCACAGAAAAACAACCCGAAAAGTTTAGGTCAACACTTCAAAATTCAATCAAATGGCCTCCAAAATTCATGAAATTTTAACCATAGCTCCGTAATAGTCTAGTGAGTCTTTTCCCAAAAGATCTCAAAAAGATCAAGACTTTACTATGGATTTCATGGAATTCGGTCAAGAACACAAGAGAGAGAGAATTTTGGGAAAACTTCAAATTCAAGCCGAATCCTTGGGGATTTTGGGGGGGGGGGAACACATCAAAGATGTTGACAAGGGTCCTAGCACTAATTTCCCCCAACAAATCTCACAGGATTTGAGGTCAAATGTGAGGAACAAAAAATCCCCAAAAATGGCTCCGAAAATATCGAAAAACGAAGGATTTAGCCATGGATTTGAACCGCAAATTCAACTAAATCACGAGAACAACATCTCTACAAGATGAGGACTAGCCTTCTCCCTTTATCCACCCACTAAAAGGAAGAAATCAAGAGAAAAGAGCAATCACCCTCTCATCTCCCTCTCTCCCTCTCTCTCTAAGCACATGGCTAGCCTCTAAGCCAATGAATTAGGGTTTTTTCAAAAGGTGCTGAAATAACCAGCCATCCACCCATATCTATAGTTCCTGGCAGATGACCAAACTACCCCTACAGCTACAACTAAGATAACCGCCCACGCAGGAGCATTTTGGTCCAGATTTTTATTGACGCATCGGACGGACACGCCGCCTTCACGACTTTGCTTCGCCTCGACGCAAGCTTCGTGATGACGCCATGTGCCCTCCTTCTCGAAGCTCCAGCCACACTGGGCTTGCCCCCGGTTTTGAGGCCCAAACTAGGAAACCTGCCTGCGCGGTGGTTTTGAGGCCTAAACCACCCAAACCGTCTATCTTCGCTTGGCCGCCACGTGACTTCCTCGATGTCGACGCGTGTTCAGCCTCCGCCGAGCCTCCCGCTCGACTCGACCGACGCTGTCTCCATATCGTAGGTTCTCTCGCCCTTCTGTGCACCATATTGACCGCCTATAGCTCTGCCCAGACTTCTTGGGTCCATCGGTCCAAGCCTACTCACGTTCATCCTTCACCGCTCTTAGTCCATCGACATGAACCTTTTGCTTGACCTTCACCGCACGCCGTCGGCCGCCACACTGCATCCTACACCTGCACATCACAAGCCAAGAACAACATCAATCCCACATAACATTGTCAATCACTCATCATCCAAGGGTGACCATCATCTGTCCTCACAGCTTCACCTCTCTCTTGAAAAGTTACATCACCAGGTTGTTTCAGATTTGTACTTGTAGCTTTCTTCACCTGCAATGGGGCATGGGGTTAGATGAATATCATAATTTGAAGATATTACGAAACTGTAGGTTTAATCTTTGAAAAAAAACTTACATGTGAACGGGGCCCTGCAACGATATAGCCAATAGCATCTATTAGTGTACGAATGTCAAAAATAGGTCTAGGTATCAGCTCATCTCCTTTATTTCTACTGTTAACATTTTCAAGACCTTCAACATAAACCCCAACATATTCTTTTCGAAGAACGCTTCCTCCAATATCTCGTTTGGCAACAGTAGTCACTAACTTCACATAGGACACAATTCTTCCTTTGTTTCTTAGTGAAAGAAGATAGACTGGATAACGGCTCTACCATTTTGCAAAACATGAAGATAAGAGTTCTGTACATTTAACTAATTTAACTATAAATGAAACAAGCGAAATAGAAGCATATCGATTCTAACTGGTTCAAATTGGGGGCTTTAACTCTTTGAGTCCTCTAGAATAGGCAGGGATTATATTAGTCAAAATTCAGCATCAATAAAGCAAGTTCACTCATTATAAACAATATTGCAATGTTAGCTTAGACATACCATGTTTGTCAAAATGGGATCCTGTGCAAAATTTGTGGCTGCATTACCATTACCTTCATGAATAGAACTCTGAATATGTGCCTCCTGCAGCCACAGTATAGATAGCAGTATGAGTTTATAGATAACTAGGTATGGACAAAGTAGATGTATCATAAATAAAGTTTGATCTGAACTGAAACAAAATTTAATGACTGCAACAAGAGCAGCCTAAACTGAATAGCTGCAGAAGCAGAGAGATTGAACAGAAATATGCAAGCAGTCATCCTACTAACATCACCAAAATAACCTAGGGGACTGAATGAGATTGAATGTACAAGATAGATACTGCCCTAGCAAGTTTGATTGCCCAATTCGCTTTCTGTATCAGCCCAAACCAGCACAAGCAGATCAACTTTGCAAACATTCAGCATGATTCAGTATAGTAGCAAAGTATACAGTCAAACACCTAATGATTTTTGTCGAGAACAAATAAAATATTTACATATGGCGTGCAAGAGTGTCACTGCATCTGCATACATATGGTTTCTAATGAAGAACCTTGCAAAAGAATAGATGATCTCCTACCGTATTCCAAATTACTATTGTACTTGTTCAAGCATGTTACAGAAATAACCTTGCAACCACAACATGTTGCCTTTACCAATTGCATCTAAAAAAAAAAGGCAAAACCAACAGCTCGTACCCAATACTGAATAACTAGGAAACAGATTTCAGATGTACATTTGGATACACTAGGATAGCTGGGGCAAAATACCATTTGTCGTTGTCAAGATTAGCGGATCAAGACTATGGCTAGTAAATTTATTTTATGCGCGTAAGGTTTCGGATGGTGGCGTGAGAGGACACGGGGTTAGACTGGTTTGGGCAAGGAAAACCCTATGTCCAGTATGAGGAGTTGCTCGTGTTACTCACGCGTGGTCTGTAGTAGGGGTTACAAACAGGCGAGAGAGGAAGCCGGTCCTAAGTCTCTTGGGTGTGCACTGATGCTCTTGAGGTGAGTGTGTGGGTTCTGTTGGCTTTTGAATCCCCCTGTCTCGGCCCCCCTGGTTCTCCTTTTATAGCACAAGGAGAGCTCAAGGGTTACAGGTGAGCTAGGTGTGAGGAGAAGTAAAAGAGATAAGCTAAGTAAAGTAAAATACAAGGAGAAGGACCAAGTTCCCAGACCGCTGCCTCCTGCTCTGGCCTTCGGCTCCTGTCAGCGCGGTCACCAAAGGAGGACGGTTGTCGCCGGATCCTGTTGCCGGTCCCCTGGGCGACCATCGCCGCCGGGCATGATGATGGCGTCCGGTCGTGGCAACTGTGTACGTTGGGGGAGACGGCTGACTCCTGTTATCCTGCTTATGTCCCGTGGAACACGGACATCGCGTCCCTGTCGCCGGATATGCTGGGCACGAGAACGGGCGGCGCTCCCTCCTGTGCTAGGCGGCGCATGCTATGAGTGCCCTATGGTGAATCAGGGGGAGCCGCGACCACTGTAGCCTGTGCGGTCATGGCTACAGTGTTCCGCCCGGATACTTGTGGCGGGTCACGTCGAGGGGTGCGGGCACCTTTCTACGTGCTAGAGCCGTGGTGCATTTATGGCAAGATCGGTGGGGGGGGACCCACGAGATTCGCGCCCTCATCTGCCGGTCTGCGCCCGAGGTGGATGCTTGTCTTGTGGGCTCGAATGAGTCCGACCCCCTACGCCCGGGGTTGGGTGAGGCGGAGTCTTGCGGCGAGGGGTCGGGCGCTCCCGACCCTGGGACCGTGGGTTGGGTGAGGCGGAGTTTCGCCATCGAGGGGTCGGGCGTGTCCGACCCCGGGACCCCGGGTCGGGCGAGTCGGAGTGGGATGCTCCTTGCCCATGCTGGGTCGGCGGTGATCGTCATTACCGCAGGTGGGCCTGGGCCTCCATGATTGTTTGTTTTAAGGGGCATAAGGAGGTCGTTAATATTTCTCCCCAACACCATTGCTGAATTTGACGAAACAATTTTTGGCACTAACCCAATTGCAGCAAACAAATTCTATGCAAACTAATTGTATGCTTTGAACAATAAAAGCATACCTTGGCAACTGTTTGCTCACTAGGTAAAGATGTATGGTCTTGGGTGGATGTCTCCTGCTGCAAAATGTCAACAGCCATATTACATAATACATTAGCAAAAACTTTAATATTATTGTTGTAGCTGTGTACATTAGAAGTAAAGTATCTACTCTATTACCTGCACTTCATTTGTGGGAGAGTGCACATTACCAAGTGAGTGTGCAGGGCTGTGATCACTATGACTTTCTGGTTCTAGAAGTCCATCCTTGAAAAAACAAACAATTAAGAGAGGGATGGCTTACTTCCAGGTGGTAGGCATATATACAGTTTATTGTAATATGAAATAACACAGGTCGAATAGATGCTTACTTCATCATCATGTAGATCTGCTACCATTTCCTTGATGAAATCCTCTTCAGGAAACTTTTTTAACATGAAACCAAGCCAATGCTTCATGAAACCACCTATGTGTTGCATCTTATTCTCAATTTCATTTACTTTCTCTTCGTACCTTCTTTCTTTCTCAAATTGAGTGACAAAAGTTAGACCTTGAGACACTCGAACTTCACTATAGTACTTATTATCATAGCACCCACATGCTTTTAACTCCTTAGCAACTATCTCATTGAACACCGAATTAAAATCTTGAGTTGAAAGATTACCATTGTTGTTTTGTTGCATTTTTTCTAATTCCTCATGATGGGTTCATAGACCCGGGGTCCCCAACAGGACTACTTTCCCATGACACTTGGCCCAATGAAGGGCGCAGCAACAACCCGTACCTGGGTTGGCCCAGCTACGCGAAGCCATGCCGAGACCACGATCCGACCACTAGCCGGCTTCTCCGACCAGGAAGCCTGGTTGGCGCCTCGACCAGGAGTCAGTTGGGGGTGGGGCCACAGTCCAACCCTGACAGAGTCCTCCCAACCGAGCTCTCCCGACTGAGCTCTCCCGATCAAGTCCTCCCGACCGGGGATACGTTGTACCGCCCGTACCGCTCCCCCCCCGACTGACTCGGTCAGGGCCAACTGGGACAATCGACCAAGGACGCCCGCTCAGTGTGGGTCCAGGGAGTAGGTAGAACGGATAACGAGGAAGCACCCAGGTCAGCCTGCCGTACCCAGAGCCGTACCGTGCCACGCCCTGCGCACGCTTGTACAATGCCGCCATAAACCTACTCGCTACGACGGAGTGGCTTGACGAGGAAAACAAGGACCGAGGACGGAGGCCATACCATGCCCGGCGACATGGACTTCAACAAGACTAGGCAGCACCCGTACGCTCGCTCTCTTATCCTTTCCAATCTGTAAGGCCGTTCCCTTGTACTATAAAAGGGGATGGACCCCCACTGCTTCGACGGAGGTAAGAGAGACACCCTCTTACACTCTCATGATCACACACACACACACACTTAGCGCTAGCCTGAGCTCCTACCACTCTCCTCCACTGAGACGAGAACAAGGCTAGGACTCAGGCGCCCTTCTCTTCTACTCCTCTCATTTTTACCCCCACTGCAAACTTTGAGCACATGGGCTCAGGAATAAAGTCGACCGACCGACCCCGACTGGACGTAGGGCGTGTTGCCGAAACTAGTATACATCTTGTGTCATTGTGTGCTAGGCCACATCCAATCTAACGCACGATAAAACTACAAATAATTACTTGTTGGCCAGATTTCGCACTGACACCTCATATGACACATTCTATACAAATAAAAACAGTGGAAGGTTACAGAATGGTAAATAAAATTTTAGATCAAACATAAATGCTAGGATCATAAAATGTACTATTATTGCATCCACTTTATGGGTAGTGTATCTGCCATTCTTTTTCTTATGAGCAACCTCCCATAATTCTAGCCAACCTTCCTTTTTTGGTTATCTTCCTGCACAATAGAGTAACTTAAGGCTCATTACAGATCTGAATTAGATGATAGTGAATATAATAAATAACTTCGGATGAATATATTTCATCATCTCTTTTTTCAGCCTAGCATGGCTTCTTCTCCTTGATGTGTCTGTATTCTTCTGTTCTTTTGCGATTCTAGAGTTTGTCACATACTTTTTGCAAAGGTAGAAGAGTGATGAAGTGCTATTACACTCATTGCTTTCAAACTGCTATAAATGTTAAGTAAAAGGATGTCACCTTATGTTGTTCTCGGCACCAAAATCCAACAAGAGCTTTCCATTGAAGTTCATTCACTTTGTTTTGTTCCTGTTTATGATTTCATCTAGAGATCTCTCTTCACGATTGAAATATTATTTCTTCAACTTTGATTTGTTGGATCGCCACCAATTGTTAACAGTGTGTAGCACCGAGCCCCTTGTAAGATTCAGCGTTTGGCGGGGTAACTGAAAGTGTACCTATAAAGAGTAGAGGTAACTGTTACTGGATGGATGAAAATTGAGGTACTTACTTGAACTAGTAAGATTAATTTTACCTCCACATCCTTGATTATTTGTTGCTTGTGAGTATTGAACAGAGCATTGTCCCATCTTTGAATATGTAAAGGAGCTAATGATGGTTTTTCTGCTATCTGTCCAAGGTGCTGACCAAGAATGGAGGTTGACCTTTTATTTGGGACACCATTTTCATTAGTACCTACAATTACCTTTCCTCCATCTAAATCCTCTATATTTGAAACTCTAATACCCCCTAAAAGTTGTCTCACCTCTCCATTTGGCCCTACATATATGAAACAGATTGATTTGACACTGCATTTGGATATGCAAGGAAAAAACATGAAACTTACATATTATCTTAATGGGGGTTTGTGGATGGTGGTATGGCAGGTGGGCTAATAATCCATCAATATCAGGAGGATCCTGTAAGTCATCATCGTTCTTATTTTCTACTAGGTTGTCATGCCCATTGTCATTCTCTGCTAAGTTGTCCTGCCCATTCTCAATAGGTTCTGCGTCCTCTTCTTCTTCAAGGTTCAAGTTCCTTAACCTTCGAGGTGGTCTTACCATGATTTCTTCTGCATATACATTGGGGGTACCAAGATCAGCACTTACAGTTTAGTGCATTATCTCTCAGAAGGCAAAAGACAGCAGCACAAATTGGTAGCAGTACAGATGTGCATAACAGGTTCACTATGATAGAAACCAATAGCCATTTATGAAATATGAACAAAAGCTTACATGATAAATGATCAAAGTATGTATCAGCTACTTGTTCATGTGCATTAAAAATATAAGTTCTAGTCAACCATTGAGATACAAATGTAGCTAGTTAGAAATTTAGAATGACATTATATTCCATGTCAGGAAGTAATTCCAACTAAATCTATCATATACTAGTAAGTTCAGAGCATAGGCGTGGCACATACATCTTGGAGTACAAGATGCAAACATAGATTAGCAAGATCCTAACTAACTATCCTAGATTTATGTACAAGCAAGGCCATCGTGGTCAACCATAACAAGATTATCATGTGTACAACAAGAATATCTTTAACATATGTCCTTCTCATTTATTTATATTTGATTGAGCAAGAATGAGAGCACAAGATTCAAGTGTTGGGAGACCAAGTGATCAGCTAAGAAGGGTATCAATGTCAAGAGATGATCAAGTGATGAAAATCACATAGCCATCTAAAATTTTGTGGAGACAATTTTAGTACAGTAGAACACATCTTTGAAAAGAAAAACTTAAAGTGCAACATTCTGCCCATTTCAGTTGATTCAAAGAAAAATTCATATCTCTAAAACTACTTGTCCAATTGCTCTTAAATTTTTACATTAGGTGTGCAATTTCATAAATAACACAATTGTAGGGAAACTTTAGACCAGATTCCAAACCAAGACGACTAAAAAAATCTAAATTAC
Organism: Setaria italica; assembly: GCF_000263155.2. Classification (NCBI taxonomy): domain Eukaryota; kingdom Viridiplantae; phylum Streptophyta; class Magnoliopsida; order Poales; family Poaceae; genus Setaria; species Setaria italica. Next base: position 22,439,551 of record NC_028452.1, read on the forward strand.
TATTGAATGTCCGCTGCTGGTGCCCAGGGAGAGGAGGAGGGAGGAGCTGGGCCATATCGCAGGCAGGCAGGCAAATTCTCTGCTACTTCCACATCCAGCAGTCCAGTAAATAATTCAACGTGGAATCAGTAAACATAGAGGTGGGATCAAATGGGATAGATCATCAGGAGAGGGGTGCATTACATACGTCCAGAATGCTAACATCTGAGCACCTTGAAGTTGGAGGCGTTGCCATAACTCTGAGGAAGAGGAAGTCCGGGAGTCCTTGAGGCTTCAGCAGCTCCAAGACCTCGATGGGAAGCTGGTCCGCATGATGGAGACTAAGGAGGAACCCTCGGGGGAATGCGCGGTGGGGAGGCATGTCGCGGCGGCGTCCGGGTGCGGGCTGTCCTGCACCGGCGCCCCTCCGATGGCGATGGGATGCCGAAGGGAACAGGCGGCGGTAGGTGCAGAAGGGAACCGGTGGTGGGGAGGCACGTCGTGGCGGCGTTCGGGTGCGGGCTGTCCTGCACCGATGCCCCTCCGATGGTGACAAGACGCCGAAGGGAACTGGCGGTGGCGGGTGCAGAAGGGAACCGAGATGGAGGAGGCAAAGGAAAGAACGGAGGAGATGGGAAGGTTAATGAGGAAGTGGGGAGGTTAAGATGCAATTTGTTCGTAGGATGGGCGGGCCATTGGGCGGTAAATGGCTGCAGGCTGGCGCCAAGCCAATTTTCAAGAAAAATAAAAAAATTAGGAAAAAAAGTGGAAAAAGGGTGAAGGGAAAGGATCAAACCTAGAACGCCCATCTATATCAGTGTCGCATAAACCATTGAGGTACTTGTTGTTTTGTTTTTCTTCTTGCTTCTCAACATTGTTATACATAGTTTTGGGCCGGTGTGCGACTGACATGTGGGTCCCACTCATCGGCGCTGGGTTCTTATGTTGTTCTAGTTTGGTTCATGGTGATCTTCTTTTTTTGTATTTTGATTCATTGTAAAAATGTTAACATGTTTAGATTTCATATTTGTTGTCCAAATCAGGTGATTCTTTTTCCTAATTTCTCAAAAAACTTTTTTCTTTCCCATGGTTTTATTCCCATGGTGTTACTCGACCCCTTGTACTAACATTTTGGCATTTGCTTTACTATTTACTTACTCTACAATGAAATAACCTTTTTCGAATGTGTCAAACGTACCAGGGGCATATAAATAGGCAAGTTGAATTCTTGGTTGATCAAATCTATATATATGGCATATCATATAGGTGTATCATGTTCAATGTCACCTTCTTTGCCTGGAGGTAATATCATGTGGGAGCTAAGATATTGTTTCGATGCAAATTAGTAAACGAGCACCTCAAGCACATGATTTATCGCACAAACCATTGAGCTACTTGTTCTTTTTGCAGCGGCATGACATCTTTACTAAGGTTTGGGTTTGTGACACCATGATACTAAACCATTGTGGGATGAAAACCATATAGGATTGTCATGTACAAAGCTAGTGATACACTTATCTTTGTGTTTGTGATTGAAACCTATAGCATTCACTCATGCACATTGTGTTAGAACTTAAGAAAATATATATTGGAATTGTATAAACCTGACTTGGCAAAAAATTAGGAATAAAAAATTGGGAAAATTTAGGAACAAACTGAAAAAAATGCAAAAAAATTTGTGACATCACTGAATCAAACTGCGGCCTACAAGTTCCAGAGTAGCGGACAAACCATTGAGCTATCACCTGATTTCGGTAAGTGAGAAGAAATTTATTCCTTTTAATGGTTCTCTCTCCCGTTCCTCCACCTCCTCACCTAAACAGACTCCTCAGTTCCTCCGCCTCCTCCCCTCCCGTTCCTCAGTCCTATCTGCCGCCTCCATTCCTCAGTCCCGTCCGCCTCCTCTCTCCCGTCCTGGCCGCCTCCTCTCTCCGACATCCTTTGCACTGCTCCACCAAGATCCGCTCCGCTCCCCATCCACAAATCCCTTCCAAATCCCTTCCCCAAGTTCCGCACCGCCTGGGCCAAGGATGACGTACCTGCGCGATGCTAGGGGTCGGTTTGCCCAGGCCAAGAAGGTCTGCAAGGTGGGGACGCCGTTGGAGCCCCTCACCGCGGGAGGAGGGGGCCGCCGTGGCGAGGGTTCTTCCTCACATCGTCCCCATTTGGACAACGGCGTGAAGAGGCGGCCGACCACGCGGTCAGTAGGATGGTATTGTTCTTACTTTTTATATGTTTTTATTATCTATGTATGCACCAATCATGACTAGACCTTAACTGTTAGTCTGTAAGTGAGAAGAAATTGGATAATAGCATGATTTCAACTATATGGTTACTAGCAATAAGCTAAAATAAACTCTCTTAGATAGTGGGTCTGGGGGCAAATACTAGCGCTTGTAGTGCTCGATTAGTGTGCTTTAGGTTTTTGTTCAGACATGAGGACTGATGTGCTAGTAAACTACTTGTTAAAGTTTTGATGGGTGCTATGTGCCTGTTGAACTAATTATAATTAAATGATTGAAGTATTCTAGCATGCATTGTCTGGTGCATATCCTGCTTTTGTTGATGCCCTCTTGAGTTATTGTATTGCCAGGTCCATTTCTTTCTTCATGTATGAGCTTGGTACTAATTAATGATGACTTGTATGTGGGATATCAAAACTGGAATGTGATGAGAACTACTGTTGGTTCATGTATCTATATCTTTGTATTTGCGGGAACAATAGGTGTTACACAGAGTCGGTGGTGTTTGGTTGCAAAGCAACCCTGGTACTGGGCAGCTCTATCCAACCCCAGGCGCTCAAAGTCGATGATGTTTGGGGTTCTTGTGTGCTGATCTTGGCTAATAAATATTGAAAAATTGCTAACAGAGTTGAAAATAGACAATGGTAGCTTGAAAATCTGTCTGCGAAGTATATATTTGTTCTAGGAAGTATTTACGTTTTGTGATAATATATGATCCCTAATTCCATATAACCATGTTAGTGGCGGAGGCACTTGAAACCTCACATGCCTGTCTGAAACAACCTATATGCAGCTTGTCCTTTCTCACTATAGTAGAATAATTTTACTGATTGTGGATTTGGAAAATCCACACGTTAGGGATTCAGGGAGTTGAAACTTAACATAGTTATCTGTTGTCTCAAACAACTTATATGCAATTCTTCCTTTGGCATTGTACTAGAATTCCTTCACTTATCACGAGTTTGAAAATTACATATCAAAACCTGAGTGCTCTTATATCATCATGTTGCATATTGTTAGATGCCTAGAGTTCAGTGATATTGGTATTGAGCCAAATATCATCGCATTTGGTGGAATTGTGTGAATCAGTGAGAGTTTAGGCTGTAAGCACGTATGTCTACACTACTTCTCCTAGTTGCAGTCTATATATTTTACCTGTGTCTCTGAAAGCCATGTTGATAAATCTCCTCCAGATCTGAATAAGATGCCTCAGCTCCTAGTTAAGTAGAAACTCCTAATTTGATTGCAAAGAGTTAGCGAAATTGATTTTGTGATATATTTTCCATTACTATTTATATTCCCTTGCATTTTGGTTTTTCCAATCAAGTAGAGATAACATGTTGAAGCTATTACTATTTCTTATAGCACATTCTTATTTATCTGGAGCTATTTCTCTGTCTATGGATGTGTACATGAGTTTGCTTTTCATTTCAAAGCCAAGATTTGTTCTTCTCTTATTAGGTTTAATATATGCCAGATTTGGTGTGTGAATTTTCTAGTTCGGCTATTGGTATGATCTATCTTGTCCATCCAAGTCTCCCTGTCCACCTATCCAAATTAATGAGTTCATGTGCTGCTAGTCTTGAAACTTGACCTGAGTTATTGTTTAATGTATTGCGGACTGATTTGGAGTAGTTGATACAAATTTTCAAGAACTACAGGAATCAGGAAAATGAAAAGTACGAACAAGCAGTGTAGCAGCGAGATGACATGGCCAAGAAGCTTGAAAAAGTTAAACGGAAGGCAAAAAAGTTAATTGAAGCATTTAAGAAGCTAGACAAGAAGTAGGTTAAGAAGTTGGTTGACAGACTGTTAGTTTGGTCTGTACATAAATTAGATAATCCATGCTGGAATCTCTAGTGCTACTAGTAGCTGAACCTCTAGTGCTATGATCCCCATCTATCATGGTCTTTTGGACTAGCCGTGTGCATGGTGGAATACCAGGATAGGTCACATTTTGTGCAATCTGTTTGCCATGGCCTTCATGTTAGGATTGCCAAGGAAGTCCAGGAGAAGAAAATGTGGGTGTTTATCCTCTGCCTGGTTGGACTGCTTGTTTGTCAATGCTTTTGTAATGGCTAAAGTGGAACAGATGCTTTTGTAATGCAAGAAGTGCTAGATCAACTGTTGCTCATGATGTACTGTTCTTGTAAGATGATCTATTGGTCTAGCTGACTTAATCATTTAGAATGATAAATTATTGTTTGAATGTGCTTGTTGTTTCCACAAAAGGGCTTCACTTGACTGGTACCTTGCCAAATTTGTTTCTATTTTTTATATGTGAATGTGGATTTTAGTTTTTGCCAGGACTATTTTTTATCATGTGAATATATAGCAGTTATTTCTATTCAACTTTGTTATCGAACAAAGGGCATGGAAAAGGAGTGCAACTTGTCTACGCGCTGCTATGAAGTTATTTATTCTACAAATATTCATAGAACATGATAATTTTCTCCCAAATTTGTCTAGCAACTTTTGTTGAGCGGTGTATTGAACCCACTGGAGTTTCCATGGTGTGCTTATGCCATGCCAGGTATTCTATATAATTTTAGTGGTCACCAACCAGGACTTTGTCCTTGGGTTCCAAAAGCAGAATTTTTCTAAAAGTTTTAACCAAATCACAGGTGCAAGGTTAAGCATGAGACGGAGTAGAGTATAGATTCGTTCCCAGTTTGCTTTTTACATTACCTCTGGCAGCGCACCTAAAAGTACATAAACCACTAGCGATTATGTGCAGATGCATTCAAAACAATGGAATATCTTTGAGCAATTGCTATCTCCTTGTGGGGAAGGTACAACATCAAACATCACATCACCAGATTCATTTGTAAGAAATTACCATACATATGAAGTTTTACAAAGAGTTCCAATGGTAACAACTTGTAGATTATATCTTGACAACAAGTCACAGATTTATCTTGGTGACATACATCTAACATTGAAATGAAGGTACATAGACACTTGTGACCTATTTTGAATGATCAGTGCATGCATGAATGCATCTAAGCTAGATCATATTATTCATGACATTACATATGTAGCAATCACTGGTAGAGAATTGGCCTTTAGTCCCGGTTGGTAGGGTGCATATCTCTCGAAAATCCATCCGGGATAAACCAACCGGGACAAAAGGGGGGGGGTCTTTAGTCCCGGGTCTTTTAACCGGGAGTAAAGGACCCCCTTTAGTCCCGGTTGGATTTCCCAACCGGGACTAAATGGGTCCCCTTTAGTCCCGGCTCGATTCCAACCGGGACTAAATGGCGCTTGCATGGCACTGCCGTGACGCCTGAATTTTTCATGCATGCATCATGTATACGTAGTACCGCGGCCCTTTTAATTTGTTAACCTTGTAGTTGAGATTTTTTTAGAACGAAATCAACTAGTATTTAAACGAATGGGATTTGTAATTATACAATTACTATATATATACACAATCCTTATACACAATTCAACTAGCTTAGTACAAATCGATCATAATTAGCGCGTATTATATATACAAATAAATCAAAGTATCTTCCTACAATCTTCCCGTCGTGGTGTTGCTGATCGGAGTGTCTAATTGTCGTCCATCGTAATAAAATTCTCCTTTTGGATTTACCACCTCGTCCATTATGAATCCAATGAGACCTTCACATATTGCCGCTACTCTTTCTTCCTTCAAGAGTCCTTGTTGAATATTTAACATCTATAATTTGGAAATTTGTGAATGTTACATGAACAAATACATATAAGGAGCTAGAAAATAATTAACTAGTAATATATTTATTTTACGTACTTTAAAGTTGTGCGGCGTCATTCTTCGGTCCCTTGGGTCCCAAAAAACTGTGCATGTGCTCACAGATGTAGTAGCCACATAGATTATTCCCGGGTTCCTGTCTTAAGCACTTCAGTGCGGAAAAAATAAGTTATGAAATATTCATGTTATACAATGTAATAAATGTGCAGACTGCATACGTACCGGGAAGTCTGTGTTCCATGTAAGATTTTCTTTGAATGGACCTTTGTGTGTCCTTATGAATTGTTTCCATGCGCTGCGGATTAGAATAATGAATGACATAGTGTAACAGGGATAAAATTTAGGAAATAAATTTTTGCATAGAGATAAAGGTCCAGAATTATTACAAGCCTAGCATGTCTTACAATTCTTGGTAGTCCACCGGATCTTTCCTTAACGAATCAAAGACAGTGACATGGCTTCTTTCAGGCTCAATTATAATAAGGATCCAGTGGAAGCTGCGTGCGTAAAATGTTCATGCATATTAGAGCTAACTAACATGTAGAGATAAGGAAAAAGACATCGAAAGTAGACGGTATACACACACTTACTTGAAGTTGTATGGAAGTAGTATGAAATCCTTGAATGTTTGTTTGTGTAGGAAATTGTATATTTCCGCAAAGGTTTTTTCCGGCGCTAATTGTATCTGTTGTTGGTTAACTACAGATGGATCCATGAAGCCTATATGTAGGTACGCCTCTCGGTGGCATGTCTGAATTAGCATCCTACATGAAATGGAAGATGAAGTTAGTACGATGACGCACGCCAAAATTTACATGTAGAGATAAATGGACACTTACAGAATCCAAGCGCTGATCAGAGAGACGTCCAGGGCATCATGATGGTACACTTCGTATATATCCTTGAAGTCTAGCCACAGCACTTTCTCCCCTTCACCGTGAAAATCTATCGGTTTTACCTTCATGCCGATCATCTCCCTCAAGTCGGCGGATGCCATCATGTACCATTGATGGAATTCGTACATCTTTGTTGATAGCTTCCGTACCAATGAAGGCTTTACTAGAGGTTTGCCTAGCTCATAAGGCCACTTCAGCTTAGGGGGCGGTGCAGTTGGCGTCTCAACTTGCCCTATGCATTCATCAAGTCCCAGACCTGTTTCTTCCATGAACTTCAATACATTTGCTTGTTGATCCAAGGGCATTGCTTTTACCCGTTGAGCATCTTTTTTTGATAAATGGCTGAGGTCGGGGACTGGACCGCTGGAGGATGATTTTCCTTTCCTTTTATCCTTTTCATCAGCCTTTACTAGAGCCCGTTCATAGTTTGACAAGAGTGGAATCCTTTTCTTGGCTCCTTCTTCCATCCTGATAAAAAAGTTTAAATCTCGCCGACTTACTGGCGGTGGCTCCATCTCCCTTGCCTTTTTTAATTCGGCTTGTTTCTTGAACCACTCACTGGCCTCTCGTTGGATTTCTGCCCACTGTTCTTCATGAGACATTGCCTCCCAGCGTTCCTTACGAGTCACTTCAGGCTCCTTTGTTTTCTTCTTTCTCTGTCTTTGCTTGGGAGGCGGTGCTCGTGACTTCTTTAGTGGTGTTGCAGGTTCCTTCAAGGGGGCCGCTCTTGGTGCCGGCGACGGTGATCGGGGAGGGGTGTTGTTATTGTCGTCGTCGCTCCCAGCACCAGGATGTGGTGGAGATGGAGACCTTGATATAGATGGAAGGCACGGTCCTGGAGCAGGAGATGCCGGTCTCGAGGTATGAGGAGAAGGTCGCTGCTGGGGATCTACGGGGAGCGGTCTTGAGGTCTGAGGAGATGGCTCCGTGCTGGGAATAATGATGTAGCGTTTCTTCCATAGAATGATCCCATGAAGCGCATCTGCCAATGTCTTTTCCCCGTCGCCTCCCGGGAAGTCGAGCTCTAGACCTTCATACTGGGGATCAACTATTTGCTCGACGTAGACGCTGGCGTAGCCTGTTGGAATGTCCATGCCATGACTGCTCTGCCCTGCCAGGGTTGCTAACGCACTCCCATACGCTACCTGTACATATAGCAGAAGTAAACAAGTTGAACTCCGATCTCGAGGCCTGGATCAATTGACAAGATTGCATAAATATTATGTATAAGTATACCTTAATAGTGAGGTTGCCGACCGGTGCATGCAACTCACATGAGGTCCATTGCGTGATGGCATCCACGGGGAACCGTTGCTCCGCCACGGGTAACCTGGGCGTCTGCGCATCGGGGACCCCTGTAGAAGCACAACTGCTCCCGAGGCGTTGAGAAGGGCTGGCGGTGTTAGGATTCGGCAGTGCTCCAGATTGGGCCAACTCCGCAACTGCGTCGGCCACCCGCCGATTGATTTCATCCATCATTCTTTGTTCTAGCATCTGCCGCCAGCTCTCCTCAATCTGTTCCTTTCTTCGCTTCCGGCTTCTGTAAGAGGCGCTGTCACCTCAGAAAGCGAACTTCCACGGAACCACCCCGAACCCTCAGCAATGTCCTGGGTGCTCTGGATTACCGAGGGCCAATGTGAGCTCATCATTTTCTCGGTCCACCTTCAACCTCCCAGCCTTGGAGTCTTCAATGTTCTTCATGAGATGTTCGGCCTTCTCACGTATTGTGTCATTGAAAATCAACGTCCCATCCTCTTGGCTTAGGGAGCCTCCATGAGCGTAGTACCAGTTCTTTGATCGTTCGGGCCATTCAATAGTTGCAGGTACGATTCCCCGTTCGATCAGATCTTGTTCCATCTTCCTCCACTTGGGAATTGCTGAGCCATACCCACCTCGCCCCAAATGATGGTGGTAGCCCTTCTGACTAGCATTTGCTGTGTTGGTCGTGATCTTTTTCACACCTTCTTCACTCCTCTTGTATTCAACAAATGCATCCCAGTGGTCCCTCAACTTTGGCCACGCGTTGAAGTCTGGAGTTTTGCCCTTCTTGATGTAGTGGGTATCCAGCATCTTCTTCAATGTCTGGAATTGAGTAGCCATCTTCTTAAGCGTACACGCTTTGACATCCTTCTCACTATATCCTTCGGGGAATGTGAAATGTCTCTTCACGTCTTCCCACAGCATATTCTTTTCTGTCTCTGGAAGGGCGTACGGATTAGTGCTTCTGCCCTTCCATTCTCTGATGCTGATAGGCACGTTGTCCCGGACGATTGCCCCGATTTGACTCACGTACTTCTTTGCTACTTTCTCGGGAGCAACCGGCCTGCCCTCTTCTGTAACTTCGGTGATGACAAGCCTCCCTTCCATCACCTTTGTACGACCTCGGGTCTTCTGCCCTTGTGTCGATCCGGAGGGCTAATAGTTCAAGATTCGTTAATTAGTACGTAGTAGTAACGGTGGCGTGAAACAATACAAGAATGGTTGTATATACCTCACCGGAACCTTCCGCCAGGGCAAGTTGTTGCTGCGGCTGTTGCTCTTCATTCCCATCGGCGGACATGTTGAGGAACATGTCCGCTTGGGTGCCCTCTTCATCCGTGTATGATAGTGGAACGTTGTCGCCACTACCATCACCAGCGATTATCTGCTCCATGATATACCTTGCGGTCTCATCGTCTGCCATTTCAACTATTGATGGAAACATACATGGAATCATACATGACAGTCATAGAAATCATCTTACTACAAATTTGTACAAAGTCCTACAAAGTCCGGAATCATACATGTATATAATGAAATCATAAAATAACATGAATCGTACAAAGTCTGGAATATTTATACAAATTTCTATGAATTTTGACAAATTTCTACAAATTTCTACAAATTTCTATGAATTTCTACAAATTTCTACAAATTTCTACGAATTTCTACAAATTTCTACGAATTTCTACGAATTTCTATGAATTTCTACAAATTTCTACAAATTTCTACGAATTTCTACGAATTTCTACGAATTTCTACGAATTTGTATGAATTTCTACGAATTTTTATGAATTTCTAGAAATTTCTACGAATTTCTATGAATTTCTACAAATTTCTACGAATTTTGATGAATTTCTACGAATTTTGACGAATTTGTAACAATATCCACGTGCGGTGCCTAGGTTGTGACGGCGGCAATCAGGGCGGCGGAGGCGGGACGGCGACGGTCAGGGCGGCGGTACGGCGGAGGCGGGAACGGTTCACCGGAACCACGGGCGGTGATGGGACGGCGGAGGCGGTGACGGTACGGCGGAGGCGGGGACGGTTCACCGGAACTAGGTTGTGACGGGCGGCGGGACGGCGGCGATCACGGCGGCGGGACGGCGGATTCCACGGCGGTGCATCCTACGAATTTCTAACTTCATTTTCTCTGTATCAACTCTAACTTAACAAACTAACTAGAAATCTAACTTAACAAACTAACTAGAAATCTAACTTAACAAACTAACTAGAAATCTAAAAATCTAACTTAACAAAATTAGAAATCTAAAAATCTAACTTAACAAAATTAGAAATCTATCTAAAAATAAAACTTAATTTTCTAACTAAAAAAGAAAACCCTCCCGGCGGCGCTGCCGGCCGGTGCGGCAGCGAACCTCTCGCGCGCGGGGCGGCGGCTGGGGCGGCGGGACGGCGGCGGCCGGGGCGGCGAGGACGGCAGCTGCCGAGGCGACGAGCACGACGGCGGCCGAGGCGACGACGACGGCGGCGGCGTAGGCGGAACGGCGACGAGACGGCGACGAGGGGCGACGAGGATGGAGCCGGCGATGAGGATGTGGAGCCGGTGGCCGGAGGCGACGAGGTGGCCGGGGGCCGGGCGCGTCGACGGACGAGGAGGGGATCGAGGCGGGCCGGCCGGGGGACGACGACGGCGCAATGGGGGACGTCGACGGCGCAATGGGGGACGACGACGGCGGCGGCCGGCGAGGGAGGCGGACGGGCGGCGACGGCGGAGAACGCGCGGGACTTGGCGAAAATTTGGCTAAGTGTGTAACTGGCGGGGGGTAGAAGGGAGTACAGTGCCTTTTAACCCCCCCCTTTATCCCGGTTCGTAATGGCACCCGGGACAAAAGGGTGCCCTTGTCCCGGGTGCCATTACGAACCGGGATAAAGGGGGGGGTTAAAAGGCACTGTACTCCCTTCTACGCCGCCGCCAGTTACACACTTAGCCAAATTTTCGCCGAGTCCCGCGCGTTCTCCGCCGTCGCCGCCCGTCCGCCTCCCTCGCCGGCCGCCGCCGTCGTCGTCCCCCATTGCGCCGTCGACGTCCCCCATTGCGCCGTCGTCGTCCCCCGGGCCGGCCCGCCTCGATCCCCTCTCGTCCGTCGACGCGCCGGGCCCCCGGTCACTCGTCGTCTCCGGCACGGCTCACATCTCATCGCGG
>NC_028452.1:22450930-22490696 GCF_000263155.2 Setaria italica
CAAAATCTGTGAAGGTTTTGTTTTTCATCCTGAAATGCAGTGAAAAGGTCAAATAAAATCCATTTCCAAAAAACAGGCGGGAGAAGAAAAATAGGAAAAAACACCTTTTGTCTCGGGGTGCTAACAGCAACCGGGACAAAAGGCCCCCCCTTTTATCCCGGTTGCAAACGGCAACCGGGATAAAAGGGTACGTTCGGGCGGGAGACGAAACGTACCCTTTTATCCCGGTTGCCGTTTGCAACCGGGATAAAAGGGGGGCCTTTTGTCCCGGTTGCTGTTAGCACCCGAGACAAAAGGTGTTTTTTCCTATTTTTCTTCTCCCGCCTGTTTTTTGGAAATGGATTTTATTTGACCTTTTCACTGCATTTCAGGATGAAAAACAAAACCTTCACAGATTTTGTACATGCAAAAATATATTTAATTAACGAGTAAATTGACAATAAGTATGAATTAATCATTAATTCTATACCAGTTCATTTAGCCTGTAAAATATTTATTTTACTGCATTGCTGTGATCAAGAAATTATTCAATTAAATTATTTCAATGCGCAGAAAAATCCATGTTAGTATGCGGTTAACAATGTTCATGTTTATCTAAAAAATCTTCACCTACCAAATTTAATAACACATGAAATCATACATAGGGTAAATTACAAATTGTATCAATTAATACACAAAGGTCATGTAAATTTAACGCATTACAATACAACGTTGTAAAATTTCTTCTTCACGAAAGTTCCTTGATCATGATCGCGGCGTAAGTACGGAGCCTCTTCTTTGGATAGCAGGATGCTTGGATCAACTTCAACGGCGAATGGAGGCATGCCATCAAACTGATCATAATCATCTGATAGGTCTGTTTTATCCTCGACTCCCACGATTTTTCTTTTACCTGGAAGAACTATGTGACACTTTGGCTCCCATGTCTCTTCTGTATTCCTCTTGGGTTTGCTGCACATGTCCTTCACATAGAACACCTGATGCACATCATTGGCAAGTACGAATGGGTCATCACTGTATCCAGTCTTGCTCAGATCTACTATTGTCATTCCGTACTGATCTTTGGTGACGGCAGTTAGCTTCACCCAATTGCAAAGAAATAGAGGGATGTACAGCGGTCCGTATTCGAGTTCCCATATCTCCTGTATGAAACCATAATACGACTCCTTGCTATTATTTCTGTCCATGGCATCTATGCGGACACCACTATTCTGGTTCGTGCTTTTCTGGTCCTGGGCTCTCGTGTAAAATGTGTAACCATTTATCTCATAGCCTTGGAATTTGACGATTGTGGTAGCAGGTCCCCTGGCTAACCAGGCAAGCTGTGGGTGAATCTCAGAGTTACCCATAAGTTGTTGGCGCAACCAGGAGGGAAAAGTTTCCATGTGATGACGGGTAAGCCAAGCATCGGATTTGGACGGGTTTTTGGAAGCTACCATCTGCCTGTGCTGCTCGATATACGGAGACACAAAGGATGACTGTTGTAGAACAGTGTAGTGTGCCTTGTCGAACAAATCAGTATCATTGCTCAAACTTCATTTCCTTCCAAGGGTGCCTATTCCTCGGAGCCTCCCCTCGTGGCGTGAAGTTGGAACCCCAATCGAGTCAATTGAATCAATAAAATCAACACAAAACTCGATCACCTCCTCTGTTCCATATCCCTTGGCGATGCTTCCTTCTGGACGGGCACAATTAAGAACATAGTTTTTTAGGACTGCCATGAACCTCTCGAAAGGCCACATATTGTGCAGGTATACAGGTCCGAGAATACCAATCTCTTTTACTAGGTGAACCAGTAAGTGCGTCATAATATTGAAGAAGGATGGTGGAAATAACAACTCAAAACTGACAAGACATTGCACCACATCATTCTGTAGCTTTGATAGCTTGGATGGATCGATTGCCTTCTACGAAATCGCATTGAGAAACGCGCATAGCTTTACGAGCGGCAACCGGACATTTTCTGGTAGAACACCCCTCAGTGCAACCGGAAGCAACTGGGTCATCAACATGTGGCAGTCATGAGCCTTGAGATTTGTAAACTTCTTTTGTTTCATATTTATTATTCCCTTTATATTCGAGAAGTACCCAGACGGGACCTTCATACTATTCAAGCATTCAAACATGCTATCCTTCTCTTCCTTGCTGAGAGTGTAACTGGCAGGACGTAAGTAGTGCTGTCCATTATCTCTCTTTTCCGGATGTAGGTCATCTCGTTGCCCCATGGCTTTCAGGTCCTGTCGTGCTTCCAATGTATCTTTTGAGGTTCCATAAACACCCATGAAGCCTAGCACGTTCACGCAAAGATTCTTCGTCAGGTGCATCACGTCTATTGCGTTGCGAACCTCTAGGATTTCCCAATAAGGTAGCTCCCAAAATATTGACTTTTTCTTCCACATGGGTGCATGCCCGTTATCGTCGTTCAGAACAGGTTGGCTACCAAGTCCCTTTCCGAAGACTACATATACATCCTTCATCATCTCGAACACACGCTTTCCATTACGGTGTGCAGGTTTTTTACGATGGTCTGGCGCACCTTTGAAATGCATCCCGCTCTTTCTCAGCTGGTGGTGAGCAGGGAGAAATCGACGATGACCCATATAGACGACCTTCTTACAGTGCTTCAAGTACATGCTGTCTGTGTCGTCTAAACAGTGGGTGCATACCCGATATCCCTTATTTGTCTGTCCTGAAAGGTTACTCAATGCAGGCCAATCGTTGATGGTTACGAACAACAGTGCTCGTAGATTAAAGATCTCTTGTCTATCCTCATCCCACACACGTACACCTTCTTCCTTCCAGAGCTGTAAAAGGTCATCAACCAACGGCCTTAGGTACACGTCAATGTCGTTGCCGGGTTGTTTTGGGCCTTGGATAAGCGCCGGCATCATAATGAACTTCCGCTTCATGCACAGCCAAGGAGGAAGGTTGAACATACAAAGGGTCACAGGCCAAGTACTATGGCCACTACTCAACTCACCGAATGGATTGAATCCATCAGTGCTTAAACCAAACCTTATGTTCCTTGCTTCACTTTCAAAGTCTGGGAATGTTCTATCAATTGATCTCCACTGTGCCCCATCTGCGGGGTGTCTCAGCATCTCATCTTCCTTACGGTCTTCTTTGTGCCATCGCATCAACTTAGCATTCGCCTTGTTCCTGAACAAGCGCTTCAAGCGTGGTATTATAGGGAAATACCACATCACCTTCGCGGGAACTCTCTTCTTGGGAGACTGCCCCTCGACATCACCAGGATCATCTCGCCTGATCTTATACCGCAGGGCTTCGCAGACGGGACAAGCATCCAATTTCTCGTATTCATCACCACGATAGAGGATACAGTCATTAGGGCATGCGTGTATCTTCTGAACATCCAATCCGAGAGGGCAAATAATCTGTTTAGCTTCATATGTTGTGGACGGTAATTCATTATTCTCGGGGAGAATCTTCTTGACAATGTTCAACATCCCCTGAAATGCCTTATCGGACACACCATTTTTTGCCTTCCATTGCACAAATTCTAGTGTCGTACCTAGTTTTTTATGGCCCTGCTGGCAACCTGGGTACAACAATTTTTGGTGATTATCTATCATGCGCTGCAACTTTGCTGCTTCCTTCTCAGTTTCGCAATCTCTGTATGCATCTCGTATCACCTGACCAAGGTCATCAGTAGGGTCATTTTCTGCAAACTCATCTTCATCAGCCTCGCCTATTGTAGTACCTGCAAAAGCTTGGCCTGCAACCCAGTCCGGAATGGTGTCATCTTCCTCCTCCTCCTCGCCATCTTCCATTACAACCCCTAGTTCACCGTGCTTGGTCCAAACCAAATAGTTAGGCATGAAACCGTATTTAAACAAGTGGCTGTGAATAGTCCCCCAGGAATCCTTTGAATACTCCTTCCTGTTATTGCATTGGAAGCATGGACAACATACGAACCCATTCTCTGGCTTGTTCGCTTTTGCCACTTCGAGAAAATAATGCAAGCCATCAATAAACGCCTTGCTCCGCCTGTCTGCATTATACATCCATTGCCGGTCCATCTGCATCGTATTACGCATGAAAATGGATTACACTTGACAATGGATTACGCGTGAAAATCGATTAAAGATCCAAACAACATGGTACAATACAACAACATGAAGATCCAAATACACATATTTAAATTAAAGTCCCAAACAACATGATACAATACAACAAGCCATCCACTGGTTATTATCAAGGAGGACTTTAAGCATCCTTGGACGGTGAAGACGAAGGTTCCGCTGACCCAACCTCATCCTTAGGTTTATTTGTGCCGCCTGAAACGGTAGTACTAAGTGGACGTGAAACACCCGGGACTGAGGGTGGAGCATAACGACCACCAAAAGGAGGTTCCTGACCCGCGGCAACAGCTTCTTCATGACGTTGCTGCAAATAACGAAGCATTGCTTTTTCCAGCGCGCTCTTTTTCTTCGGCTTATGCTGAGGGCCAACTATGATTGGAACCTTGCCATAATAGGAACCACGATTGCCTCCACCATCGCCACTTCCTCCAGTAGCAGAAGCCATCTATGTACAAAAATTATTATCTTAACACTGCATAAGTTGTTCAACTTGAAGACCGTGATCATCTCGTGAGGATGTCCTCAACTGGGCGGCACCGGTATTCGTCATGAAAGAGGTTAGATGCTACGGAAAAGGGGATACGGTCACGATGTCCGTATCCACTCTTTCTCGTAGAATCGAACCTCCTTCTTGACATACGTTGCTCGGCGGAAAACATCCTCGGAGAGATGAACACGATATGCAAGTTCAACAAGTAGCAGAAGTCATCTATGTACAAAAATTCTTTCCTTACCACTACAGAAGTTGTTGAACTTGAAGACCGTGTTCATTTTGCGAGAATGTCCTCAGCTGGGTGGCACCGCACTTCGTCATGAAAGAGGTTAGATGCTACGGAAAAGGGGACACGGTCACGATGTCCGTATCCACTCTTTCTCGTAGAATCGAACCTCCTTCTTGACATATGTTGCTACTCGGCGGAGAACATCGTAGCAGAAATGAACACGGTATGCAAGTTCAACAAGTAGCAGAAGTCATCTATGTACAAAAATTCTTTCCTTACCACTACAGAAGTTGTTGAACTTGAAGACCGTGTTCATTTCGCGAGGATGTCCTCAGCTGGGCGGCACCGCACTTCGTCATGAAAGAGGTTAGATGCTACGGAAAAGGGGACACGGTCACGATGTCTGTATCCACTCTTTCTCGTAGAATCGAACCTCCTTCTTGACATACGTTGCTGCTCGGCGGAGAACATTCTCGCCGAAATGAACACGGTATACAAGTTCAACAAGTATATGGATTTAAAAAACCATATTGAATTTGATAAGATAAACCGTCTAGACAGGGTAGCATCATTTTTAAACCACTGCAATAATGCATACTATATATGACACATCAATCTCCCTCACATTCTAGCTCAAAATACCTCTCCATTTTTCTACTTCATCATCACATTGTAGCAA
The DNA here is from genome assembly GCF_000263155.2 of Setaria italica. Lineage (NCBI taxonomy): Eukaryota > Viridiplantae > Streptophyta > Magnoliopsida > Poales > Poaceae > Setaria > Setaria italica. The sequence goes on from NC_028452.1 coordinate 22,456,435, forward strand.
ATAATCTTTCCATCTCCAAAGCATAAATCAAAGCATAACACGAGGATGAAGTAGCAAACCTTCGCAACACTTGTGTTGGCTGAGTCAAATTCCCACGAAAATGAGGGAAAAAATTTCGGGCAGCACCTCCCTTGCTTTGGCACCACCGGAGAGTAGGTGAAGCTCAGCTCTATATCAATGTGCTGGACTGGCTCGGGCTGGAGGAAGAAGAAAGTCTCTGTCTCGGGATATAGTGGGGGATGAGTTTTTATCCCGGTTAAAAACTCCAACCGAGACAAAAGGGAACACCTTTTGTCCCGGTTGGAAGTTTAGTCCCGGTTGGATCCTCCAACCGGGATAAAAGGGACACCCTTTTATCCCGGTTGGAGGCACCAACCGGGACTAACCTTTTTATCCCGGTTGGTGCCTCCTTTTATCCCGGTTGGATCCTCCAACCGGGATAAAAGGGTCCCGCCACCGACGCCCCCCAGCTAGCCGTTGCAACCGGGACTAAAGGGGGGCCTTTAGTCCCGGTTGCAATTACCAACCGGGAGTAATGCTCCCCTCCAATTTTCCCTACCCCGGCGCACCCCCTTTTGTCCCGGGCCAACTTTAAACCGGGACAAAAGGGGTCGGATCGAAAGCCAATTCTCTACTAGTGAATCAACCATGGTTTTGGCTGTTGGGGACATTCCCTAGTAGCACTAACCCCATGGACACGACTAAGCAAGGAGATAACCCATCCTTAAATTGTTGATCAGGCCTGTTAAATTCAGGTAACCTGGCAGCATTCAAAACACCCAAAAAAAGCCCCACAACAGAAGACTATATTGTTCTAATCTATTTCATCAGCCAACAATTGAGCACCCATGTCAAAATTATCACGTGGAATAACTCTTACCACGGTGCACCATGCTTCAGCTTTTGGATCTTGGACATAAAAGACCTGCTACACTTATGAAGAGAAAACAAAAGGATCATGCTCTAATTTTTATCTTGTGTGTATCTTTGAGAAAAAATCACAAGGGTGAATCCAAACTCATCTTGTCGTAACCCATCTTGATGATGAACATCATACCATTCGCCTTTGAAAAGCACTACCTTGTACTCTGCATATGACAATTCAATTATATCTGACAATCTGTCATAATAATTCACACCATCATGTGCGATGTTCACTATGCCACTATTTTGTGTCAAGCATGCAGCCTCACAGCTCAACATCATACCATTCACCTTTGAAAAGCACTACCTTGTACTCTGCATATGACAATTCAATTAAATCTGATAATCTGCTATAATAATTCACACCATCATGTGCGTTGTTCACTATGCCAGTATTTTGTGTCAAGCGTGTAGCCTCACGGCTCATAGTGTGGAACCTGAAACCATTAATATTGTAACCATTGCGTCTCACACTACATTTGCTAGGTTTTGCAGCCAATGCTCTAACCTTTGCCGTGATGCTTGTTCCATCCCCTAGGATAACCTGTTTCTATAAGGAATTATATTAGATCCATTCCATCTATTAATGGTATGGCTAAAATGCATCAATTTAAGATTTGCACACCTTTTGCTCCAACCAATCAGGAATTCAATGGAACAAGGTGTCAAATTAGATGATGGACCCATTTTGCTTTTCTCCTCTTCCAAGAATTCTCTACAACAATCGAATCAGTGTCATGTCATCAAGTTACTACAAACATAAATTAAACATAACAGGGAGCACTATATGAACAAACCTGCATAAGTCCTCAAGTTCATCGCAATGTCGCAAGACATATCGATGCGCCTGAACAAGAAGATGCTTATCAAGGTTCACACCAATACACTTTCTAATTGGTTCACCAGCACTATCAAACAAGTACATGCCTTTTTTTCATCAGAAGGTTCAGGATTTCTAGATGGCCTAGTAAAATGTGTAGTTCCTTCTAAAAATCTCGAACAAAAGTTCAGGCACTCCTCCATGCAATATCCTTCAGCAATTGAACCTTCTACGTGAGCTCTATTCTTCACAAGTGCCTTTAGCTGAACAAAAAATCTATATGCAATTATTGACAGTGCAAATTAAATATAGTTGCATACCTCTCCATGGGGTACATCCACCGATACTGAACAGGGCCACCAAGTTTAACTTCTTCTACCAAATGCACCATCAAATGCACGCTCATAGTAAAGAATGATGGCAGGAAAGTTCTCTCCATATCACATAGTGTCATCACAATACTCTCTTGAAGCTTTACCAACTCATCCACATCTATCACCTTGGAGCACAACATCTTGAAGAAATTAGATAATTCAACCACTATCGTCATGACATCTTTGCTAGGGTAACAGGATCGGAGCGCCACTAGAAGAATGTCATGTAGTAAAACATGATTGTCATGACTCTTTAGTCCACTCAATGTAAAGTCTTTCGTGTTCACACACCTAGATATGTTTGATGCATATCCATCAGGAGTCCTAAGGTTTTTAATTACTGAGCAAATGATCTCCTTTTTCTCTCTAAACATGGTAAAAGGTGCACAGGAAGCGACTGCTTTCCTTCATTGTCTACAACAGGATGAAGATCCTCTCGAATTCCAAGTTCATTTAAATCTAGTCGTGCATTAAGGTCATCCTTTGTTTTATGACAAATAGCCAAAAAAGTCAAGATAAAGTTGTCACTCACATTTTTCTCTAAGTGCATTATGTCTAGATTGTGTCTTAATCTATTGTGTTCCCAATATGGTATCTGTAAGAAAATTGACCTCTTTTTCAACCAATCTTTAGGATTCTTCTCTTCCTTAGCACCACTCCCATCTGACTCCTTATTTTGTCCTTTTATTTTACGCTTGCATTTCGTAGCACTTTTAACCGCCACTTCCTTATTCTTGCCTTTCTTGTTGTCCTTCTTTATTGTGCACACCTTTTTCCCTAGCACAAACTCTTTCCCTTCTAACATTGTAAGAACAGTAGTGGCACTCATTGTTTTAGGTGCAAGTTCAGTCTCTATCGAGCCATCAAACTACATCCTTTGCCTTCGGTATCTATGATTTTAAGTCAGCCATCGACAATGACCCATATAGCACAACTTTTTACCATTCTTCAAGCGAACTGATTTTGTTGTTGGACCACAAGACGGACATGCACATGTACCACCTGTGCTCCATCCATATAGGTAAGCTAATGCTGGAAAATCATTTATAGTCCACAATAGTGCAGCTCGGAGAGGGAATTCCTTTTTCGAAGAGGCATCAAATGTTTCAACTCCATCCCACAACAGTAAAAGCTCATCGATCAGGGGGCTGCAAATATACGTCCACATCATTACCTGGAGAATCTGGTCTAGGGATGATCATTTATAACATAAAATATGTTTGCTTCATGCAGATCAAAGGTGGTAGGTTGTAAGGAACGAGCATTACTGACCATATACTGTGCTTTAAATTCTGATTCCCAAAGGGGTTAAATCCATCACTTGCAAGACCAAGGCGTAAACTACGAGCATCTTTTGCGAATTTATGATGCCTAGCATTGAAGTCTTTCCAAGCTTCACCATCTGCGGGATGTCGTAGTTTTCCATCTTTCGTATGGCCCTCCTCATGCCATCGCATATCATCTGAAGTTTTGGTAGTTGAAAATAACCTTTGGATTCTAGGTATCAATGGAAAATACTGCAACACTTTTGTTGGTTTCCTTTTCCCCTTAGGTTTAGTTGATGAGGCATTCTCCTTAACATCTTTCCAACGAGAGCTCTCACACACATAGCAAACATCCTTTTTGGCATGTTCACCTCGAAATAGCATGCAATCTTTGGGGTAAGCATGGATTTTCATAGAATCAAGACCTAATCCATGAATGATCTTCTTCGCTTCATAATATGTCTTAGGTAGATTTGCTTCAAGAGGTAGCGCAGAAGATAGTAGTCCCAGTAGTGCTCCAAACAATTCTTGTGAGCAACCATTTAAGCACTTCAAGTGATATAAGTGCACCAAAAATGACAGCCTTGAGTATTTACAACTAGGGTATAACCTTACATGTGCATCCTTCAAGAACCTTCCATATATATTCCGATCCCTCCCCGAAAAATCACCTTGAGCTGGATTTACAATATCCTCCGGGCCATTATGTTCCATATTTGCAAATCCTGACTGAAAATCACCTGCTTCGCCTTGAGGCAAACCTTCAGTCCTACCAAATGCAGCACGTAGCAGTTCTTGCATGCTATCCGATTCTCCATCTGTCGACCTTGTACTATACCCGAAGCAGGCAACGTTATGATATTTGGCACATCAACAAATGAAATTGATGGTCTGTCATAATTCTCACCATGATGAACCCAGGTAGTATAACCTTCAAGAATACCGTCACACATCAGATGTGTCCTAACTTTATCATGACTTTGGGTTTCTATTCTTGCGCTTTTTACACGGACACAGTATCTCGCTATCATGTGGAAGGTCCCGGTAAGCAAAAGCCAAAAATTCTTCAACACCATCTTCATATGCAGTCTCTCGTCTTGATTTTTTCATCCAACTTCGATCCATCACCCTATGTAAGGAGCTGTTCAATTTAAATAAAACATATCAGCTGCTTTAATTTGCAGTAATACAAAATTCATGGTCATGCTTCACCAGCCCATATTAGTGAAAAAAGATCTGAATTTTGCACCGACGGCTTCAAGGGGCGGCGGCCGGGGGGGGGGGGGCTTGCAAGGGTGGCGGCAGCTTGGGGGGGGGGCTACCCAGGGTGGCGCTGCCCGGGGCTTGCAGGACTTCATTAAAAAAGCTTAAGGAACGGCGTCTGTGGACTGTCTAGGATTAGATTGCCAATTTGGCCGGTGGGTGGCTGGGTGGATTTTGTATAGTCAAAGGCAATTTTATTTAGAGACTTGACAAACACACGTTGCTACCTCAATGGTATGGCTGCAGAACTCTAATATTGCTAGCCGCGGTTCAATTCCTGGGAGCCACCATTTTTTCATTTTTTTTCTGTTGTACACTTTCATCATGTAATTCTGTTGTGCACTTTCATCATGTAATGTAGAAACATGCTATTTGTACTTTGTTTGCTCATAATCAAGGATGTTTTTGTGTAGTCGCAATTAGGAAACTTGTTGGTGGTCTCTCATCTGTCTACTATTGCAATTTACTTTATAACAACTTCTGGGCTGACAACTACTTTTGTTTCTATTGGAGCATGTCTCGGAGATTGGATATGTTTGGAAGGATTTCATTCCTTTTTCTTTCAACATCTACCTTTTGCTTTCCTGTAAATCGATCGTGTATGTGATGTAACAATAATCGTGTCTTGCATTGCACGGTGGGGAATCGAAGCTTGAAATGCTTTGTATCAATGATTTTCTCATGTTACATTGTTGCAAAGTGGATGCTAATGTTTTCATCATGCTTGTCTTATCTAGGTCCCTATCCAATTTTATTTGTTCAATAGTGAAGGCTCAACAGCAAACGACAACTATAATATATGGTAATATAGTAGATTGAGACTACTAAATATAGTTAAGCATATGTATTCATGCATACCTTCTTGCCCAACAAATTTGAACATTTTAAGCCTTTCTGCATTACATGATGAAATTGTATATTTGTTTTGCCCATGGGTGCCTATTGATGGTTATTTCATATGCTTTATGACTTGTCTACATGCTATTCATGATTTAAAGCATGTCAAACTTTGTATCAATTCGATACATTTTGCTAATCAAGTCAAAAAGCATCTTTACCTTGGTATAGACAATTGTTTGATACGCTTTACAACGTGTCTAGGGGATAATGACGCTTTAAAGCATGTCAAACTTTGTATCAATTCGATACGTTTTTCTAATCAAGTCAGAAAGCATCTTTACCTGGCTATAGACAATTGTTTGATATGCTTTACAACATGTTTAAGAGATAATGACGCTTTAAAGCGTGTCTAACTCTGTATCATTTTGAGACGACTTCAATAGCATGTAAAAAAATATCTTTATATGACTAATAACACTGTAAGCGTGTCTAATATCGTAACAGTCTGACACGTTTTCGAAATCATGTCAAAAGGTATCTTTACATGCTGATGTAGAGACGCTTTTATCATGCGTTACTACTATAGCGTATCTATAGGGGGGTTTCTAGTAGCGCACTGGCAACTGCTATCTGCTGATGAAGGCTTCGTTCAGATTTGTGGCTGCAAGCGGGCTGCTTTTTGTTTCGCCTTGCAGTTTCCTGAGACTTGCTTAAATCATCCGCGAAATGTTCGAAGGCAACAAAAATTGCCCCACGAAAGACAGGTTTTTCACTGAAACCCGGGCATTAAAAACAGGCCGGAGGGCATGCTCAATCAATCATCGCAGAGCGGGGCTTGAACTCCCCAGTTCCTCTGTCTTCGCGGCATGGGGGCAGGCACTCTGATGATCCCATCATCAGCCACCAGTACCACCCGTGTATGATAACTCGGGGCTCGGGAGTATGGGCCGGCGCCAGCTTTTGCTTCAAGCTGGATGCACAGGCAGAGTTTGCATTGGTCTCTCATCTCATCTAATAATCTCATTGCTGAACTTCTGATAAGGCTGGCATGATATGCGAAGATTGATGTGGCTGGGCAGGGGGGCGGTCAGCTAATGATGATCAATTGATCTCCCATGAAGTAAGTGATCTAGTGTGCGTAACGCGGGTCATTGTCAGAGCCGCTATCAGCTGAGCCATGGCAATAACTCCAGGTTTGGCTCGGAGTAAACTAATCAAGTAACCCGGCTGTATCGTAGTCGTATGTTTTCGTCGCGTGGCGCCGCGCAAAAGCATACAACGCGGGCCTCACCAATGCAACACATAGGCCCACGAACGCATGTCCAAACCGATAAGTGGCACTAAAAAATAGGGGTGTGTGTGTATCACGTTGGAAGTGAAGGGTGCATTTGGTAAGCTGGATCGGCCTTCATCCAGGCCCACGGGGTGCAACCGACCTTGTTCAGTAGGCTGGAGGGGATCACGGGGTAGGCCCGCGCGGTGCAAAAGTGGCCTGCCAGGCTGCACCACGTGGAATGCCAAATTTTGGCTGTTTCACGCGATGCAGGCCCGAGCGGGTGCCTCTCGCATACGCGAAGGGAAAGGTGGGAGATCTCGCGGGCCTTGGCGCCAGTTTTTGGGCCGGCTAGGGTTACCTCCTGCCGATATATAGCGGAGGTTTCTCGGTCGCCTGCCCTCTCCTCCCCCAGACGCGTCGCCTCCACTTGCGACTCCTTCGCTCTCCTCTCTCTCATTCCCACTTGACTCCTCCTCTCCTCTCAACCTGACGAGTTAGCCAAGGTGAAGGCGCGGTTGTTCCGGAGGCATCCGTGGTCGCCTGCACTGGCAGCCGTGGGTTCTTCTTACTTGGCGAGCGCGAGGTCTTCTTCATCGTCGACATCATCGTCTCCGTCATCAACCAACACTGGATCTGTGCTTCATATTCATCACCGAGCATATCTGCTTCCTCTTCATCCCTGTCTAGTTTACCAACCTCTTCATCCCAGTTGTGATCTACTTCTTCCACTTCATCGAGCGGATCTACCTTGTCTACTTGCTGTTCGAGTCATCGCTCGAGTCCTCCGTCGGCATGCACGTCTTCCTCCTCTTCCCCACAACAGTCGTCTTCATCTTCATGGAGGTATGTCCCCGAACTGCTCCCCTCATGTCCCTTAAGTTGTCGTTTTTGAGCTTTTGGTGATATTATTTGGGCTCCTACGACGGATCTTTGGTACTGTTCTTCGATCTGTTGAGTTCCAAGGAAGGGGTTGTTTACATACTAGGGTTTTCTTGCATAATTAGTTGGGTATCCTCACCGTATATGCATGTGTACTTGTAGATCTGTCATGCTTTATTGTTACTTGAACTTCTCTTTGTCTGTTCGTATTGTTCTTGGATCTGTTCCGGTTCATTAGTTGCAAATGCACATGCGTCACGGGTTGGGTTCTGGGGAAGGTGAACTGATGATAGGGTTTCCTTTCGTGCTTAGTTTGGAATCCTTGCTGGATATGCATATGTACTTGTAGATCTGTCATGTTTCTTGTTACTTGAACTTATTTAGGATCTGTTCGTACTATTCTTGGATCTGTTTTGGTTCATTAGTTCAAAATGTACATGTGTCATGGGTTGGGTTCTAGGGAAGGTGAACTGATGATAGAGTTTCCTTTCGCGCTTAGTTTGGGATCCTTGCCGGATATGCACGTGTACTTGTAGATCTGTCCTGTTTCTTGTTATTTGCACTGCATACATTAACTTATTTAGGGTCTGTTGCACCTATTGTTCAATCTGTCGCGGTTTATTTCATCTGTTAACATATCCTATGTAGATAATGCGTGGATGTGGAGTTGTTGGCATGAATGTGTCCCTACTGCAAGTTCTGTTATGTGCACTGAGCCTCTAGGAGGCAACCTTTCAGTAGCAGCTGTGGTGATGATATATTTTGCCTTATTTTAATTTGATCTATTGGATGTTGTTGAGGAGGATCCTCTGGAAGGCTACCTTGAGTAGCAGCCATGGCTATGATCCCTGATTCACCTTTTCAACTGGATTTGGAGTTTCTGTGCTCCATGATGTTGTGGAGGAGCCTCTGGATGGCTAGTTTCACTAGCAGCATTGGCTATGATCCCTCCGGTGTCTCTTTATTTGGATAAGGAGTTCCTTTTTGTGTTGATGATGTTGAGGAGGTGCCACTAGGAGGCTAATTTTGTATTAGCCATGGCTATGATCCCTGTTTTGCCCATCCTGTTGTCCTTTGCCACACCGTAGGAAGTCTTGAGTTCCAATATTGTACTATAAGTTCTAAAATTTGTTCCTTTTCATGGAACAATGTAGATGGACTTGCATGAGTATCGTGCTAGGATGGCTTCTCAAGTTGTTGCTCTTATTGTTGTATGCATCGCATTCTTTTACTCTAGGCTTAGGAGGGGCAGGAGTGATTCAGATGAGGATGAGTGCTCTGTTTGGGTCCATAGGGCAGTGGTGGATGCTGATAGGCAGGCAAACCTAGATAAAATTTACAACTGCACAGAGGTAGAGTCTATAAGCATGCTAAGGATGCATAAAGCTCCTTTCTTTTAGTTGGTAAACCTATTTAGGGAGAGGCACCTTCTAGAGGATAGCATACGCACTAGTGTTAAGGAATAGGTAGCCATGTTTCTTCACATTGTGGGATACAACCAAAAATTTCGGGTGGTTCATCACACCTTTAGGAGGTCCATAGAGGATGTCAGTAGGTACTTTTGCGCAGGTGCTTTATGCTGTTGGGGAGCTGATGGGTGAGATGATAAGGGCCCCTGATGGTGCCACACACCCTAAAATTCTTGGGAGCTAGAGATGGAACCCATACTTCAAGGTACTTGGGATTGTTTGTAGTGTCCATAACTTCTTGTTCTTTACTACCTTCATGGTACACTAATGCTTGCATCTGCACTATCTTACGATTACATTGGAGCTATTGATGGAACCCACATTCTAGCTACGGTTCCATTTAAGATGCAGGCTGCATTTAGAGGTTGTAAGCAAAGCCCAACATAAAATGTGCTAGCTGCTGTCGATTCGACATGAGGTTCACCTATGTCCTTGCTGGGTGGGAAAGGTCAACTCATGATGCGCTGATCCTAGCTGATGCATTAGAGAGAGATGATGGGTTGAGGGTCCCCCAAGGTACACTGCAAGCCCACATTGTTATTTTATTTTGTACACTGTAGTGGCTGATCAGTCCTAATTGCATTCATGTGTAGGAAAATTTTACCTCGCCGATGTTGGCTACGCATTGCAACCTAGCTTCTTACCACCATATAGAGCTGTTAGGTACCACATGTCAGAATTTGAGGGTAGGAGAACTCCAAGCAATGGTAAGGAACTATTCAACCTTAGGCACTCATCCCTCCGCACCACAGTTGAGAGAGCTTTTGGGGCACTTAAGTGCAGGTTTCGCATGTTAGATAATAAGCCGTATCATCCATATCCCTCCCAAGTTAAAGTTGTAATTGCTTGTTGCATTCTGCATAACTAGATTTTGGGTTTTGGGGTAGACGAAGTTGTCCCAGGGGAGGATTTCTCACCACCTCCTACACAATCACAGCCTGCACCCACACATGCTGCAATGTCATAGGAAGCACGTGCCTGGGGTGTTTAAAGGGATGAGTAGGCTTTGGTTATGTGGCAGAACAAGGGGTCCTCTAGGGTTTAGTTTCTTTCTGTGCTGTATTGGAACTGTAAGGAACCATGGTGTGGCATTGATGTGATGAATGTGGCAACTAGTTGAGACAACTACTGTACTAAATATTATTTGCTGTCATCCTGCTTTTGATGTTTTTATTTGCTTGTTTTTTCCCTTAACAGCTGATTTTGATATGATTTGTTGTTTTACTCAACATCTACTGTTTGTTTACATCCTCTTATTTATCTATTTTTTTGTTTCCTTGAGAAATTAAGGGCTGCAATGACCTAACCTATCATGTGTTCTGTACTTAATGGTCGCAATTGCCATCTGTGCTATTGGTTACCTAGGCCAATGTCTGAGGAGGATGTGTTCTTTGGTTCCGCTGCTGCTGGGTTTGCTAGTGTTGGTCAGCTACTTGCTGGTTTGGTTGTTGATGGTGGTGCCTCTGGCCTGGTTTAGGGCGGTGGTGGTGCTGGTGTGGGTGATGCTGTTGCTGCTGTGGGTGGTGTTGTTGCTAAGGCCCTGGGGGTGCTGATGGTCGTGGTGGTGCTGGTGGTCTTGGACAGGGGGGTGGTGTTGGTGGTCTTGGACAAGGGGGTGGTGCTAGTGGTGGTGCTCCGCGTCCTCCTATGACGTGGACCAGTGCCACCTCTGGATTTGTGATGCATCACATGTGTGAGCTGATTGGGACTGGTGTGAGGCCTGAGAAGGGCTTCAAGGAGGTGCATGTGAACAAGGTGGCCAAGGCCCTCCCGGAGTGGACTGGGGGCATGTCACCGCCACTCAAGTGTACAACCACCTGCGTAAGTGGCAGCAGAGATGGGGTAGGGTGTGCAAGCTCAGGGATCTCAGTGGTGCTCTGTGGGATGGTGACACATGCAACATCACTCTTGAGCAGGAGCACTACCTTGGCCATTGCAAGGTGAGGGCTTTGATCATGCTATATGTTTTTTTTCAATAATTGTCACTCTTGAGCAGGAGCACTACCTTGGCCATTGCAAGGTGAGGGCTTTGATCATGCTATATGTTTTTTTCAATAATTGTCAATTTTTTTCTTTTTCTAAGTACTGACAGTAGTTGTTTTTTGCTGTCTGTTTTGCAGGATCACCCTAAAGACACTGAGCTGCTGAACAAGCCCATTGAGCACTACGCCCAGATGGAGGTCATATTTGGAGGGGGCAAGGCAACAGGTTGCTGGGCCATGGGTTCTGGAGAGGCCCTAGGTGTGTTCTCTAGGTTCGGGGAGACAACGAAGAAGAAGGTGAACAAGCAGCAGCTGGTTGACCTGACTTTGACTGAGCAGCAGGTGGACCAGAAGGTGGTCATGAAGCCTGCTGCCTCTGGGGAGGGTTCTAAGGCCCCTGCATGCTGCTTTGGGAGCAAGAGGAAGAGGGTTGCCATGTCCAAGGAGGAGGTACTTATCCTCACCAATATGACAGATGTTGTGAACAATGTGGCAGCAACACTGAGGGAGACGGGGCCTGAGCAAGTGCACCCTGACCTCTACAATGTTGTGATGCTGACCCCTGGCTTCTTTGAGGAGGCCCTGATTGTTGCTTTTAGTCACCTCCTGGACAACAAGTCTCAAGGCAATGCATTTTTCAAGATGGACGACAGCCACCGCACCCTTTGACTTAGGATCTAGCTGGGCAAGCAATACTACTAGTTATGTGGTAGCTGCTGCTATCTTCTAGCTTAGGGAAAATAGTTGAGCAAGTCTTCATCCCTGATCACTCCCTTCTTTTGCACAGATCTCTATATACGTAGGTCTAACCTATTAAGGTGTAGCCTCACTTGCACCTGGCCTTTTGTGGTGGTTTTTGGATTCACATGGGGATGGCTAATTACTAATTATGTTTCATGGCAGCATGATAAGGTTAAGGTGAAGAACTTTGGTACTAACTATTTGCTAAGGAATTGCATGGTAAGTATTGTAATATGATGGATCTAGTACTAATATACGCCTATGGTGCTTGTGATGTGATGACATGTATGCCTTTTTACATTACACTCCTATTAGCTTTACGTAAGTATTTTTACCATGTGGACATGTTGTTGTTCTGCTTTGCTGTAATTTTATTAGTTTGCATTATGCTGCTGTTGTTTAACTATTTTAGTTGCCTTGTTGACATGTTCCTCCGGTTGCTATTTGACTTGGTAACATGTGCTCTTTATTTTGCTATATATCTTGTTACCATGTTGTTGTTGTTCATGTTTTGGTATTTAACTTGTTACCATTTGCATGTTGTTCTTTACCTATTGGTTTCCATTCTGTTGATGGTGTTTACCTATTTTAGTTGCCTTGTTGACATGTTCCTCCTGTTCTTTAGGTTGCTATTTGACTTGGTAACATGTGCTCTTTATTTTGCTATATCCTTGTTACCATGTTGTTGTTGTTCATGTTTTAGGTATTTCACTTGTTACCATTTGCATGCAGTTCTTTACCTACATGACTTGTTACTTTGTTGGTTTCGTTGGTTTCCTATCTTTTAGCCTGTGATGATTACCCTTGGGTAGGACAATGACAAAGTGGCTCCTGTCTTATGGTTCTTATACATGTTGTTCTGTGTTTGGTGTCTTTTCAGCTTTATTGCCTCTGTTCCACTCTTCCTTTCTACTCTTCTGCTGTCACTTTTAAGTCCACGTATCTGTATGGTAGTTGGAGATGTCACTTGTAATCTGAGGCCCAACATACATTTTTTCATGCTTGTGATGCATTTGTACTGAGGCATTCATGTTGGGTGTTGTGAATTTGTATTTGTATATTTGAGGATCATGAGCTTAGGGGATGCTCAAACCCATCACATTCCTCTTTTGACCTTTTGGTTTTTCTGATCCAAATGCAGTTCTTACAATTCAAGTATTTGAGGCACGATGAGAGAAAGGTGACGCATCTGATGTCCATGTGGTGAGGCCTCTGTTTTGGTTCTCTTCTGATTTCCATGTATCAATTGTGTATGCGGATGATGAAAGGGTTGCGAGTTCTGAGCTTAGCTTGTATTTCTCAAGCTCGATGTGGACCTTGGTTAAGTTGTTGTATGGTGACTTGATGAACATCCACTCGAGCTTGGCGAGTATAGTGACCTAGCAGATGGACAAAAGCAACCCTCTCTGATGCCTTATGTGATTTCGGGTGGCGATGATGTAAAGGTGGTAACATGCATGCCTCAAGATGCTACCTACATACTGAGGCAAACAAGACATACCTTGCCTTGATTGCCTCACTATTAGGTAGCTCCTTAGCACATGCATCTGCACCTGAGCTGAGCCCTAATAAGAACCCATTTGATCTCTTATGTTGTTGCCTTCTTGATTTTCTTTACAATAGTGTTGTTTCTGTGGATGGCGATGATGACGACGATGCTCACACTGGCTACCAAACGCACCACTTTGGACCGTAGCAGATGTTAGCTCCTAGTGATGCGGTTAGGGGTCCCTCTAACTGCCTCACTAGGAGGCAACTCCTGCATGTGTCCTATTGTTAGGCAAGTACTACACTTCATCTGAGCCATGCATCATTTATTTGTTGATGATGACTGACCACATGGGTTACATCTTAGGCTTTTTGTTCACTTTTATCTGATTTTCCTAACTTGAGTTTGTTTGTGTTGCCCATGTTGATGCTTTTACTTGGTGGCAATGAGGCTTGGAGATGTTGCCCGCTGCTAAGGCACATGGGAACCTTTATTCGTATCATGAGCCAGTTTTAGGTGATGATAATTTGGTTTCATGCAATTCCGATAAATTGGTTGTCATTTTTGTCTCAATCCTGACCCATTAGTTGTTCACGTTGTAGATTAATAGCTTGGTGGACATTCTTTAATCTCAAATTAAGTGTCATTGTGGTTCTCTGTGCTCTCTTCATCCATATTGGCATTTGCAAGTTTTTAATTCCCTCTGCGCCATGTTCCTGTTGCGTTTTACTTCAACTGTCATGCAAACAAAGCCCTAATTATATTAAAGGTTGCTAATTACCTTATGAACTTGATGTAATTTTGTTCCTCTGTAAATTTGGAGTACATTACTTGATGTAATTTTGTTCCTCTGTAAATTTGGATCACAATGTACTGTTGACCTCCCTAATTATTTGTATTATTTTTATTCAATTTAATTTTTGTGATCTGTACATTTCTGGGCACCTGGCAATGGGGTAACCTTCATCAGCGCCAGCACGTGGTGAGAGCAACTCCCCTATACAGGCTACCAAATGTCATCTTTAGATGGAAGTTTGGGTTAGTTACGGAGGACCCACTGCCGGCCCACCCTAACAAACATCCTTCTAGCCCAACCAGAATCATGGGATGCAGATTTGACAATCAACATCTCTACACCCCATAAACCTATCCTGTCTGGCTCAGGCCCAGCTCACGGCCTAGGCTACCACACGCACCCGAAGTAACACCGGACTGGCTGTCTCTTAGGCCGGCGGCGTGGCCATGGCCTATAGAGAAGCCATCGCCGAACAAGCCACCACCCACAGGCCACAGCTCCAACGAGCTCTGCCGCCGCTAGCTGCTTTTCTTGGTTCTTGTGGCGAACCTCCAACTTCTTGTACTCCAATTATAGTTCTATGGACAAACGCCGGCACTCCAACCTCTTGTAGGTACCCTTCCTAATGACTCAGTTGCAGTTCCTTTGAAAGCCCCGTACACGCAGCGTGCAGGCTTGATTGTCTGGCCCTGCGAGAGCCGCCATGACTCGGATTACATCTGCAAAACACGACTATAATTGGTTTGCATTGCGTATTTTTCCAAGTTGCGTGTCAAGATTGCTCCCACTGTTGAAGCTTGGGTGTGACTTGTGAGTATACCAGTACGCGGTGCTTGGTTGCTAGCTGGCCATCGAACGTTGTGTTTTTTTACGCATTACTTAGACGCCGTTGCAAGTGCGACGTGGCGCAACACGGCTGGGAAGTGGGAACTAACCAAGCAACTAACCCGTATCGTAGTCGTAGATAATGCAGCATTGCAACTCATCATCATATACGTACGTTGTCGTCACCTGCCCCCGTGTCGCACGTTTTCGTCCCATGGCACAGCGCAGAGCAGAGCATACAGCCCGGGCCTCAACCAGTGCAACGCATACGCCCACGAACGCAGGTCCGAACCGATAAGTGACGCTAAACAACAGGGGTGCGTGTGTATCTCGTGGGAAGTGAATTGACGCCGGTCTGGCTGCCTCTAAGGCCGGCGTGGCCACGAGGCCCACGACCAAGAGAAGCCATCGCCAACGCCAACGCCAAACCCAACGAGCGCTGCCGCCGCTAGCTGCTTCCTTGGTTCTTGTGGCTTTACTTCTTCGCCGAGGCTGCTTGCATTTGTTCGGCCATGGACACGGCGGCGCTGCCCGTCCCCGTGGGCGTGGAGACGCATTTCGCTCCTCCGGCCTCCATGCCGTCGTGGCCCTCGTCAGGTACATGTTCTGACGATTCATTTTCTTGCGTGCTTGTTTTCCTGATTGAGGTGTTTTGCTATGCGCTGCATGCTGCTGAAAAGATTCTGAATCTTTGCTCTTATGTCCTGGTCATCCTTGCACTTAGGCTATTTGTGTGGCCTCTCGTTTGCAGAGAACAGATCGTAAGCACATAGATGCCAAATAGTGCCATTGTTGAGATTAGGCTGAGGCAGTGTCTAGCTTGCCTGGAATTGAGACAAGGAACATATACTTCGCCGAGTTCACGAGCTACAAGATCCTCAACCTTTTTGTTTTGATGATGCTAGAGACCTAGAGTTGCTGTGTCTTGTTTGGAAAACAAGATAAGCACAGCTTCCAAAGTGGATAATAATAAAATCAGCATAACCTTACCCTTTTATCCAGTCAAAGTACCCTTGAACGAAAGTTATGCCTGTCGTTGTTCAGAGTTCAGAGTAGCATACTAGCGTAGCTTGTGTTGTCAGTTTTCTACTTTCTGGTTAGGCCATTTCCCCAAGTTTTGTGAGCAATGCTGCACATACTCGTAGCAAACATCTTTTCCTTTTGGAATAGTATCCACCCACCATCACAATGCTCTGAATTTAGCTAAGATTGCAAACATTTTGCGTCACCGTTGGAATGGTGTCAGATGGAGCATTCGCGAAGGGCGCCATAGACCTTGGAGGCCTGGAGGTGCGCCAGGTCTCCACATTCGCCAAGGTCTGGTCCACCAGCCGGGACGGCGCCGGCGCCACCTTCTTCAGGCCGTCGCCGATCCCGGCCGGCTTCTCGGCGCTCGGGCACTACGCGCAGCGCAACGACAGGCCGCTCTTCGGGCACGTCCTCGTCGCTCGTGACACCACTTCTCACGACACGGCGGCACCGATCCTTGCTCCGCCTCGAGACTACACCCTCGTCTGGTCCAGCCCGGACGGCGGCGGCTGCTTCTGGCTCCCCACGGCGCCCGACGGTTACAGGCCGATCGGCGTGGTGGCCACGGCCACGCCGGACAAGCCTCCCCTCGACGCGGTCCGGTGCGTCCGCGCCGACTTCACTGACGAGTGCGAAGCCGAGGCGCCGTCGGTGTGGAGCAGCGGCGACCGGGTCGGCGGTGGCTTCAGCGCCGCCACCCTGAGGCCGACGGTACGCCGCGTCGACGCCCGCAGCGTGCACGCCGGCACGTTCCTCGCCCGGAGCAGCGCGACGCCGGTTGACGCCTCGGCCCTGGCGTGCCTGAAGAACAACGGCGCGAGCCACACATCCGCCATGCCCGACCTCGCCCAGGTGAACGCCGTCCTCGCGGCCTACTCGCCGCTGGTGTACCTCCACCCGGACGAGCCGTACATGCCCTCGTCGGTGGCGTGGTTCTTCGAGAACGGCGCGCTGCTGCACCGGCGCCAGCAGGCCCCGACGCCGGTGGTGGACGCCGGCGGGTCGAACCTCCCGCAAGGCGGCGACAACGACGGCAGCTTCTGGCTCGACCTGCCGGCGGGCGGGGAGCAGAGGGAGAGGGTCAAGAAGGGCGACCTCGCCGGAGCGAGGGCGTACGTGCAGGTGAAACCGATGCTCGGCGGGACGGCGACGGACCTCACCATGTGGTTCTTCTACCCGTTCAACGGGCCGGCGCGGGCCAGGGTGGCCTTCGCCACCCTGCCGCTCGGCGGCATCGGCTCCCACGTCGGCGACTGGGAGCACCTGACGCTCCGGGTGAGCAACTTCTCCGGGGAGCTCCTGCGGGTGTACTTCTCGCAGCACAGTGCTGGCGTCTGGGTCGACGCGCCCCGGCTGGAGTACGTCGCCGGCGGCGGCGGCAGGAGGCCGGTGGCGTACGCGTCGCTGCACGGGCACGCGTTCTACCCGAGGGCGGGGCTGGAGCTGCAGGGTTCCGCGGTGGTCGGGATACGGAACGACAGCGCCAAGGGGAGCATGTTCGACACCGGCGGGCCCGGGCGGTGCGAGGTGGTGTCGGCGGAGTACCTCGGCGTCGCCGAGCCGGCGTGGGTCGGGTTCATGCACCCGTGGGGCCCGACGGAGGTGTACGCCATCGGGCGCGTGATCAACGGCGTCGCGCGGTTCCTGCCGCGCGCGATGCGGGATCGGCTGGAGCGGCTGGTGAGGAAGGTGTTCGTCGGGGACGGGGCGACGGGGCCCAAGAAGCATGGCAGCTGGGTAAACGACGAGAGGGACCCCCCAACTGAGGGTTAATTCGCGCGGGAACTTCTTCATCAGTCACCCACCATTCGCTACAGCCTTTTTACAATCAGATCTGATGGCCACTTTCATCTTATTTGAAATAATACAAATAAGTAATTAAGGAAGGACACTGCTCAGGCTCTGCAACTTAATTATACATCTCCTTTGCTAGGTGTAAATGGTGAAGCAATCCTATTTTGACTGGCCACAACCTTACACAGTTACACTTAACATGTATAGACCATGTTCAATGATAAATACTAAGAACTGATCTACCGTACTCCATAGTTACATAATTACATCCATCTGCAGCAAAAAAAAAATTCTGGACTGCAACTGCAAGGATGTATATTAAGTTTGTACAGCAATCTGCAATTTTTTTCTGGCATCACATCTACCGATCCATCAGCTATGCCATCTCAAATCCTGGCACCAGACTGCTGTACAAACTTCAACAATCACGCAGATGGACCATCGAACGACTGGCTCTTCCTCAGGTTCCAGTGGAGGCCCTCATGGATGCTTCGCAGGAAGTCGGTTGTCGAGTCCACCAGGCACGCCGTGGGCACAGGCCAAGGGGAAATGCTGCAGATGAGCGCATCACCTGGTCCTAGCTGAATCCTGCCCTTGCCATCAAAGGATGCCCAAGCCTGCCCTCTGCTATTGAACGGCACTTGCACGCGCAGAGTTACATATTCTGGTAGTATCAAGGGCCTGAATGACAACGAATGCGGGCAGATTGGAGTGAAAAGGATCCCTGGGACCTGCGTATACCAGCAAAATATATCATTAGAGTGGCAACATGGGTAACTTGTTTGAAGGAGTCATAGAAAGAAATAATACTAGCCCATTCGTGATCAAGATTAACCAGAAGGGCCATGTTCTTTAAACGAACATGCAGGCAGCTAGCAAAAGAAAACACTCAATTCATGTATCTTTCAGACGGATGAATCTTAACTATAAGGTTGGTTTGATTCTTCGTAATTACATTTTATCATGGGAGTAGCAACATGTTGCCGCACTTTTTAAACAACATTACACAGTATAGGTTGCATTAAGTAGAACATAGATTCCTCATTGATAAACTAGAATAATTGTGGCAGTCTTTTTGGGACCTTGAACATGAGCGTCTTTCAACTTATTTCAAAGTATTAATGCGTAATATATCGAACAAAGAAAATGAATAGCCTATAGTCCACACACTTTTGGAGAGCCTTCACACAATATTGCAATGCTGGACAAAATCTGGAAACCATATGTGGGTCTACCTGTGGGTGAACCATTGATCCTCCAGCTGCCAATGAATAAGCAGTGCTTCCGGATGTTGTTGATATTATTAGTCCATCTCCTTGTACGCATGTTACAAAAGAACTATCACAATAGCATTCTAGGTAGGTAAGGTAAGATGACATTCCACGGTCAATTGTCACTTCATTTAGTACTAGAATTGGTTCCTCAGACTCAACTTCATCCTTAGCTGCATCACGGACTACATGACACTTGAGACGGCTCCTCAGTGTGATGCTAAATGGTCTTTTCAGCACATTGCCCAAACATTCACGGTATTGCTCCCTTGCTTAGCTTAAGTTAAGGTCAATATATTATTATGGTGGGTAAGCACTGAGCAAAAAACTCCTTTGAATAAATAAAATATCATAATTCTACAGATTATGTGCACTGGAACAAAATATGTAAGCGCCCATGTATTATCAATGAAACTGTGACAGACATATAAGTGAATCTGAATTAGTTGAAAACTCTGCAAGAAATACTATATGAGATCCAACCATATATAGGATATAAATAAAAGGGACATATCAAGGTTGCACACTTAGTTTTAAAAAAAAAAGGTTGCACACTTGAATATACAGATTTATAGATTAAAATTACATCTATGTTAAAGGCAGAAATCATATTCACTATTTTTTATAAGGTTAGATGTGCGAGATATACTAAGATAACGCAAGAAATATGATACCAAAAAAAACGCAGCCTTATTGATATATTTACTTGTTGGAATGCTTTATATGAACTACTAGCGAGGCTAAAAATAGCTAAACCTCAACATCAGTTCCCAAGGGAAAATAAAACTGGCAACTTGTGCCTGTTTGGTTCCATCCAGAATGAGGAGCCACCAGACAAAAGTACTACAAATTACAGAAGATGGTGAACTGGTACTTGTCTGCTGGTGCTACAAGGAACGGTGTCATGTCCATCCACGTTAGCCATCACTCTGTTACAAGTTGATGGCTGGATGTACTACAGAATGTCAGCCACATTGCCAAATTTATAACAGGTCCACGTTACCAATTTATACTTCCACATCAAGGTCATCCAGTAGAAATGTAGAAGGAATGGCAACAAGGCCAAGCCAAATGCTTTCATTCTTGTTCAAGTAGGACAGAGAACTACATGGCTTGCAGAACAGGTTCATGTGGGATGTCTACATGTCTTCGAAGTCCCCTCCCAGGAAGGGACTTCGTGTCATCCCTGGGCATACTTTAGCAACATGGTAGTGAGCATTCAACACAGATAATGAAGGATACGGAATGGAGTCATGAAACCCAATGATCCAAGAGAGAACGCAACAACAGGGGGAACTGGCCCTTTGAATAATGATGCAGCCTGTTAAGAGATTTTAATCAATTGTATAGCTTAATCAGATTATCAAAATGACAAATAAGTACTAAAATATACAGGAGAAAAAACAAAATAGGGACATTTTGCTACTTTTGCTATAAGTTATAGACCAATTCTTGCCAACTAAATATTCTAAACCCGTGGAGATATAAACAGGGGGGCATTCGACTACTAATAAACAATACAACACTGTAATTCATCAGTGCAAGGTAAAACCTACATAATAAATTTCTATCCACATAGGAATTAGGAGCACTTGCTACATGAGTTTTATTTATTTTTTTCAAGTATAAGAAAAAGAATGCTATTTTGTTTCTTTGAAATATTGCACTAACAAATGGGTTTACTGTGTGGAACTAACCACAAAATATCCATACTCACACTAAAGTGTCAAATAGTGTAAGTAGCGTACCCATAAAACAGTTCCATCACCACCAAGAGTTACAATTAGATCAACTTTCGTATGTAATGTCTTTGCTTCCTGATCTGTCAAAATATTCTGATTAATTGGACACCCAAAAGGAAAGGTTTACAGGGGGATAAATTAGTACTTGAAAAATATTTTAAACTATGAAAAAGAACGTTATGATAAACCATCACGAAAGATGTGCAAAAGAACTTTAACATGTATAATTCACCAATAGAAAAGGAATTGCTTGATAATAGATGACCTAAACAAGCATTAATAGCAAAGTCAGTAACATTCCTAGCACATGCTAACAGTTTTTGAGTTGATATATTCTTGATAAAGGAAACATCTGCAAACTTGGTAACTGATGGGGACAAATAGATTCCTCAAGGTAATTTGATCATGTACTCATTGCACCGTGCTACAATCAAGAACCACCAGCAAGCCAAGTGACTATGAGAATATGAGATGACCCCATAATGTGCCCAGAAAACCCCAACGCAAGGGTAGAATTTCATGCTTAGCAACCTTGGAGGTCCATAAGCAAACAGACCAGATTCATCATTCTTATGAAATCACTAAATAAATCACAACATATTGCTTTTTCCTCTCATAAGCAACAGCTACCTTATTTACACAGAAAATTATCAGTACTAAATGAACAAACATTTCCTGGTTATATATGTGAAAAATCTGGAAGGAGCAAAAAAAAAAGGATTTCCAGTGTTGACTTTAGAAAGAAAATGAATCATAGCATTGCCCTCAGCTAATATCCACAAAACGCCACTTACCATTATTCCATGTCTGGATAAAGTTGAAGTAAGAATCTTCAGTCACTAGTTCCTTGCTAACTCGTGGCTCTACGAACACATTCATATTATTGTGCTCTTTAAGCCATCTACAGAAAACACAGCAAGAGGTGATACATATATATCTAACAACTGCAGTTCCACATGACAAATAAACTGGGAGAGAATAAGTCACAATGAAAACATTGCAATTTAATGCATAACTCAGGTAATTTATGTACGTTAAAAACATTCAGGCAAGGTATGAAGAGAACATACCTAACCATTTCAGCGCAGAGAGCAAGCACAGAGTTAGAATTAGGTTTAGTAACAAAAAGAACTGTTTGCGGAGGTGATTCCCATTTTAGCAAAATCTGAAACCAAAGTATTTGTTGGCATAAATTGACACAGCGAAATGAGATTATCTCCATGATCATCATAATGGAAACAAATAGGGTATTGTGTTTAAAATGGATCATGCTGAACATAAAGGACTACCTGCTTATTGCTGCGCTCTGCTGTTTTTATGTCACCTTTTTCAAAGGACACAAAATCACGCTTGTGCTGGTCATTCTTATCCCCATCACATCCCCATAAAAGTCTAAATGGTGCCTAAATATGAAAAATAAAAAAAAGGTGTTTTACTGTTCATGAAAAATATCCAACTTGACTATGAACACAATGTTTCTTACAATTGCACCAAAACTTAAAATAGCACCCAGGTTAGCAGTGTCAAAAACAAAGTATTATAGACAACAGCTTATGCTTATGGTGGAGCTTTATTCTCTGATTGATTGAACTTCTTTAAGCTTTGTGCGCACAGAAGTTGAAGTTGCTCTAGCAACAGGTTGGAAAATATGGTTGCAAGCCTAATGATTTGTAGTCAATTTGCAAACACAATGGCAGTCAATTGTTGTCCAATTAGACAATATCCAAGAAGTGGACAACAATTCATTCAAGTCAAGATTAAAGGGTATGTAGTTGATCTTTGATAGGTTTGTTAAAATGCCTAGTTTTTCAATCATATAAAAATCATGATGCTTTCTTGTAAGCGCCATCCCACTAGGTCAGATTAGGTGAGCCTTGAATATATGAGTTATGTTATATGCCATTATCAATTAGTCAACAGGTATAAGTTGTGTGATCCCCTGCACAATTCGACGAAATACTGGAATAGATATAATAAGACCATAAATAGATTATTTATTTCGTCATTTTCTCTGTTCTTTATATTTGCTTCCTTTCAATATTGTAGGCAATAACATGTACTTAGAGGCAGTTCAACAGTATTAGATGAGGAACTATAAGAAATGAGTTGGTTTTATCAATGACCCATGTTACAAAAACAGAAGACACGTTTACTTATGCCATAAGCACTGAAAGCTGACAATAAATGTTAAGGAAACTCTTGCCCTAAGGATACCTTTCTTGCAACAATCTTTTCATCTGGTTTTCGGTTAGGTCCAGGACATTCATCCTGGAGAATTTGATGTGAACATATCCCATGGTTTCCACAACAACTGGTTTGATCAATGGAGGCAGTCTCCAATGCCATCTGACTAGTCAGTTGCTCTAACTTGTCGTTCCCAAAGTTACTGCAGCCTGCACATGTTACAATTTTAGTTCAGGGCATTGTTATCCTGGTCAAGATTTACATGTATTCTATGTAAAAGAATGAGATCGTGCTGCCTGAGATTCCTAATCTATCTCCACAAACTTGGTCATATATTTGATCAAGAAAGTTTGCCTGCACAGGTCACTAAACTACATTTACGATAACACTTTCTCGTGACAACTAAAGATCATGCACAGAAGGTACAACTTTCGGTACCGAATAGTCAATGACTGTTTGTGAGTTCAACTATTAGCTTACAAGGCTACTATGTTGAGGGATCAAAACTCAAGTGATTTAGTAATAAAAGAAAGCATGTGAAACTGCAGCAAAAGATAGTTGCACTTCTTTATGGTTGACAAAAGCTAATAAATAGTTGACACATTTCCATGACCATGTGATGCAAAATGAAGCTAGGGAGGAAAGTTCTGTGTTCAGTACTAGGTTACAACAAGAACACAGTGCTAATAGCCAAGATTGAATTCCAGGAAAAAGACCAAATGCTAAATATTTCATTCTCGTGCCAAGAATTCCAGTACTGAACCTTTTTTTTTGGGAACAGCTTGCCATGCATTTCATTAAGAGAAGTTAGAGTGCTATCTGCTATAGCAACCTACCCAAACAACACAGTTGAACAAGTAGGCAACAAAGTACAACACACGATGGTAATAGAATATGAAGGCATATGTTTGCAAAAAAAATTATTCAGTGAAAATGATGCTCATGGTAATTTCAGTATTGTATATTAGAAAGTACAAATTACTATTCCACTATCTTAATATCGTGATAAAGACTCAGATGTGATGGGGGTACTAAAAATCATAGGCATTACATCCTACTGTTTTATACATGTTGGTTTGTAACTTTTAAGAGTTTGCAGTCATCAGGAGCAAAGTATTTCAAAGTATTTTGTCCCTTCCAATGTGTATTTCTATTGTGTTTTCTAAAGAAATAAGAGTAAGAGGAGGCTGGTAGTATGAAATGCATTCAGTAACTACTGCTGAGAAATAGCAGCACACAAGCTCTATTTGTGTATAAAATATCATGATGTTCATGAATAAAACCCACACAAACTACAGTAGTTACCTTTGATTACATTATGATGTTTGTGTTCCTTGGATGCCACCTGTAATTCGTACTTGCGCTTCCATTCAGCTGCCTCTGCTTGAGCAGCAGCTTTCTCTTCCACAACTCGTCGCAGTGTTTTTGCAACAGCTTCAATTTGCAAATTGTAAGTCATATTAAACACATGATTATAGTAACATATATATAGAACTATTAGGCAACAAAGTTATGCATTATTACTTCTCATAGCTTCAGAAAATTCTTCAAGGTGTGCATCAGTTGATCTGATAGGAGTTTGGGGAATAAATGCATAAGCGGCCCTCTCCACGGAACTAACTTTGGTGAGCTCCCAATTTTCAGTTTGATGTGAGGTAGCCACACTAAGGTTTATTCTCTCATCACAAACCTGCAATAGAAGAAACGCCCTTAAGGCAATACAAATATTACAAGGATGACAGACTTCACAAGTTAACCAAAATCAACATACTTATTGTATAAAAAACAACGCAATACAAGAGCAGTATCAACATACTGGTAGGCATTCTAAGCTACAAGTGAGACATGCAAATAACCATCACCAACTGATAATGCCCAAGAGCCCAACACCACGGCATCACACATTCTTCTCCCAAATCCCTTAGGCCCCGTTTGGATCCCTTCATTTTGAAGGAATTGGAATCTACTTAATGGAGTAGACTATTTGTCTTGGAATGTGGCATTCCACAACTTTCCAAAGTTTAGATATAAGACTATCTTAAATTCATGGGGGTGAGAGATGGAAATTGATTCTATTGATCCTCATGCTATGTTTCTAATGTGCAACTTATAACACGCTCTTCGACTCGCTTCCCTATAGCAGAAGTGCATCACATAAGTATCTCTCCCATATGGCCAACAATAATATACAAATATATTCCACATGCAACTATATTAGCTTAATTAATTTGTGTCTAAATTATGATTATTAGAATGGAATTCAATTCCAAGGATCCAAACGGGACGTAACAAACATTTCCCTTATTTCTACCATTGCGGTTTCATGGTTTGTTCAACCCAGTCTAAAATACTTCTCCAGATAATAATAATTAAAAAAATCACAAGTCAGCTGCTCTGTTTTAAACCTGCATAGCCATCCACCACCCATGCATGTCAAGGCCCTTGGCAACATTGTAGCAGCAAAATGCCGTGACACCTCATACTGCAGCATTACTCAAGCCCCCAAGCGAACCTGAATTTCCACCAAAATTCACAGCGCTGCTACATCCCCTCTCCACGGCGACCCAAAAGGGTAGGGGAAAAAACGCCCCAACTCCGTTCTGCATTGGAATTACGAGAGCACGAATCGCCGGTACAAATCAGACCGATCCGAATGAACCGAATCCGGCCAGAATAGTCCGGGGGATCCAATCGCAAGCGAACGCTAAACGAATTCAGAGGGAATCTCGCAGCGGCGCGTACCTCCCGCGTGGCCGCCAGCTCGTCGGCGGACATGGTCGCGCGATCCAACTGCTTCCCCTTCGTCGCGCCGTTTTCGAACTCTTGTTCAAATTCTCCTCTTCCTCCTCCTGCCGGAAGGAGACGAGCCGAGGAAGAGGAAGCACTACCGGGCCCTGTTCGGAGTGTTCGGTTATGAACGGCGCCACGGGGTGTCAAGGCTGCGTGCGGCACGGTGACAAGTGGGACCAGAGGTAGGTGGCAATGGATCACGGCTGCCTTCTTCCCGGCCCAACTCTCAGCTCTATTTAGGTTGCTTCCTAAACTTTAGTTGCTAAAAGTTACTAAACTTTAGTCGTTAAACTTTAGCAAAAGCTGTTTGGATACTCTTGCTAAAAGGTATTTAATGAGCTGTAAAAGTATCTATCTATCCTTATTAAAGGTGCGCAGGAGGGGGGAGACAAGCAATAAATGAGGGGTATATGTTGTCCAGCCTACCTTTTAGCAAGTTTTAGCAACCAAAAACTTGCTAAAGTGCTAAACTTTAGCAACTCAACTTTAGCAAGTTTTAGTAAGGGTGTTTGGCAGTTTAGCAGCTAAAAGTTAGGTCCAATCTTTATCGAACTCGGTTTTTAAATTTGCTAGACTTTAGAGGACCTTTACCACCCCTAGGTAGGACCTGACATCTAAGAGGACAACGGGGGACACGATCCTCTCGACACCTGTCCGTCGGTGGATCTGGGTGGTAGATCCACCACGCAGTGACTACTGACTACTAATTGTAGGGAGAGTTGTGTATGATTTTTTTCCCTTGCCAAAATAATTCCATTGATGCAATTCATGCAGAGATCCGCTCATCTTGAGTTTGTGTTAGTCCACGGCGTCAGCTGTTCATAGGTTAATTGCACTCCTGATTCTTGATTTTCTTCTTCATGCGGTCACTACGGCTTATGTCTGTTTTATTAAGCAAAATAATAGAGCTCGTATGATCAGCCACCAAAGATGTGGTGCATTTGAGATGATAAGGTTAGGAAGGAGGAAACATTGTACAACGTTTTTTTTTTACTACGAATGACCTATTATATCGTAAACCACATATAAACATTGGTTATTTGATTTTATCATGTAACCACTATATTGGATAGATTTTTGACAAGGAGATCCACATATCACCCAAGAAACATCATTTAAGAATTCCATTCTGTTTAGTCTTTACATGGTGCATAATCAAGATGTAACATTATCGTGGCTTATGTTTGGTCACATTGTATACATCCTTTACACCTTTTAAAAGTTGAGAAAAGGAGCCTATCCATAGATGTTGTCACACCCGATTTCTGAACAAAACTG
The DNA here is from genome assembly GCF_000263155.2 of Setaria italica. Taxonomy (NCBI): domain Eukaryota; kingdom Viridiplantae; phylum Streptophyta; class Magnoliopsida; order Poales; family Poaceae; genus Setaria; species Setaria italica. Next base: position 22,483,466 of record NC_028452.1, read on the forward strand.
AATGCATCGCATATGTGTGCCAGGATCCGTTCTCACACATATGTTGATGTCATCAGTGAATACATCAAAGACAGTGTTCAAAAACGTACATAAACCAGTAGGAACTTTATTACACTCAGCGTGATAGACACGAAGGTCTTTAATCATTCACCGATAACTTAACACGCGCACACACACGCACACAGCGCAGCTTCTCCACAGGCTTGACTGGTGAACGCCTGCCTAGAACTCCTTGAAGTCGTCGAAGAACTCCACGTTGTCACAAGCTTCTGAACAGCGTTTGGGTAAGGGTGAGTACACTTATGGTTGGTACTCAGCAAGTGGGGGAAACATGCAAGGCTCACAAGGAATGGCTCAAGGCTTGAAGCGGTTAGCATTTTAGTTGGTCAAATTTTATTAGCAGCACCTAATTACTGGATGTAAGTTTATACCAACCCAGTTAAGCATATAACATTAACATTAACCCAAAGGTAAAGGTAACACAGTTAATTCTCATCTTTAAATTCATTTATCATGTGAGGGTCCAAGCCGCTCTTAACCGTGAGCACGGCTAATATATCAGTTTTCACTCTGCAGAGGTTGTACACTTTACCCACAACTCGTGGTCCCCCGTGTCACCCAGGTTTGCAAGGCCCTTAAACACTTCCTTTGGTGAGTGGCTGGGGGGTCCACTACGAAGCTTTTACAAAGACATGCAGGTAACTGGTAGCCCGCTAGAGTTTCAGTAGCGATGCGGACCACAACCCGTTAATGAGACAGCACCTTAGCGAAGGCTACTGCTCCGGACAGTGCACCCAACACCTTCCCCCTCCTTGCCCTTTCGGTAAGGCCACCAGCTAACCACATGCCTAATTATTCGGCTAAGATCAAAGCCATGTGATGTTGTGGTTGTACTGTTTTCTTGGGTGATTCTCCATGTTCCGATTAAAACAAGTGTTCTTGCAATTAAACATGTATAACAACGTAAATAAAACATGATTAACATCTTTCATGATTAGAACATTACCAATCATAGTTAAGCAACTAGCATGCTACCCAACATGCTTAAATAGGTTCATACAAGGAAACAGGATTAAAACCTAGGTATATACTTAATAAGTATTCCCATCAATTTTATGTACATACGAGCGAAAAGTAAAGGTGAATCATGATATTATTGGGTTGAAAAAGAACATGCAGGGGGAGAAGGCCACTTGCCTTCCTTGGCAAATTGGGATAAGTCCTCTTCGAAAGACGGCTGCTCTTGGACTTGCTCCTCCACGAACTTCACGTCGTCTACACGATCACACAAGGCAAACAAACAAAGAATGAGTAAAACAGTACAACAAACATATGCAAAGGCTTACAACAAACTCCTAAAACTAACGTTCATGCAGAGACGATCGCGTGAGCGCGAGAATCGCTGAAATCGGATTTAAAACGATGAAGATATGAGATAAACAAGTTTCAGGAGCTAAAACAGAATTAACTATATACTTCAAGGGCTAGCAAGGAATTTTCACAAGACTCAGTGAACAATGTTTGCGAATACAGAAAGGTACAAGGTTAGATATGCAAGATTACATGGCTCAGGTTAAAACGAAAGAATGTAAGGTCTTGTTTAGTTGCCCAACTTTGGACAACCAAAATTATTGTAGCGCAATTGTAGCATTTCGTTTGTATTTGTAAATTTTTATCCAAATATTGACTAATTAGACTCAAAAGATTCGTCTCGCAAAGTACAACAAAACCGTGCAATTAGTCTTTGATCTCGTCTACATTTAGTACTCCATGCATGTACCGCAAGTTTGATGTGATGGGGAATCTTCTTTTTGCATGGTGCCAAAGTTGGTATTTTGGGAGAAACTAAACAGGGCCTAATTTTTTCCAGGGAGTTTTACACAAGATTGCAAGGCACAAGAATGAAAAGAAGAAATATTAGATAGGCCAGGGGGCAGATCAAAAGGCAGCCTTATCATCTTCTACCTCTTGCCAGAGGCACGGTAGGGGTGCGGCGCACCACCGGCGGCGCATGGCTTGCCTCGTCGGCACTCCGCGCGGCGGGAAAAGGAGCTAGCGCATGAGAGGAGCGGGTTGAGAGGGAAGAAAGGAGCCTCACCGGCGGTGAGCTGGAGGAACGGAGGTGCACGGGCGGCCATTAATGGCCTTCAAGCTTGTCCGGCCGTTTCCAGGGAGAGGAAAGGAGGGGGCGACAGTTTAAGGCCGGGAGTGGGGGAGAGGAGACGACGCAAGGTTGTGGAGGGGCTCGGGAAGGCCAAAGGTCGCTGGGAGGCGAGGGGCCCTGGCCGGCGGCGCACAGGGGGGGCGCACGGCACCCATGCGTGCGTCCCTGGAGCCTGAACGGTTGGAGGTGGGGGTGGAGCTGACGGGTGGACTCCGCCAGTCAGTAGGAGGGAGAGGGGCTGGCCGGTTGGGCCACTTTGGGCTGGTTGTGGAGGGAATCCTTTGGGCCGGCGCATGGGAGGAAAAGGAGGGAGGTGGGCCGGCTGGAATGGAAAGGGGAGAAGGAGAAGGTTTGGGCCCAAAGAGAGAGGAAAAGAAGATTGAACCCGCAGATTGGATTGGAGGAGAAAAGATTTATAAATTTTGAAACTTTTGCAAACAACACTTCAAACAAAAACAAAACGAAAGATAAAAACTTATCAAACACTTATCGCCTCTAACATTAAATTCGAGTGCTCTTTAATTATTTAAAAACCGTAATTTGATATTAGTAATTTATTTTATTCCTTAGAAAAGAAAGTGCTAGACCACATGTTGCTTACATTGTGTTTGTGATGGAATTTTGGGCGTTACAGATGTCATCCGCCACTATGCAAACTAGTGGATGAGTTGTTTATTGATCACGATCACCTACAAATTTCTACTCCCTCAGTTTCAAATTATAGGTTGTTTTAATTTTTCTTAATTCATAAATATTTGCATGCATCCAGATATATACTATATTTACGTGTATAAATATGGAGGGAGTAAACTCTTCTGGCCGTCCTTTGCTATCACTGGCTTACTGCTAGCCTTTTAGCCAACCTCCTCGTTCGTCATATTCAATACAACATCGTTGCTCAAAAATAATTTTCCGTAACTATACGTTTTCTATTTAAAGTGAACACCGAAACCACCGCAGATCTCACAAGTTTTTCACCTAAATAAATCGGCCCAAAGGGCTTCTCATATCATCAGCCCGCCAAGATTCATCAGTAGCGAGCCAACAACAAGATATTGGGCCATAAGCCTAAATGCCAAGCCCAGCTCCGGATTCTGCCACAATCGCGGAAGGTCGTCGACGCGGCCTTTCCACTAGGGAGACCCCCCGTCTCCGTCTCCGTCGCCGACTCGCCGACCTCGACCACCCGCCTCTCCATGGACGGCGGCCGAGCAGCAGCCGGCGGCGCATACCCCTCTCCCGTCGCTGCTCCTCCACATCCTGCGGCGCTGAGCAACACTCCTGTCGATGCCTCCTCGTTCATCCACACGCCGTTCTACTGGTATCCACTCCTTTTTCCCATACTCTCGATCCATAGTTTCTCGCCGTAGATTCAGGCAAGCATGGTTCCCACCAGGAATTATTACTTGGACTGGCACAACTGAGGCAGCAGTTTCCCCGCCCTGTTCCTCCCTCAGCAGCAGCTCTGGCACCTGGCACGCGCGCGGCTTTGATGCCGCTCAGGGTGGTGCGAGCGGCGTCACGCCGCTCCCACCGCGCGGGGCCTCGCGCGTCTTCCGTGGCGCGGATGTCGGGGGCGTGCAACGCGATAACCTCGGCAAACATGCTGATGGGGCAGCACCTGCGGGCCGGCCGATTGGACGCCGTGCGGGAGGTGTTCAACGGAATGCCGCGGCGGGATGTTGTGTCCTGGAACACCCTCATGGCCACACACGCCCGGTCCGGGGCGCATGGCAGTGTGGCTGCCGCGTTCGCTGAAATGAGGCGACATGGGTTCCACGCAGACAACGTCTCGTTCTCGACCGTGCTGTTGGCCTGCTCGCGGATGGAGGCTCTGGAGCTCGGGATGTGCATCCACGGGCTGGCGACCAAGACCGGTGCCTCCCGGAACGTGTTTGTCGGTGCGTCCCTGACCACAATGTACGCCAAGTGTGGGCTGTTCAGCTTCCTAGAACGGGTTGTGAACGCTGTTGACAGTCCAAACGTGGCCTTGTGGAATGCTCTCATATCAGGACTTGTGATGAACCATCGGGTGGAGGATGCTCGCAGGGTCTTCGATAAGATGACAGAACGCAATGTTGTGTCCTGGACTGCCATGGTCAAAGGGTACGTCAGGGTGCATGAATTGGGATGGGCCTTCGAGCTGTTTAACTTGATGCCTGCAAAGAATTCAGTGTCATGGTGTGTCATGATTGGAGGTTTTGTCAACCATAAGCGGTTTGGAGAGGCAGTCGACTTGTTCAAGTCTTTGGTGAGTAGTGGGGAGGAAGTAACAAGTGCAGTTCTGGTCAAGATTGTGAGGGCTTGTTCTAGCTTGAAAAGTATTGGAGGAGGTCAATGCATTCACGGTTTCGCTGTGAAGTCTGGGTTTATTCTTGACCAGATCATTGAGGCATCACTGGTTATGATGTACTGTAATTCCTTAGACATCGATGAGGCACGGCTTGAATTTGATAGAATGGAAAGAAAGCATGTTGGCTCATGGAATGCCATCCTATCTGGCTATATCCATGCTAACAGGCTTTATGAGGCTAGACAGCTTTTTGATTCCATGATTGACAGAGATAGGATCTCGTGGAACTTGATGGTCAGTGGCTATATAAAAGATGGAAGAATCGCTGATGCTACTGAGTTGTACTCAAAGATGCCTGAAAAGAGTGTGGAAGCGGGTACTGCTTTGATGTCTTGTTTTATAGACAATGGAATGCTTGACAAAGCTCGGCATGTGTTCTACAATATGCCTGAAGTAGATGTGATGTCCTGTACTACTTTACTCTTTGGATATGTGAAAGGAGGGTATATAGATGATGCACTGGTTCTTTTCAATAGGATGCGTAAAAGGACTGTTGTCACCTACAATGTGATGATAGCTGGTTTGCTTCATCAAGGTAAGGTTACTGAAGCCTACAAGCTCTTTGATGAATCTCCAATGCATGATTTAGTAACTTGGAGCTGTTTAATCAATGGGCTTGCTCAAAGTGGTTTAAATAATGATGCACTTAAGCTGTACAAGAAGATGCTACTGTCAAATATACGACCAAGTGACTCGATGCTTTCTAGCCTCATTGGCTGTTTTTCGCATCATTCTATGATGGTTCATGGCCAGCAGTTTCATGGTATTATTATCAGGCTTGGGTTTGAATCACATTTGCTAATTCAAAATTCACTTATTAGTATATATTGCAGATGTGGTGAAATGTTAATGGCCCAAGGCATATTTGATAGCATGGCCAGGAGAGATGTAGTGACATGGAACACTATGATTTGTGGATATGCACTCAATGGTCTTGGTCAAAATGCTATTCAGACATTTGGTAACATGAATAAGGCACAAGTTGATCCTGATGACATCACGTTTATCGGCATACTTTCTGCATGTAATCACATGAGCCTTTTGGAGGAAGGCAAACATTTCTTCAATATAATGACATGCAGTTATGGAATTTTACCGAATAAAATGCATTATGCTTGCATGGTTGATCTATTCAGTAGGAGAGGCATGCTTGAGCAAGCTGAAGAGTTAGTGAAGTCAATGCCATTTGAACCAGATTCTGCAATTTGGACTTCTCTCTTGAGCAGCTGTAGATTGAATGGCAATGGCAGGTTGGCAGAACATGCAGCGAGTCAACTAATCTCAATCAACCCTACCACTAAAATGCCATACCTGCATCTCATCAGTGTAAATAGATCAACTGAAAGATGGAGTGTGATGGACAATTTGAGAAGTCAAATTGGAAATGCAGCAACAGACAAAGAAGTTGGCTATAGCTGGATTTAACATTCCATCATGATTCACTGATGTGTACTGTGTAACAGCAGCATGTCAATAAGGTACCAGAATACAAGGCTGCCTATGGGCTAGGGCTGCCAATTATTAAGCACGGCTTTTAACTTCTCATGGTGCAGCCACAACCCATGGATCACTTATGCAGAAACTTGTCACCACGGGTAAAAATTCTAGTTTGTAATGATAGAAGCAAGTGAAGCCAGTATATGCGTCTTTACAATTTGTGATGGATTTCGCGGGATGTTGTTTAATTGGACTGTCTATTAAGACAGGAATAACCAATGATTTTATCTACTAACAATGAAAAATTAACCCAAGAAGTTTAGTATTAGATGTGACATTCGCAATAAGAAGAATGTCAATATGTCATTCTTGTGCAACTTTTTTTATACTACTACATGTACCAGTTTCATGTTACATGAAGCACTTACACCAATCCATCATGTGCAACAGAATGCATATACTTCTGTTTTGTTTGTGTTTATTTCTTTCATTTCCATTCTGTTCTTGACGTTCCTCCTCTCATTTCTGTATATTTTACATTATTTTTCTCTTGCGATCAATAATCAAGTCACAATACAAAGTATTTTTTGCTGTTTATATTCATGCCTAACAGATAATTTCATATGCACCATTTGAGCCTTGTCTATTTTGTATAAGATTTATCTCTTTTTCTAGAAGATATGTGGTGAGCTATACATAGGCAAAAATCCTCTGCTTCACTAAAGTTTATATTTATTTCATACATTTCCATTCTGTTCTTGCTGTTCCTCCTCTCATTTCTGTATATTTTACATTATTTTTTCTCTTGTGATCAATAATCTAGTCACAATACAATGCAATTTTGCTGTTTATATTCATGGCTAAGAGATGGATTTCATTTGCATCATGTAGTGAAGAAAATATCTACATTCTATGTAAGGAACTGATAAGAATTGGAGTGGCTGATCCTATGGGCACTGATCTTTATGTTGTTTTCATATCAAACGAGGAAAAGAAGGTGATTTTGTTGCATTTTTTTGTTAATGTATATCTCAATTCCTTTAGCTAGATCCCCCCCCCCCCCAACCCCCCCCTTGCTCCCACCCATGTAAGTATGACTTTAAATCTCATTTCGATTAAAAATCAACTTTCATGAAACAAAGGGATATGTTCAAACTCACCTCCTGGTGGTCTTCTCTCTCTAAAAAACTTTTCCAAATCATCCCAGTTTCGCACTGTAGCTAAAGTACCTGTCTTCAGCAAATACCAGCTCTGATCAGGAACCTGCGCAGAAACAG